>NC_134100.1:5686590-5994974 GCF_000715075.1 Nicotiana tabacum
GTTGTCACAACCTACTTATATGGCTTACTGGACAATGAAATTTTTATGAAAATCCCTGAAGGATTTAAAGTTCCCGAAGCACATAAAAGTTCAAGTGAAACTTGTTCAATAAAGCTTCAAAAATCCTTATACAGATTGAAGCAATCAGGGAGGATATGGTACAATAGTCTTAGCGAGTATTTGCTAAATTAAGGATACAAAAATGACCCTATTTGCCCTTGTGTCTTTATTAAAAGGTCTGGATCTGAATTTGTCATCATAGTTGTGTATGTTGATGACTTGAATATCATTGATGTAGCAACCCCTTTGGGAGGGTGCTACTTAGGAAACAAATCTAATTTACTACTTATAAAATATTAAAAAGATATTAGTTAAAAATATTCAGAATAATTTAGTGGCGGACATAGGCCCATGCGAAAAGGTTCAAAGTGCAATATTTTTTTTAAAAAAAAATACACTTCATAATTTTATTTTAAATGAAATACAATGTCAAAATATCAACATAAGGTGATATAACCCTTCTTGAACAATCAACAGATTAAAGCAACTTTCTAACAAATTTATACTTTCATTCAACATCACTGCAAGTTTGTATTGTACATAAATTTCAAACTATCAGGTATATAAAAAGGAAACTAGTTTTCTCCTTTGTACATATTTACAAGACAAAGTGTAAATTCAGCATATTACAAGACTTGAGTTATTAACACACCCTAAAACAGCAAAACAAGTTACTAAATTCAAGTTACAAGATTTTGGTCTTAAGATCCAACAAGCCTCCAAATAACATACATAAGTGTGACATATATATATCATGTACATGTCCCAAAACTATACAAAACCAAGGTGCATATGCAAATGTGATCTCCATAAGTCCCAAAACTATGCAAAACCAAGGTGCATATGCAAATGTGATCTCCATAAGTGCTCCTAAAAGATTACTTCATAATGACCGTCTTTAGATTTCATCCTGTACATTACCTACGATAGAAAACAACTATCGCTAAGCATAAAGCTTAGTGGCGTATAAACTTTAGGCTTAGAGTCATTAAATTCTCCAATTCCCCTTTTGTTAGCTCAATTTAACATAGTTTAAAATAAGTAAACAAATATATCAAACATATCAAATATCAAACTTTGAAGTGTTTCCAAATATCAATAACAATGTTCAAGAGTTGAGAAAGTGTATACAATCAATCCAAGAGAGTTTACCAGATATCCATATTTCGCCCAATATGTATGTCATGCCATCACACTAAGCATAATCAGATATCAAGATGGACTGAAGCCCCAAATCAAGTAGGGTCAAAACCCAATAGTCAAGAGAATCAAGAACCATATTAAAAATGGCTTCCTAGTTCGCACTTAACGCGGACAAGTTCCATAATTTAAGACGAACTACAAATCCAAAGTCAAGATGGCAAAAGATCCAAATCAAGAGGCATGCCAAGATGAATGACAAAGTCACTGCCACAAGAAGGACAAAGCCCCAACAAGAATGCAAAATGATCAAACAATTCGTACGAATAGGCGATTTAGCAAATATCTGACAATACTTGATATAATACGAATATAACAATATAAATTGAAGATAAGATAAATAAATATTAGGTTATTTCAAAATATTTCAGCAAGCAAAAAGAGTACAAAATTTATATACAAACCTTGGTGTTTTACCACAAAACAATTCAATCACAACTTGGGGACGTTCGAATCGTCTACGCCGTAAAATAACCAAATCCGTCCACTTCCTCAAACACTTTTCCTTTGATTTTTCAAGGGTTTATATACCTTAAATACATAATCAAATATCTAAATAAATTCAGTAATTTAACATGTCAAACTAAACATGATATTGGTGAAAATTACCCAAAAATGTTTGAAATAGAAATTCTGGACAGTATCATTGTTTCGTGTTGTGGCTTAATTTTGAAGATCTAAACGGACAAACTAGACTGTATAATCTTCATAAAAGTTGTAGATCTATGTCTTAGAGTTTAATAACATCTTTCATAACCCCAACATCTATTTTGTACATAAAGTTATGCTAATATTACTAACAGTAGTACATGGAGTATTTCTAAAACTGAAAATATGGGCAACACCTGCCCTGTACTTTCTGATCCCTTTTCGGGTAAATACCAGCAAAACTAGATTTTGTTTCCTTCATAAGAGTTATATATCTATGAAATATCTTTCCAGAAAGTCCTGGATCACTTAAATAGGAGCTCCATACAAAAGGATATGTAGAAAATACTAATAGTTGTCTAGTATAAAAACGAGTTTAGAAATTTACCACAAAAGAGTGGAGCAACTTGATCTTCACCAAAAAAACGAATTTTGCTGATTGATTTACTAGAAATTTATGGTGGTTTCATGAAATGTTTAGAGGCTAAGAAGAAGAGAGGGTAGGTGGTTTTGTTTCTTTGTCTTGCAAGAATGAAACAAGAGAGAAGGATATGGAAAGGCAAGTCTTCCAAAGTTATATCTAAACTTTGGATAAGTATGAAAAAATGTGACTGCCCAAATTACTAATATCTTTAGATAAATACAAAAGGTTGGTAGCCCAAAAACTTAATTATATAATATATTTAATAACAATTCATCAAAATAATATTAAGTGTTATACATAGCAACACCATGAAGCTTCTTTGTCAATATTAACACAACCTAAAGTAAGAAATTTTCATATATTGTCAATTTCACGTTTAGGAAGTGCAAAGTAAAATATCTCCTCATTATAAAAATGCCCAATCAAGAATGCAAATATTATTAAAATTTTGAGGTGTTACAATTGGCACTTCTAAAGAGCTTCCAAAGGCTGTAGAGTGCTTGAAGAAAGAATTTGAAATGAAAGATCTTGGTAAGACAAAATTTTATCTCGGCCTCCACATTGAGCATGTACCAAATAGAATTTTTGTCCAAAGGTTTTAAAGCGATTTTACATGGATAATGCACACTCATTGAGTACCCCAATGGTTGTGAGATCGTTTGACATAAATAAAGATCCATTTCGGCCTCAAGAAAATGATGAAGAGCTCGTTGGTGATGAAACTCCATATCTTAGTGCAATTGGGGCACTGATGTATCTTGCCAACAATACTCGACCAGATATTGCTTTTGCAGTAAGCTTATTAGCAAGATTGAGCTCCTCCCCAACAAGAAGACATTGTAATGGTGTTAAGCATATATTTAGATATCTTTGAGGAACTATAGATATGAGATTATTTTATTCTAATGAATTCAAGTCAGAAATGATTGGCTATGCCGATGCAGGTTATTTGTCTGATCCACATAAAGCCCGATCTCAAACATGCTATTTGTTTACATATGGAGGTACAACTATATCATGGCGTTCAATGAAACAAACAATATCTGCCACATCTTCAAATCATGCTGAGATAATAGTCATTCATGAGGCTAGTCGGGAATGTATTGGGTTGAGATCAATGACTCAGCATATTCAGGAAATGTGTGGTTTTCCTATGAAAATAGATAATCCAACTACACTATATGAAGACAATGATGCTTGCATTGCTCCACTGAAAGGAGGATACATCAAAGGAGACAGAACAAAGCACATTTCACCAAAGTTCTTTTTTACGTATGATCTTCAACAAAATGGTGAAATTAATGTTCAATAGATTCGTTCATGTGAAAATTTGGCTGATATGTTCACTAAGGCATTACCAACCTCAACATTTGAGAAGTTGAGACAGAAGATTGGAATGCGTCGTCTTCAAGAAATAAAGTGATGTTTTCATGAGGGGGAGTAAGATACGTGATGTACTCTTTTTTCCTTAGTCTAGGTTTTGTCTCACTGGGTTTTCCTGGTAAGGCTTTTAACGAGGCAGCAAATAAAGCATATTACAGATATGTGTACTCTTTTTTCTTCACTAATATTGTTTCCCACATGATTTTTTCTTAGTAAGGTAACGAGGTATATTATCTATTTTTGGACATCCAAGCGGGAGTGTTGTAAAACCTATAGTTAATGTGGATGTCCACTACTCCCACTATTTTCACCCATGATGTGAATAACCTCTCACTATTCATCACTATTATGATTGTAACTCACACACCTCCATAACCTCTCCCCATGATCTCAATTGTTAATGTCATGTTTAAGATAATCATTTTGTAACCTTCATATGTAATAGTATAAAGAGAGGCATGAAATGTGAGATGGAATATGTCACACCTCCTTTTTCCGTACCCGCGAGGGTACAAGGGAGTTTTTTCCAATTAAAGGACAATCGAAATGGGATTGGTTTATTTATTTCAGAGTCGCCACTTGGGAGATTTAGGGTGTCCCAAGTCACCAATTTTAATCCCAAATCGATGAAAAGAATGACTCCATATTACAGTCTGCGTACCAGAAATCCGGATAAGGAATTCTGTTAACCCGGGAGAAGGTGTTAGGCATTCCCGAGTTCCGTGGTTCTAGCACGGTCGCTCAACTGTCATATTCGGCTTATTTATCTGATTTTAATACAATTGTGAATTGATGTGCCAATTTTAACTTTTTAACCGCTTTATTATTATTGTTTTTAAAAGAAATGTGAACATCGTTGAAGATTCAGAGGTATTTTTTCTATTTTTCTTTTGTGTATTTTACGTGTATTTTATGTTTGTTTCATTAGTCTGTAATTTTCCCATCTTTTGTTGTTATACTGTGTCATACTCGTCTATATGATCAAAATATGAAACTGTTTCTGTTGGTTGTGATTATTCACAATGTAAGTAATCGACTCGATTAAGTTCATCGATTAGTTATATTATGAATTCTCATTTATGATAATGCTGATTGAAACAGTCTGTTTTTTTTTGTTTTAGACTGATTGTGGACAAATGTTGTAAATAATCAACTGATTAATACTCGTCAATTAAATCATGTTTGTTTGCGAATCAGTGAATTCAAATGTATGTTGTATATGTTGTTTTCTAAACAGGGCATTGTCAGTATATTGACAATGCTCCTGGTTATGTTTGATCTTAGTTCAATGCTGAAATTCAGTTTGACTTGCTATGTTGAATTCAGTATAATTTGTTATGATATTAGGTTTAATTTCAATTTCACAAATGTTGGTTAGATACCATTGTGTTAGAAAAGTGCATTCTCAGTCAAGATTCAGTCCAGAACTTGATAGGATTGGTTATAGCTGTTTAATTCAGAAGGATAATCGATGTTGAACAATTTTTAAAATCTATTTTGTATCAGATTCTGATTTCCTTGAGGGCAGTAATAACAGTAAGCTTTCAGGGGTACTACTGGTAATGAAACAGTGAGGATAGTAGTGTGCTGATAGTGGAGTGTTAGTGGCTTTTAATTTAATGGGGTAATGGGAAACAAAGGGTAATGGGTTGCTGAAAATCAGGGAAAAGTTAGCTTAATGAGATTTAAAGTGGAAAACAAATTTTTAATGGAAATTTTCTGTTTTTTTTAAAAGATAAAGGGGAGGACAGACCTGTATAAGATAGAGGGGATTGGGACTGATTAAGGAGGGACTCAGAATTTGAAAGAGAAAAAAATCTGATTTAAGAGCTTTTCAGAAAAAGATTGAGAGAGATACATTGAGAAAAATCAGAAATAGAAATCTGAAAAATTGAGAAGAACAGAATCAGATAGAGGATAGAAGGAAAGAAAGAAAAATCAGAAATAGTAAAAAGAATTCTACATCAGACACTAGTATTAAGGCTGATTTTTGAAATTAAGAACTTTTCAGTTTTCCTTTTCTAAAGTCTTAGAATCAGACATATTGTTCAGTTTAAAAATCTGAAACTTTAAAGAAGTCTTGTACTGTGTTTCTGAGTTCCTCGGGCCTTGTTTTGTTGACCAAATCTGTTGAACATTGGTATATTCTGCTGAATTTGTTATTGCTGCTACTGCTGAAATTTACTCTTCCTACCTTCATTTTCAGGTACATGTCTTTTAAATTTTATGTTGGAAAGAGATTCAACATGACAAATAAATAGAGTTTGAATTGTAATACTGTCTTCTACTCATTTGAGTTCTTTAGTTGAAAATTTCAGCTTTGGTTTCATGTTGGTTAACCAGTAGTGAGTTCGACTTGATGGCTACAAGTTAATTGTCTTGTTTTGAAATTCATATAAAACTTTGTAATAATGTTTTCCATGTCAAAATTTCATGAGTTTAGTTATCTTTGAATGGTGTAAATAGGAAGCATGACAGAAAGTTGGCTTTTATTTACACTTTATGGTATTGTTAGCTAGGCATAACATAATATGGAAATATCAAGAAAAATATGCTATTAGTTTATTTTATCAATTAGTTAATTGTTGTTTAAGGCTAGATGATGATTGGCTGCATTTTATTCATATATGGTGTAATAGTGATTATGATTAACATCAATAGTCGGAAGTTGCATTAGTATCCTCTGCTATGCTTGCAAATATCAAAATATGGTGAATAATGTTATATGCAATATCACTTTATTAAGTTAATTAGGTAGATTTGTTCTCTTTCTTAAAATAACAAATGGCTTAGGAATGTTATAATGTGAAAGTTAATAGTTAGTAATAATTCACATAGATTGAGAATCAAATTGGTTTGATTATATATATATCTATCCTAACTCAATCATAGGCATAATTGATTAAATTAATTTCGTCTATGAAGATTAAAACAAGTATATGAGAATAAGATGAGATGTACGAACACAAATTGCAAAACTTTATATCAATGGTAATTATGAATAGAACTTGCACTAAATAAAAATAATAAAAGTTCTTGAAAAATATTCTTTCCTTTATAATTCATTTTCAGTTTCATATACAATTCATTCTTTGGCATATATATATATATATGTTATATTTGTTAAAAATAGTATTAATCATATTTTTATTCTGTTCTTTGAATTTGAATATGTTATATTTGTTAAAAATAGTATTAATCATATTTTTGTTTTGTTCTTTGAATTTGAATAGTTGGAATGAATATAATTTATATCCGGAAATTATAATCGACGGGCAACATTTAATAAATTGTGAATTTCTTTTAAAAGAATTTAATGACATCCCTTGAATATGAATTTCTCAGTATTTTCATATAAAATGTGTAGATATAACAAACAATTTGTGGAAAAATTCATAATACCATTAAGAATATTTGGTGTAATTAGGGATACGTTCGCGTAATCTGATTATACCAATAAAAGCAATTCGAATTATGCGTACGCGCAATTTCGAGCGAATATTTAATATAAGGGATTTCTTAGAGGACGTTAAAGTAATTTCATAAAAACCCGAGATGTGCAGTTCACTATTTAAGAAAAATAAATATTCTTGATTCGACACAAAAAAAAATGATTGCTTAATAAATAATTTATCAAAAGTTATTGTGTACACGTACGCGTGACACAATTCCGCATTTTTAAATTTATAACACGAATATACGTACGCGTAATTCGATTCAAAGAAGGGTCCTTAATCACAATAAGTAGAAGCGATAGAAAAATCACGTAGCAAAAAATGTATTTAATAAAAGCAAGATAATTAGGCCAATAATAAAAAACAGTTAAGCGACCGTGCTAGAACCACGGAATTCGGAAATGCCTAACACCTTCTTCCGAATTAACAGAATTCCTTACTCAGGATTTCTGGTTCGCAGAATAATAAACAGAGTCATATTCTCCTCGATTCAGGGATTAAAATAGGTGACTTGGGACGCCTTAAAAATCCCAGGTGGCGACTCTGAAATAATTAAGTAAATCCCGTTTCGACTGTTTTTCAATTGGAGAAAACTCCCCCACGTGTCCCGCGGGCGCGGTGAAAAGGAGGTGCGAAAGCTCTGGCGACTCTGCTGGGGACAAAACCCAGAATCTCTTGTTCAGGGTTTAAAGAATTCGAGCTTAAAATATCTGTGTTAATTGGCTTTATTTATTTATATGATTTTCAACTGTTTATATGCTAATATGCTAAATGTTTTTTTTACCGCTTTAATATTATTAGAATTATGAATATATACAACTGCTACGAAACCCCCTTCTTTCTGAGTCTTCTGAATTTATGGTGTACACGTGTGCGTGACCCACCTTTCTGTTAAAGTCATACCAAATAAGACGGAGTTGGGACAAGTAACTAGGCCGGGCAGACTTTCGTGCTCCCGGTACGTTGCCCCCGCTTCGGCTCAAACTGTCCGTTTGGGTAAGCCAGGTTTAGAACAATCAACCTCAGGTTTTACACTTAGAATAACTCAGCCATGTACCGGATCCCTAGTAGGAACGTCTATTTGCATCATATACATTTGGCCTTGGAGACTCAACACAGGGGTTGGGTCTGTCTAGGACAGGTGAACCCGAAACAAAAAGACCATCCTGATGCATCCTACTTGCTACTTGTGCATTCATTTGCCTCGAACATGCTTGTTGACCAGCTTAAATGAAATCATGGTGAGAAGAGAGGAATAAAATGGGTTGTTTTAAAAATTTCAAAAAAAGAAAAATAGTTTTAAATCTTGAAATAAAGGTATTTAATAAATAAAAAAAATTCGAAAATGATTTTTTTAGTATAAATTTTCAAAATAAATTTTGACTTTATTAAAATTAAATTTCAGATACAAAATGAGCACCACACAAAGCCCCTCATCCACGAGTAAAGAAGAATTTCTATTTCAGCTTCAAATGTGGTGGTATGATATAGGCGAAGATGGTCAAAAATGGGTCGTCAAGCATTTGGGAAATCTCACGGACATTATGAAAGTTAAACCCCGTGATGATCTGATTGTGGCGTTAGTAACTTTTTGGGACCCTGTTCACAATGTTTTTCGTTTCTCTGACTTCGAGCTTACTCCTACATTAGAGGAGATAGCTGGATATGCTGGTTTTGGCGGAAGTCTAAGAAATCAAAGCTTGATATTCACAAAGGCTCCTTCGGTACATCGATTCTTCGGTCTTCTGAACATCAGCAGTCAAATCAGGAAAAACAATGTCATCAATGGATGTTGTTCCTTCAACTTTTTGTATTCAAGGTTCGGAAAGTCAGATGGGTTCGAAATTCATGAGAAAGGCCTTACCAACAAGCAAAACAAAGACACTTGGCAGATTCACCGTCGCTTTGCCTTCATGGTGGCTTTTCTAGGAGTCATGGTCTTCCCAAACAAAGAGCGAACAATTGATATTCGCACCGCGAAAGTTGTGCAAATCCTCACCACCAAAGAAAATCACACCCTTATCCCCATCATTCTATCAGATATTTATCGGGCTTTGACTTTATGTAAATCAGGAGCAAAAGTCTTCGAAGGATGCAAAATTTTGTTGCAAATGTGGGTGATGGAACATCTCCAACAACAGCCCAAGATCATACAGTATGGGTCAAACAATGATAATTGCATCGAGAGCTATGAGGAAAGAACAAAAAATTATCAGGCTCCAGAAGGGATAGAAGCATGGGTATCTCATCTAAAGGCTTTAACGGCAAATCAAATTGAATGGACTCTGGGATGGCTCCCGATGAGGGAAGTAATACACATGTCAACCTCAATTAGTTATCTACTACTGTTGGGATTGAGAATCATTCAGCCGTATGCACCAATGAGAGTCCTAAGGCAATTAGGGAGATATCAAATAGTTCCTGATGATGAAGATTTGAGTGTGCAAGTAATCGAATTACACCCAGAAGCCACTATTCCCGAGGCTCTACTTCAGCAGATGTGGAATGGGTGCCGATACTTGAAAAGTGATACTCAAGTCCCAGACGCTACAAAGGGTGAGATAAATCCTGGATATGCAAGGTGGTTTGAAAAACGGTCTCGCGTGGATGATGTACCAGAGCCTGAGCTAAGAAGGCCAACAAAAAGACCCCATGTTCAAAACTTCAATGATAAAATCCAAGAGCGGTTGATCTGGGGAGAAAAGGAAAAAGGGTACAAAGCAACTATCCATGCCCTAAAAGAAAATCTAAGAAGCCTCAGTTTGGAGAAAGATCTGCAAGCACAAGAAGTCGAAGGCGAGAAGAAGAGTCTAGCTTGTGAGAATGAAAGTCTTCATGCCCGATTCCAAAAAATGAAAAGAGTTTCTGAAACGCCAAAGAGGAGCTGGAAGGATCAAAAAACCATCGCCAATCTCTTTGAAAGAATGCAAGATTATGATTCCATTCTTGCGGAAAACGAAAGGGCATTGAGCAAAGCAAAAGAAAGGATCCAACAATTAAACGAAGAAGCCAGATCTAACAAGGAATGCCAAGATAGGCAATCTGAAAAAGACAAGGCACAATTCAAGAAGGAAAAAGACTATTGGATGCAATCAGAAGACCAGCTTCGTGCACAACTAGAAGAGGCAAGAAGATGCAACAGAGAACACCAACAAGCAGACCTCGATAGGGAAAGAGCGCAAGCAAGATTAGAGCAGGCCAGACTCCGAGCTCTATCAGAATCAGCTCTAGATCGGGAAAATCGTGTTAGAGATATAGCCACCACTCGTCAGCAGCAATTGCAGAAGCAAGACCAATGTCTCCAAGATTTCAGGGCACAAATCCACGACTTGGCGGTCTACACTTCTCAGAGTTACGTAAACTGTCAGGGAATGGACTACGAAAGGTTTACAGAACATGCACCCACTCTTGCCCGTCATCTAGCATTGGAATTGGAAATGATGTATCGTACGCTGGGGGGTCATCCAGGTCAAGCCCCACATTGAGCAAATAGTCTAATAATATACAACACAAGTGGAAAGTGGGGCACGTTGTGAGATGTTAAGAATTGTATCTTTTATTTTGATTTAAGTGTGTGTGTTTCAAGCCATTTTCTTAAAGTTTTCAAATGTAATTCCATCTTTGTGTAATGAATAAAAGTGATTGCCTTTAGTCCGAACTACGCAAGGTCTGATTCATGTAAGGGCATGATACGTAGGCAATCTCTAAGATTCGACCACCATGATAAAAGATATATATAATAAATAAAAGTGAATAACAATAAAAATTTCAAGAAAGCTGGGACGACACAAGCAGCCGAGCAAATGCATAATAGAAAGGGATTATTTGTCTAGGAGCATTGCATCTCAACGTGTGATTATATATGTGTTAAACTCTCAAAACTAACAAGTTTGTTCATTTCCAGAATTCAAGCAGTTAGTTTCTCTAAAGAGTATACTGGCATATTATCACTATCACACAAGATCAAAAGGACCAATACCCGAAAGTATGTCTATCCCAGATGTTGACACAGGTATGGAGCTAGAGGAGATGGATGTCGGGAAAATGAAAGAAGAGATGTTTAAACTCAAACAACAAATGGCTGAGATATACCAAGCCTGGTCTGCAGGACAATTACCCCCATCTCACCCAAATAACCTTGCTCCATCAATGACCCAAACTCAGGATAATATCACCACTGAATTATCCCCAAATTTCCCCATTTACCAGCACTACCGAGGCACCACCACTCAGACACCGCAGTCTCCACCTCCAAAACCCGTTCCATATTTTCCTCCACCTATGACTCCTGTTTTCGTAGCACCTCCCCCTGCTACATTCCACAAATCTCCTAGTGAGCCTACATTCCAGGCCCAAGACAACCAATACTACCCCCCGGAGCCCACCCTCAAAGCCTCCGAAATTCATTCTATTACTCCTCGTTTTGATCTCCCAACCGAAATTAACAAGCCAGTCAAAAATGCTGAGCAAGAAGAGATGTTCAAGAAGGTCAAGAGTTTAGAACAATTATTCAGAGACATGCGAGGATTAGGTGGGCAAGTCAGTGTAGCATACAAAGATTTGTGCTTATTCCCCAATGTACAATTACCAGTTGGCTTCAAGATGCCCAAATTTGACCTATACAACGGGCACGGCGACCCAGTAGCCCACTTAAGGGGTTTCTGTAGCAAGATGCGAGGAGCTGGGGGAAAGGATGAATTATTGATGGCTTACTTCAGTCAAAGTTTAAGCGGATCAGCTTTGGAGTGGTATACACGCCAGGACCATGGGAGATGGTACACCTGGGATGACCTAGCACAGGCATTCGCATACCATTTCCAATACAATCTGGAAATCATCCCAGATCGATTATCTTTGACAAAATTTGAGAAGAAACACAATGAAAGTTTCAGAGAGTATGGTTTTCGGTGGAGAGAACAGGCAGCAAGAGTGGATCCTCCTATGAAGGAGAGCGAAATGGTAGACTACTTCCTCCAAGCCTTGGAACCGACTTACTATGCCCACTTGGTTTCAGCGGTTGGGAAATCATTCAACGAAGTAGTAAAGATGGGAGGTATGGTGGAAGAAGGCCTCAAGACAAATAAAATCATGAGCTATTCAGCAATTAAGGCAACTACTCAAGCTATTCAAGGCGGGGTAGGAGGAATCGGAAGAAAGAAGAGGGAGGAAGCAGCAGTAGTTGATTCAGGAATTTGGTCGGGACCCAGAGGTTCACCGCTTTACTATAATCAACAACGACCTCGCCAATCAGCTTACCACCATGATTCATCCCAACACTACTATCACCCTTCAGAGCCTCATTTTTCCATTAACCATGCTCAAGCATACAATCAGCCACCTGTTCACACCAATTGGTGTGCTCCTGTCACACCAAATACTTACCCACGAGCCTATCCCGGACCAGGTTTCAGGCCTAGGCCAGCATTCAGGGGAGAAAGGGAACAGAAAAAGAAAACTTACACTCCATTGGGAGAGTCTTACACTAGTCTGTTCCGCAGGCTGAGACAGCTAGACATGCTGAGACCAATACAATCCAAGCTACCCAATCCTCCTCCAAAGAATCTGGATTACACCATTAGCTGTGAATATTGCTCCGGTGCACCAGGCCATGATACGGAGAAATGCTGGCATTTGAAAAATGTAATACAAGAGCTGATTAATACTAATAAAATCGAGGTTCAAACCCCCGAAGCCCCAAATATCAATAGAAATCCAATGCCAGCCCATCAAGAGGCTAATATGATAGAAATCATACAAGCTGATGGGGAGACAAAGAAGTCGTCACAAACTGTCATGATGATCAAGTCTCATGAAACCAAGCCAGATAAGCAGTTAACGGAGGAGAAGCCGGTATCTAAGCAGAACAGAAATGGTGATGAACCATCTATGATAGTCGATGAGGGATCATCGAGCAAAGTTGCCGCAAAACAAGAAAGGCCGAAAGTGATAGTACCAGAGGTTGCTAACAAACCCATTGTATTCATGGAAGGAGCCCGTACAGATCGGGTTATTATTGCACCTATAATCCAGCTGCCGGTCATCAACAACAAAGCCATCCCATGGAACTATGAACGGGTGACTGTAATGTACAAGGGCAAAGAAATCAAGGAAGAAGTGTGTGAGGTGCAAGGCTTGACTCGTTCGGGAAGATGTTTTACTCCCGAAGGTTTAAGAAAAACTAAAAACAATCCAATGCCAACAAAGAGAGCTGTGACGGAAGAAGAGGTGGAAGAGTTTTTAAGAAAAATGAAACTCCATGATTATTCTGTTGTGGATCAATTAAAGAAGACCCCCGCTCAAATTTCATTATTGTCATTACTGATCCATTCAGAGGAGCACCGTCTGGCTTTGATGAAAATCCTGAATGAGGCTCATGTTCCTGAAAAGATCTCTGTAAATCATTTGGGAAAAATAGCCAACAGAATCTTTGAGACAAACAAAATTACATTTGTTGATGATGAATTACCTGTGGAAGGTACCGAGCACAACAGAGCTCTTTACCTCACCGTGAAATGTGAAAACTCCGTAGTAACTTGGGTATTGGTTGACAATGGGTCAAGTGAAAACATATGCCCTCTCTCCACTTTAAACAAATTAAAAATTAAAGAGGAGAGGATCCAGAAGAATAGTATCTGCGTACGGGGGTTTGACGGTGGAAGCAGAGATTCATTTGGCGACATAGTGTTGGAGTTAACTATAGGGCCAGTTGAATTCACAATGGAATTCCAAGTGTTGGACATAACTGTCTCTTATAACTTGTTGTTGGGCCGACCATGGATCCATGCTGCTAAAGCAGTCCCGTCAACACTACATCAGGTTGTCAAGTTTGAATGGGATCATCAAGAAATAGTTGTGCATGGGGAAGAAAGTTTAAATGCTCGCAGCAGTACCATTGTACCGGTCGAGGGAATAGAAAATGACCAGGGACCATGGGTATACCAAGTGACCGACACAGTGTCGATAGAGAAAATTCTAGAGGGGAAATACCTTCCAAATCCAAAGATATCCTCTGCATCAGTCATGGTAGCTTATGAAATGTTAAAGAATGGCTTTATACCCGGCAAAGGTCTGGGCTTATCTTTGCAAGGAATTATACAACCAGTATCTCTCCCCAAGAACTGGGGAACATTCGGTTTGGGGTTCATACCCACTGCCAATGACGTGATAAGGGCTAGGAAGCTGAAACACCAAGCATGGGTTCTTCCAAAACTAGTCCCACATCTGTCAAAGTCTTTTGTCAAGACCGATGCTAAAAATCGCCCGATAACAACAATTCCTAAATCCCAGGTCAATCCTGAGGAGGAATTAATTGAAAGATTCGAGAAATTGTTTAGTGATGTGAATATGTTGGAAAGCGGAGAAGGGTGTAGCAACGCAGAAGTTCAATTCGTTGGGCCAGAAACAAAGCTCAGTAATTGGAAAGCCACTCCTCTCCCAATTCGAAAGGAGTCTTGTTCCTTTTACGCTGGCTCTAGTGATATGGCATGCATGAGGAATCCTCAGCCCAGTCTTAAAAATCAATCTGGTTCCGAAGTAATAATTCAAGAAATATATTGTGATTATGAATCAGAATATGATGAAGATAAGGTTTTTGAAGAGATTAGTAAAGAGTTAATTCACTTTGAGGAAAAAGTCAAACCTAACTTAAGTGATACCGAGGACATCAGTATAGGGGATACGAGTAATATTCGAGAAACCAAAATAAGTGTCCATCTGGAACCAAAGATCCGAGAGGAGTTAATTAAAGCACTCATAGAATTCAAAGATGTTTTTGCATGGTCGTATGACGACATGCCGGGACTGAGCACTGATTTAGTGGTTCACAAATTGCCCACCGATCCAACGGTGCCTCCTGTCAAGCAGAGGTTGAGAAAATTCAAGCCCGACATGAGTGTGAGAATTAAGGAAGAAATCACCAAACAATTGGAAGCAAAGGTCATTCGAGTCACTCGATATCCTGTTTGGTTAGCTAATGTCGTTCCTGTGCCAAAGAAAGACGGCAAAATTAGAGTATGCGTCGACTATCGCAATCTCAACAAAGCAAGTCCAAAGGATAATTTCCCATTACCCAATATCCATATTTTGATCGACAATTGTGCCAAGCATGATATAGGGTCTTTCGTGGATTGTTATGCCAGGTATCATCAAATTCTAATGGATGAAGAAGATGCAGAAAAGACGGCATTCATCACACCATGGGGAACTTATTGCTACCGGGTAATGCCATTCGGTTTAAAGAACGCCGGAGCAACCTATATGAGAGCAATGACCACAGTGTTTCATGATATGATACACAAGGAGATTGAGGTATACGTGGACGATGTGATCATAAAATCAAAGCATCAGGCCGACCACGTTGGGGATTTGAGGAAGTTCTTCTTAAGACTTCGCAGGTACAACCTCAAGCTTAACCCTGCCAAGTGCGCATTTGGAGTTCCATCTGGAAAGTTGCTGGGATTCATAGTCAGTCGATGAGGCATCGAGCTAGACCCATCAAAGATCAAAGCCATCCAAGAACTACCATCTCCAAGAAACAAAACAGAAGTAATGAGTTTGTTGGGAAGATTAAATTACATCAGCAGGTTTATTGCTCAGCTCACAACAACACTGTGAGCCAATTTTCAAATTGTTAAAAAAGGATATTGCGGTCAAATGGACCGATGAGTGTCAAGGAGCGTTCGATAAAATAAAAGGGTACTTGTCAAACCCACCCGTGTTGGTCCCGCCAGAGCCAGGAAGACCTTTGATTCTTTATTTGACGGTTTTGGAAAATTCATTTGGTTGTGTATTGGGGCAACATGACCTCACTGGCAGAAAAGAACAGGCCATCTACTACCTTAGCAAGAAGTTCACAGCTTATGAGGTTAAGTATACTCATCTGGAAAAGACATGTTGCGCCCTAACATGGGTAGCTCAAAAATTGAAACACTATTTGTCATCCTACACTACTTACCTCATTTCTCGGTTGGATCCATTGAAATACATTTTTCAAAAGTCTATGCCAACGGGAAGACTTGCAAAGTGGCAGATATTGCTTCACAGAATTTGACATCATCTATGTGACTCGAACTGCAATGAAGGCTCAAGCACTGGCCGATCATTTAGCCGAAAACCCGGTCGATGAGGAATATGAGCCGTTGAAAACTTATTTTCCTGATGAAGAAACAATGCATATCGATGAGGTGGAGCGAATTGAAAAGCCTGGCTGGAAACTTTTCTTTGATGGAGCCGCTAACATGAAAGGAGTCGGGATAGGAGCTGTAATCATTTCTGAAACAGGGCATCACTATCCTGTTACGGCTCAATTACGATTTTATTGCACCAATAATATGGCTGAATACGAAGCTTGCATTTTGGGGTTAAGTCTAGCCGCAGACATGGGTATCCGAGAAATCTTAGTCATGGGAGATTCGGATCTTTTGGTACATCAAATTCAAGGAGAATGGGAAACCCGAGACTTGAAGCTCATACCATACCGACAATGTCTACATGATCTCTGTCAGCGGTTTCAATCAGTAGAATTCCAACATATTCCAAGAATCCATAATGAGGTTGCCGACACATTGGCTACCCTGGCATCAATGTTGCACCATCCGGACAAAGCTTATGTAGATCCGATACATATTCAAGTCCGCGATCAGCACGCTTATTGCAATATGGTTGAAGAAGAATTTGATGGTGAACCATGGTTCCACGACATCAAGGAGTATATCAGGATAGGGATATATCCCGCACAAGCCATAGGAGATCAAAAGAGGACCATTAGGCGATTGGCAAATGGATTCTTCTTAAGCGGAGGAGTTTTGTATCAAAGAACACCAGATCTTGGATTATTAAGATGCATAGATGCCAGACAAGCTACAACTGTCATGTCCGAAGTACATTCAGGAATTTGCAGACCCCACATGAGTGGATATGTGTTGGCAAAGAAAATCCTCCGAGCCGGTTACTATTGGCTTACCATGGAGCGAGATTGTATCAGTTTTGTGCGCAAGTGTCATCAATGCCAAATACATGGAGATTTGATTCATTCTCCACCATCCGAGTTGCACACAATGTCGGCACCATGGCCCTTCGTTGCCTGGGGCATGGATGTGATTGGACCAATTGAGCCGGCAGCATCCAATGGGCATAGGTTCATTCTGGTAGCTATTGATTATTTTACCAAATGGGTTGAGGCCAAGACATTCAAATCAGTGACCAAGAAAGCTGTGGTCGATTTTGTCCACTCAAATATCATATGTCGATTCGGAATCCCGAAGGTGATCATCACAGATAACGGTGCTAATCTTAACAGCAACTTAATGAAGGAAGTATGTCAACAGTTTAAGATTACACATCGCAACTCTACCCCATATCGGCCCAAGGCGAATGGAGCAGTAGAAGCAGCCAACAAAAACATAAAGAAGATACTTCGGAAAATGGTAGAAGGTTCAAAACAATGGCATGAAAAATTACCATTTGCATTATTGGGATACCGCACTACTGTTCGCACTTCAGTAGGAGCAACTCCTTATTTGTTGGTATATGGCACGGAAGCAGTAATTCCTGCAGAAGTTGAGATTTCCTTCCCTTCGGATCATCGCCGAAGCAAAGATTGATGATGATGAATGGGTCAAAACCCGTCTAGAACAGTTAAACTTGATTGATGAAAAATGATTGACCGCAGTATGCCATGGTCAATTATATCAAAGAAGAATAGAAAGAGCATACAACAAAAAGGTGCGTCCTCGGAAGTTTGAAGTAGGTCAGCATGTGCTGAAACGTATTCTTCCACATCAGGTTGAAGCAAAAGGCAAATTTGCCCCGAATTGGCAAGGACCATTCATTGTGACCAGAGTATTGTCGAATGGCGCACTATGCTTAACAGATATTGAAGGCAAATGCAGAGACATGGCGATCAATTCTGACGCGGTAAAGAGATATTACGCATAACTTTTTGAATGTTTGTATTTACCATTATTTCGAAGATTGGAATGACAAAGGCAATTTATTCTGCTATCCAAACATTATACCCTTTGTTTCCCCTTTGAGCCATACTTGTTTCTTTCCTAAAAAATATATAAAAAAAAAACATCACTATTATTAAGTGAACTACGTTTGACCTGATTCCTCAAAGAAGGATACGTAGGCGCCTCACGGCTCGGTCATAGGGTGCACGACATATACAATGTGCACGAAAAGAAACATTAAGAGACCCCAATCAAGAGACTGGGGCAGGAATTGTATTGGAAATAAGAAAGATTCCAAGAGTTGTAATTTTAAACCCATACCAAAGCTATTTAGCTTTTAATACCTTTTCCATTTCTAACCCCATACCAAAAAGACCTTTCGATCAATCTTAGAAAAATGTTGAGTCAAGCAAATGAAGATGGTTCATAACACTCTGGTATAAACAAAAAAAGAAAGTAAAAATGAGAGAGTCTTATAGGTGAAAACCCACACGGGCACCATAAGGCGACGGAAGTTGAGAGAAAAGTAAAATGAGAGAGTCTTATTGGTGAAAACCTTCGTAGGAACCATAAGGCGAAAAGGAAGTGAAAAAATGAGGAAAGTTTATCGATGAAAACTCTTTGAGATATTGAAAGTCCAACAGGCCTGTGAAATGAAAAATGAAGTTGGATTGCGGAAATTTTGGCGAAAACAAAAATGAGACAATTGAAAGGAGATTGATTAAAAGACTGGGTTGATTAATCCGAAATGCATACCCTGATCATTGGTGCCAGTAACTCCAATCAGATAAGTTTTTATTCTTTCTCCAACAGTCATCCAAACTTGGATTGTTCTTTTCATTCTGTAATTGTCGAAATCAGCGTGTTTCGTCACTAATAATCTTACTTTTCTAAAAGCTTTGAGATAAGTTTTATTCCAAACAAATAAGAAGGAATGTCAAGGTATACTACCAAGATTCAAGGTTACAAAATACGTCCATGAAAGGTGGAAGATAAAAGATATGGGTGTAAGAAAGGTGAAATCAAAAGTGGATCAGCAAAGTCAGAAGGGACATATGATTACAGTTAAAAGGGTTTGAAGGAAAATATACAGAGGGGAATCCTATAGTCAAGGATCAATTACAAGGACAAAACAGTCTTTTCAACCATTCCAAGGCAATAAAGAGAGACGAAGAGAAGCATCACCATCGGCAAGAATACCCCAGTCAACCACCCTGCTTTAAACTAACGAAGTTTTCTTTGATTTAAAACAGGGGCAAATACAATATTTGTGTCAGGAAATACCTGGTAAGAATAGAAGAAGTCAGGCGTCCACCTGGAAAATGAGGACAAAGAAAAGAAGAAGTCAGGCGTCCACCTGAAGAATGAGGACAAAGAATTAAAGAAGTCAGGCGTCCACCTGGAGAATGAGGATGAAAATTAAAGAAGTCAAACATCCACCTGGAGAATGAGGATGAGAATTAAAGAAGTCAGGCGTCCACCTGGAGAATGAGGATGAGAATTAAAAGAAGTCAGGCATCCACCTGGAGAATGAGGATGAAGAAAAGAAGAAGTCAGGCGTCCACCTGGAGAATGAGGATGAAGAAAGAAGAAGTCAGGCGTCCACCTGGAGAATGAGGATGAGAAAAGAAGAAGTCAGGCGTCCACCTGGAGAATGAGGATAAGAATTAAAGAAGTCAGGCGTCCACCTGGAGAATGAGGATGAGAATTAAAGAAGTCAGGCGTCCACCTGGAAAATGAGGATGAGAAAAGAAGAAGTCAGGCGTCCACCTGGAGAATGAGGACAAAGAAAAGAAGAAGTCAGGCGTCCACCTGGAGAACGAGGATGAAGAATTAAAGAAGTCAGGCGTCCACCTGGAGAATGAGGACAAAGAAAAGAAGAAGTTAGGCGTCCACCTGGAGAATGAGGATGAAGAATTAAAGAAGTCAGGCGTCCACCTGGAGAATGAGGATGAGAAAAGAAGAAGTCAGGCGTCCACCTGGAGAATGAGGATGAGAAAAGAAGAAGTCAGGCGTCCACCTGGAGAATGAGGACAAAGAAAAGAAGAAGTCAGGCGTCCACCTGGAGAACGAGGATGAAGAATTAAAGAAGTCAGGCGTCCACCTGGAGAATGAGGATGAGAATTAAAGAAGTCAGGCGTCCACCTGGAGAATGAGGACAAAGAAAAGAAGAAGTCAGGCGTCCACCTGGAGAATGAGGATGAGAATTAAAGAAGTCAGGCGTCCACCTGGAGAATGAGGATGAAGAATTAAAGAAGTCAGGCGTCCACCTGGAGAATGAGGATGAGAATTAAAGAAGTCAGGCGTCCACCTGGAGAATGAGGATGAGAAAAGAAGAAGTCAGGCGTCCACCTGGAGAATGAGGATGAAGAAAAGAAGAAGTCAGGCGTCCACCTGGAGAATGAGGATGAAGAATTAAAAAAGTCAGGCGTCCACCTGGAGAATGAGGATGAAGAAGAATTAAAGAAGTCAGGCGTCCACCTGGAGAATGAGGATGAGAATTGAAGAAGTCAGGCGTCCACCTGAAGAATGAGGATGAAGAATTAAAGAAGTCAGGCGTCCCCCTGGAGAATGAGGATGAAGAATTAAAGAATTCAGGCGTCCACCTGGAAAATGAGGATGAGAAAAGAAGAAGTCAGGCGTCCACCTGGAGAATGAGGACAAAGAAAAGAAGAAGTCAGGCGTCCACCTGGAGAATGAGGATGAAGAATTGAAGAAATCTGGCGTCCACCTGGAGAATGAGGATGGAGAATTGAAGAAGTCAGGCGTCCACCTGGAGAACGAGGATGAAGAAAGAAAAGAAGCAGTCAAGGCACCCACCTGGAGAACGAGGGAATACAATTGAAGTTTTGAAATCAAAAGCTCGCTCATATGATAAAGGAGCACATTTAGAATCAATAAAGCAGAGAAGTCCAACAAAATCCCCAGCAAGAAACAACAAGAGTCCCAAAAGAAAATACGGGACACAATGAAAAGGAATACGGAATAAGTCAAATGCCCAAGAGTCACCAAGATATCAAGACAACAAGAAACACAAGGGCATGATCTAGATAAGATTTTTATAATTCATGTACCATAGTCTAGTTTAGCTTTTTTGTATTTCCTTTAAAGTAAGGTGTAATAAGGAGGTCAGCAAGTAGTAAAAACAGCACGAAGCAGCAGTAACATCGCAGTCTCACGGTAGTCCTAGCTACCCAAAACTTCCCGAACTACATTGACCTGATTCCTTTATAGCCAAGGATATGTAGGAAACCTGAAGCAGATGTTCGGTCAAATCTTTCAAAAAATGCTTCCCACGGAGTATTCGAACGGGCAAAAATTGCTCATATCCGCTCACTTTATCTTTGCACGAAAACTCTTCGAGTTTCCGCACAAAGAGGGGCAGCTGTGAGCACGTGATTTTTGCCTTACGAAAACTACTTCAAAATAAATCAAAAAATAAAATAAATTTCTTTTACTGTGTAATTCTTGAATTTGCGTGGTGTTAAATATTTGTGTTATGTCCGTAAATGTTTACTTTGTCATAATAAATTGAAAATTAAAATAAAATACATGTTGCATGCATATAGGATTTAATTATGTATTTAAAAGATAATTTAAATAAAATCACAAAAAATATGCAATAGTTCTATTTTAAATATTCCACTGTGTGATTGATGTTTTGTCTATGTGTTAAATAATTGTTATAGAGTAATTAATATATTTTTGTGAAGTTAAAATTGTTTTATAATTAAAATTAGAAATTTAAATTAGAAAAAAAAATATATATATATATACAAAAAATCGGACCTGGATCAAATCAAATTAACTCCCCCCACAGCCCAATCCAAACAAGCCTGTCCGATCCAATTCGGCTACGTCAAACGACGACGTTTCATCATCCTTCATCAAGGGCCGTTGGATTAAGTCCATCCAACGGCCAAGATTTCATCACCCTAACCCGAGACCCTTACCCGATCTAATACCCGGTTCAACCCGTCCCCCTAACTTAAACCAAACGACATCGTTTGGTTAAGTGAATAGATCTCAGCCGTCCATCCTGCCTAATCCAACGGACAATATCAATCCACCCCACCCCTATATAAGTCCCAAGCCCCTACCCCGGCCCCAAACTAAACACCCCCCCTCCTCTCACTGTTCATCATCGTCCCCAAACCCCCACTCCTAACCCTAGCCGCCCTAGAATCCCACCGCCTGAAACCCGGCGGCATCAACGCCGCCGGTCACCAAAATAACACCCTAGAATCCCCTGAACATCCTCTACACAGATCTAACCTTAGTTTTCTTCGAATCAGACCCCAACTCTTCGAATACTAAATCGAAGGTGGGTCTGAAAACTCCAACCTTTCCAATGGCTTCCAAAATAACACCATAACTTCCCCTAACCACCCTAGGTATGGATCCGTTGCTTGTTTGGCTCGAATCACTTCCGAGCTTCTCGAATCTTCTTTTGAAGATTCGGACCAAACAAGAACAAACTCAGACTTGTTCTACAATGACATCAAATGACCCCTAGGCTCCCCTCACCCTTGTGTCATCTTTGGTTCCCTTCGAATCAGCCCGGAAATGTTCGGATTTAAGATCCAAGAACCTGAAACCCTAAAAATTTTCCAATCTTGGAATTTTTCTGATTCGAGTGAAGGATTGAGGTCTAATAGACTTTAATCGAGGTATTCTCAACTGAGAATACTTCGAATAAAGTCTGTTCAGCCTAAAAAATGTCCGAATTCAAGTTGAGTCTGTGCCTGAATAAATTTGAAGATTCAGAGGTATTTTTTCTATTTTTCTTTTGTGTATTTTACGTGTATTTTATGTTTGTTTCATTAGTCTGTAATTTTCCCATCTTTTGTTGTTATACTGTGTCATACTCGTCTATATGATCAAAATATGAAACTGTTTCTGTATGTTGTGATTATTCACAATGTAAATAATCGACTCGATTAAGTTCGTCGATTAGTTATATTATGAATTCTCATTTATGATAATGTTGATTGAAACAGTCTGTTTTTTTTTTGTTTTAGACTGATTATGGACAAATGTTGTAAATAGTCAACTGATTAATACTCGTCAATTAAATCATGTTTGTTTGCGAATCAGTGAATTCAAATGTATGTTGTATATGTTATTTTCTGAACAGGGCATTGTCAGTATATTGACAATGCTCCTGTGTATGTTTGATCGTAGTTCAATGCTGAAATTCAGTTTGACTTGCTATGTTGAATTCAGTATAATTTGTTATGATATTAGGTTTAATTTCAATTTCACAAATGTTGGTTAGATACCATTGTGTTAGAAAAGTGCATTCTCAGTCAAGATTCAGTCCAGAACTTGATAGGATTGGTTATAGCTGTTTAATTCAGAAGGATAATCGATGTTGAACAATTTTTAAAATCTATTTTGTATCAGATTCTGATTTCCTTGAGGGCAGTAATAACAGTAAGCTTTCAGGGGTACTACTGGTAATGAAACAGTGAGGATAGTAGTGTGCTGATAGTGGAGTGTTAGTGGCTTTTAATTTAATGGGGTAATGGGAAACAAAGGGTAATGGGTTGCTGAAAATCAGGGAAAAGTTAGCTTAATGGGATTTAAAGTGGAAAAATAGATTTTTAATGGAAATTTTCTGTTTTTTTTAAAAGATAAAGGGGAGGACAGACATGTATAAGATAGAGGGGATTGGGACTGATTAAGGAGGGACTCAGAATTTGAAAGAGAAAAAAATCTGATTTAAGAGCTTTTCAGAAAAAGATTGAGAGATATACATTGAGAAAAATCAGAAATAGAAATCTGAAAAATTGAGAAGAACAGAATCAGATAGAGGATAGAAGGAAAGAAAGAAAAATCAGAAATAGTAAAAAGAATTCTACATCAGACACTAGTATTAAGGCTGATTTTTGAAATTAAGAACTTTTCAGTTTTCCTTTTCTAAAGTCTTAGAATCAGACATATTGTTCAGTTTAAAAATCTGAAACTTTAAAGAAGTCTTGTACTGTGTTTCTGAGTTCCTCGGGCCTTGTTTTGTTGACCAAATCTGTTGAACATTGGTATATTCTGCTGAATTTGTTATTGCTGCTACTGCTGAAATTTACTCCTCCTACCTCATTTTCAGGTACATGTCTTTTAAATTTTATGTTGGAAAGAGATTCAACATGATAAATAAATAGAGTTTGAATTGTAATACTGTCTTCTACTCATTTGAGTTCTTTAGTTGAAAATTTCAGCTTTGGTTTCATGTTGGTTAACCAGTAGTGAGTTCGACTCGATGGCTACAAGTTAATTGTCTTGTTTTGAAATTCATATAAAACTTTGTAATAATGTTTTCCATGTCAAAATTTCATGAGTTTAGTTATCTTTGAATGGTGTAAATAGGAAGCATGACAGAAAGTTGGCTTTTATTTACACTTTATGGTATTGTTAGCTAGGCATAACATAATATGGAAATATCAAGAAAAATATGCTATTAGTTTATTTTATCAATTAGTTAATTGTTGTTTAAGGCTAGATGATGATTGGCTGCATTTTATTCATATATGGTGTAATAGTGATTATGATTAACATCAATAGTCGGAAGTTGCATTAATATCCTCTGCTATGTTTGCAAATGTCAAAATATGGTGAATAATGTTGTATGCAATATCACTTTATTAAGTTAATTAGGTAGATTTGTTCTCTTTCTTAAAATAACAAATGGCTTAGGAATGTTATAATGTGAAAGTTAATAGTTAGTAATAATTCACATAGATTGAGAATCAAATTGGTTTGATTATATATATATCTATCCTAACTCAATCATAGGCATAATTGATTAAATTAATTTCGTCTATGAAGATTAAAACAAGTATATGAGAATAAGATGAGATGTACGAACACAAATTGCAAAACTTTATATCAATGGTAATTATGAATATAACTTGCACTAAATAAAAATAATAAAAGTTCTTGAAAAATATTCTTTCCTTTATAATTCATTTTCAGTTTCATATACAATTCATTCTTTGGCATATATATATATATATGTTATATTTGTTAAAAATAGTATTAATCATATTTTTATTCTGTTCTTTGAATTTGAATAGTAGTATTAATCATATTTTTGTTCTGTTCTTTGAATTTGAATAGTTGGAATGAATATAATTTATATCCGGAAATTATAATCGACGGGCAACATTTAATAAATTGTGAATTTCTTTTAAAAGAATTTAATGACATCCCTTGAATATGAATTTCTCAGTATTTTCATATAAAATGTGTAGATATAACAAACAATTTGTGGAAAAATTCATAATACCATTAAGAATATTTGGTGTAATTAGGGATACGTTCGCGTAATCTGATTATACCAATAAAAGCAATTCGAATTATGCGTACGCGCAATTTCGAGCGAATATTTAATATAAGGGATTTCTTAGAGGACGTTAAATTAATTTCATAAAAACCCGAGATGTGCGGTTCACTATTTAAGAAAAACAAATATTCTTGATTCGACACAAAAAAATGATTGCTTAATAAATAAATTATCAAAAGTTATTGTGTACATGTACGCGTGACACAATTCCGCATTTTTAAATTTATAACACGAATATACGTATGCGTAATTCGATTCAAAGAAGGACCCTTAATCACAATAAGTAGAAGCGATAGAAAAATCACGTAGCAAAAAATGTATTTAATAAAAGCAAGATAATTAAGCCAATAATAAAAAACAGTTAAGCGACCGTGCTAGAACCACGGAATTCGGAAATGCCTAACACCTTCTTCCGAATTAACAGAATTCCTTACTCAGGATTTCTGGTTCGCAAAATAATAAACAGAGTCATATTCTCCTCGATTCAGGGATTAAAACAGGTGACTTGGGACGCCTTAAAAATCCCAGGTGGCGACTCTGAAATAATTAAGTAAATCCCGTTTCAACTGTTTTTCAATTGGAGAAAACTCCCCCACGCGCCCCGCGGGCGCGGTGAAAAGGAGGTGCGACAATGACATGCGTATGTGGCCTATCCTCCGCTGTCAATCATCTTTCAAGATCTTCAATTGGCAATTCCCCATCTGATTCTCAATCTTATTCGACTTGTAGTGCCCGAAGGGTTTTCGCTATCAAGCCTCTCTCATTTTGATTTTTCTCTCAACTTTCATCGCCTTATGGCGCCTGTGAAGGTTTTCACCAATAAGATTCTCTCGTTTTATATCTCTCTCCAGCTGGGGATTTGGAGTGTTGCCGGTATGACTCTTTCTGTTGGAGATTAGAGTCCTTTCTGCTGTGGAACAGAATGTTATGTTCGTCGGTAAGACTCTCATTTGTCTTACTTGACATCTTTTGAAGACTGATCAGAAGGTCTTTCTTTGGACCGTAATGTGGGTTTTGGATAGGGCTAGAAAGAAAGGGTATTAAAGGCTCAAAAGTGCATCGATTCTAGGTTATTAATTACAACCTTCGGAACCAGATTTATTTACAACGAACGCAACCTCTGCCCCAGTTTCTTGCTTGGGGATATTTTAATTGATTTTTTTTTTCATTTTTTCAAAACTATGACCGAGCCGTGAAGCGCCTACGTATCCTCTTTGAGGAATCAGGTCAAACGTAGTTCCCAATTCCTCTTTTTCATTTGACTTTTTTTTCTTTGTTATCATTTTTCTTTTCTTTTCTCTTTTTTCCTTTCTTCTTTTTCGTTTTGTTGTTTTTTTTTTGTGTTACTGATTCCGAACGAGGGGTATGAAAGAAGATAAATAAGGCTCAAAAAGGGGTAACGAATGATAAAGTGTTTAGGTAGCAGAACAAAATGCCTTCGTCATTCCAGTCTTCAAAACATGCCAAGTGCAAACAACACAATTAAACAATAGATTTATAGTCTCTTCCGATGGTGCTGGACTTGACAATTATGTTAAACATTTACTTTTTCCTTTGTCATTTCTAAAGCACCGTTGGGCGACACTCTCATTATCATGAATGACCCTCATGCCAATTTGGCGAATCTTGCTTTTAATGGTTTTATTTGTGTTTTACTTGCCCTAGTTCCACATGACTCGGGCTCCAAATAATCTCAAACCGTTCTTATTTCCTTTAAATGCTCTGATCACCTTCCTAGGGTTTTATGATTAACTTTTAAGATTAGGCCCAAACTGTGTGCGCATGTCATGTCACTAGAATCGGTACTGAACAAAAATGATAAAATGACTAAACAAAAAGATGACTGGGAATAATCAAAGACTGAATTTTTGCATTGGACTGAACAAATGGTTAAAAAAAACAAAACAAACCGGAATAAAATCCTAAACAACCTGGACAAAACTTAAACCAACCGCTATGACAAAACGGAAAGATAAGCGGAAAGATATTGACACAAAACAATATCCGAATTACAATCCTAATAATCCGAACAACAGAAATGACAACAAAATAAGCCACCACAAGCTTCTCTCTTGCTAACCAAGGAACGGAGCGCCTTCCCACTTTATCAAAACTGGCATCTTAGCCACTGAGCTTCGCATCCGTATTGCCTAGACCATTACCAACTTCAATATCATCAACCTTAGTCAACAAGTCCCCAATAGGATTTGAGTGCTTCTGCTATCAGGCCTGATCCCCGCAAAGTGTGCATCATGATGTGCGAGTAAAGAATTTTAGATGTCATTGTCCGGCTTACCACAAACCAACCACCTTCTTTCTTTGTAATTCAAAACGAAACAGGTTAAAATGGACTCAGTCGGTCCCCATTATTAACAAAATCTTTTTTTCTTTTTTTTCGATTTCTTTTTCTTTTTTTTTCTTTTTTTTCGATTTTTTTTCTTTCTTTTTTCATCTTTTTCATTCTCTTTTTTTTTCATTCTCTTTTTTTGCTTTTTTCATTTTGCTTTTTCCATTTTTTCTTTTTGTCGCGGTCGAATCTTATGGAGATTGCCTACGTATCATGACCCCGCATGAATCAGACCTTGCGTAGTTCGGACCAATAAAAGATAAACAATACTAAACACCCTTTTTTTTCAATTTTCATAGTAAAACAAACTGGGTTTCAAAGGTTTAAAGATGACCTACAAACTCGAAAATCAAACAACCCATATATTCTAATCAAGAGATTTATAAACTCAAAAACAAAAGGCTAGCTCCCTTTCTCTGTTCGACAAATGCAACCAAATGGTTATTTTTGCAAACGTGGCCCCTTCCAAATTCCACATGAATTTTGAGGCCAGGGAGGATAATTTTATGACACTTTACAAACTTGTCCGTTCTTTTACGAAAATAACCTTTCGACAACTGAAAGATACTCTAAGGTTATTTCGGCAAGAACGATTTAAGACGCGGCCGAAGCTGGCTTGGCTTATTATGACAAAAATTCAAACGGTATTCACCTGACCGCTCACTCTTTGTCTTTTTTTTTCAAAATTACAAAAAAAAACCTGGTGTTGCAAACACGACCCTTCAACGCCTCGGGGACGAAGATTTTTAAGGCTGTGTGGGTCAATTGGACCAAATCTAAAACAATGACCCAAAGGTGGCTGTTTATACAAAGTCAGCCTTCCGGCGTCCCTTTCGGGAACATTCGGCTATTTATGACAAAACAACATCACCTGATTATTCATGACTCTTTTTATCGTTTTTCAAATTAGTAAACTCAATATTGCAAACACGGCCTTTCAACGTCTCGGGGACGAAGATTTTTAAGGCTGTGTGGGTCAACTGGACCAAATCTTAAAAATGACCCAAAGGTGGCAGTTTATGCAAAGTCAGCCTTTCGGCGTCCCTTTCGGGAACATTCGGCTATGTCTTGATAAAACAGCGTCACCCGACCTCTTTATGACAGAGTTGAAATTTTGACATGTTTTTTTTATTTATTTATTTGTTTTTGGCTATTTTAGCAAAAGGTGGGGTTGGACCCGATGAGGGTTGCCTACGTATCTCACATCCGGTGAGAATCAAACCCGTGTAGTTCGGGCAATCAAGAATAAGTAGACGAACTAACTTTTTTTTTTTTGAATTTGTGAAAGAACTACTTTAAAAGAAGAAGGGAAGTATTTTTTTTTTTTGATTGATTTTCTTTTTTAAAGAAAGACTTCTAAGATATATATTTTTTCTGAATTCTCATTTATTTTTTATTTTTTTCTTACTCTAAGGAAAAAAAGAAAATATTTTTCAAAGTTTTACCTTTAATCAAAGAAATGTTTCTAAAAATGTTTTTTTTTTTGAATTTTCCTTTCAATTTTGAAAGAAGAATCAAAATATTTTCGGATTTTTTATTTTATTTTTTTTATTTTTTTTTATTTTTTTTCTAAAAAAAAACTTTCTAAAGAAGTCAATAATGGAAAATATTTTTGGATTTTTTTGTTTTGAAAATTGGGGGTCTAAAAAACTTTTCTAGATTTTTGGCAAAACAAATATTTTTTGCAACTAATAAAGATATAGATATATATTTTGGAAATAAAGAAATATTTTGCATTTTCATAAACAAATAAATAACAAAAGAAATATTTTTAAAAAAATAAGACTCTTTTTCATTTTCATTTTTATGGCAAGACAAACTATATATTTTTTCTATATTTTTTTTTGAAAAACAAAACAGAACAACGACTTTTTTTTTTCCTTCGCTTTTAATAAAACAAACTAATAAGACATTTTTCATTTTCTTAAAATTTCGGCGGAGTTTTGACAGTATTTGGGCATTTATTTTTTTTCAAAAATAAACAATCAATTCCCTAACCGCTATTTCTTTTTTTCAGTTTCAAAATATTGTTCCTGATATTCACAAGTCAGTCAACACACAAGTCCGAATCAAATTAATGCGCAAGTAGTAACAAGTAAGATGCATCAGGATGATCATTTTCATTTTTCGGTACACCTGTCCTAGACAGACCCAACCCATGTGTTGAGCCTCCAAAGTCAAATGCACGTGATGCAAACAAACGTTCCTACTAGGGATCCGGCATGAGGCTTTGTTATACTAAGTTTAAAAACCTAAATGTTTGTTCTAGACCTGGCTTACCCGAGCGGACAGCTCGAGCCGAGGAGGAGGCGGCAGTCCGGGAATACAGAAGCTTCACCGGCTTTGCGACTTATCCAAACCTCGTTCTAAATTGGGACTTAACACTATACAGAAAAGAAGTCGTACGAAGTACACCCTTCTTCATGATTCAGAAGACTCAGAGAGAAGATGGGTTTCGGCACAGTTTATATACAGTTCACATAATATCAAAGCGGTAAAAGCAACATTTAGCACATTAGGCTCAAAACATGTAAAAATCAGATAAAGCCAAATATAACAATTTATCTAAGCTCGAATTTCTAACCCTGAACCAGTGGTTCTGGGTTATTATCCCCAGCGGAGTCGCCAGAGCTGTCACACCTCCTTTTTCCGTACCCGCGAGGGTACAAGGGAGTTTTTTCCAATTAAAGGACAATCGAAACGGGATTGGTTTATTTATTTCAGAGTCGCCACTTGGGAGATTTAGGGTGTCCCAAGTCACCAATTTTAATCCCGAATCGAGGAAAAGAATGACTCCATATTACAGTCTGCGTACCAGAAATCCGGGTAAGGAATTCTGTTAACCCGGGAGAAGGTGTTAGGCATTCCCGAGTTCCGTGGTTCTAGCACGGTCGCTCAACTGTCATATTCGGCTTATTTATCTGATTTTAATACAATTGTGAACTGATGTGCCAATTTTAACTTTTTAACCGCTTTATTATTATTGTTTTTAAAAGAAATGTGAACATCGTTTAAAACACGTCTTTGGACTGCGTCACATGAAATGCACCCACAATCCGGAACTCGTTTTATTTGATGTTTTGGGATTTGGATTTGGGTCGCATGAAATGCACACCCAGGCTTAAGAAAGTAAAATATTAAACACGCGCCTAAAGAAACTATCGCGTTATTATTTTGGGAAGACCGTGAAATTCGCTAAACAGTCCTTCCGAATTCTAATTAAACCATATATTTTGTGAGGGCCCCGCAATCTATACGTTTTATTTGGCGAGGCTCGTCTCATTTTTATTTTAAAGGATAAACCTACAATGACTATATTTTCTATTAAGTTCGTCTCTAAAATAAAAGAAAATCTCTTAATTATTTACATGTTGAAAAACGTAACTTATTAGTTATTAGTTTACGGCTAATGCGAATGGAAAATTGCGATCGAGTTTGTACAAAGAAAAACTGCTTTCATTTTATATTCTGTTATTCAATAATACTAGAACATGAGATTGACCATAATATCAAAACAGATTAATTATTCTCCGATTAATTTAAACTAACATTATTAGATGAAGAAAGTATACATATGCAACCTCATTATTCATTAATCATTCAACTACATCTTTATACGAAGAAAGAAAAATTATATTCAACCACAAATCTAAACAGGAGGAATTCAACAGGAACAAAGCCTGATTAATATTTCATTTTTGCTTCAAGCCGAGATTGTACAAATGTGTACCTGGAAACAGCAGTACAAGAACAAAAGAAGTAGGAGTCAACAGCAATAATACTACAACAACAGCAGGTTCAGCAACACCGCAAACCAGTAACAACCAGTAGAATAACCCAGTAACAGATTGAAAACTCAGCAATACCAAAGTGCAATTGTAGTCAAAGCAGAAGAGAGACGGATACAAGATGCAGTAGTTTACTGATTTTCAACAACACTCGAGAAAAGACAAACGGAATTTATTCAAGTAGAAGTTCAAGTTGTCTTTCTCTTTTACTCTCTAACACTCTTGAAATTTTCCAGAATGTATTACTCTCAAAAATATTCTCTCAATAATCTCTAAGTCTTCCTTAATGTTCACCCCTTTTTCAAGTCAAGAATGACTCTATATATAGCAAGACAAGTCTTCAATTCCCAACCCCAAATTATTCCCCCAATGGCATGCTTTGTCCCACTTATTAATGTTTTCTTTATTTTAAACTTTGTCCACCATGCCTACATTAAATAAATCCATCCACCACAACCCATTATAATTTGTCCCCCATGCTTAACATTAAATAAGTACAATATTCCCTCCCATTATATTTTGTCTTGTCCCCCATTATGTTAAACAAGTACATCAAAAACCACCCCATTATATTTTGTCCCCCATGCCTACATAAACAATTATAATAATATTCAATTACCAAAATACCCCTCTGACCTTATTGCAATTACCCTTCTACCCCTGAACGGATTGCAATTTACCAAATTACCCCCATCAGCTCTAAACATTCAATTAATCATAACTCAACCAAAATATAGCCAAGATGACCAATTTCTCAACAATCTTCAACAACAAATTATATGAACACGATGAACAACACAACTCCAAATTAATGGGAATAAATCAACCATATCGGGAACCAATCCTGGTTAATTTAGACCATCAATGGATGAACAAAGAGACAACAATACAAACAACAATATGCATGATTCAAATTAAATTAACAAATCACAAACAAACATAAACTCACATTAAATCACTGGATTAAACATGAACTTCAAACAAAGATGAACACGAACTAAATCAACAAACATGACGGATTCATATGATTCGAACAACATTAATAATTTCTGGAAAATACATAACACATGAAACAAATTGAAGAAATAATTAATTAAATTTCAATTTGAATCTAACAAACATTAAACTAACAAATATTTACCTAAAAAATAATACAAACATGAAATAAACATGAAAAACAACTAATTAAACTTCCATTTTGAAATCTGAAAATTAATTTAACAAAACATATGAACATGAACAAAACAAAAATTCAAATATCTAACAATAGACATGAACAAAACAAACATTCGCCGATTTTAGATTCGAAAAATATCCAAATGAAATACGGACAAAAATAAAACTCAAAAACTACTAACCGGATTGAAACGAAATACGTACTAACCAACGACGAACTCGACTAGGTGGGGACTGTTTTGACGACCATCGACCAAAGCTCGACCAAACGACGACGAACACGAAATAGAAGTTATATCGGCAGTTGACAACTGAAGCCACGCCGAAGCTATATCGGCAGTTGACGCGGCAGAAGTGAAGCAGCAAAGGCAGCTGGTCGACGACGTCCATGGCGGAACGGGCTGAACGACGAGGACAGTGACAGCAATAGCAGGTTTGGTTTAGACTCAAGGAGATGGTTGGACGTCGTTGAGGCAGCAGATGCAGTCGAAGCAACTGGAATGAGAAAGAACTAGCAGGCTAAAGAAGCAGGCGATGCAGCATTGGCAGCCATGGATGTCGACGGAATGCTTCGTGTCGCTGAAAAGTGGTTGACGAGGACGACGAAGATGCAGCAGTAGCAACCATGATAATGGTCGTTTGGCCGTGCGAAGGGGCTGTGTCGTTTGGTGGTGTTTGGACGGGAAGCTGGGCAGCTAGGTCGTGAGGGTGATGAGGGTGGTCTGGGTGAACGAAGAAGAAGCCATGCGCAGCCATGGGAGGTGCGGTTTGAGGGCATCCATGGCTGTGTAAAATGGAGATGGAGAAGAAGCCAAAGGTGGGGGAGGCAAGTGTTTTCTTAGCTTTTAGGGTTTTTTGGTTTGTGTTTTGTTTTGTGTTGGACAAAAATGAAGAAGGGGTGTTGGGTTAATGGGTTAATGGGGCGGACCGGGTCAACCCGGTCTGAAGTGGACTGGGTCATGGGGAAGATTGGACAATTGTTTGGGCCTGGGTTAAAATTTGAAGAATTGGCCCAATCCGATTTTTCGGAGTATTTTTATTTTCTTTTCTTCTTTTATTTTCTAAAACTAAATTATAAAAATACTTAAATTATTATTAAGAACTAAATTAAGTTATAAAAGCGCAAATTAACTCCCAATAACAATTAACGCACAATTAAGTAATAATTAAGCACAAAATTGTTCATTTGGACATTAAATGCTAAAAATGCAAAAGATGCCTATTTTTGTAATTTTTAATTTTTGTAAAACTAATTTAATTACTAACAATTGTAGAATTAAATCCTACATGCAAAATGCGATATATTTTTGTATTTTTTTTTATTAATTTAACAAATAAGCAAACACAGACAAATACAAATAATTATCCAAAAATATCACAAAAATACTCAAAATTGCACACCAAGGAAAATCATTTTATTTTGCATTTTTTGGGAGTAATTCTCATATAGGGTAAAAATCACGTGCTTACAGAATACACTTGATGAAATAAGAAAGTTATCTCTTCTTCTCTTATTCTACTTATCTTGGTTTATATTGTTACTTTGAGCTACATTTCTTAATAGTATACAAATTTTTATAAATTTGTTGTGGATATCGAATACGGAAAATGGCCAAATACACCCTTGTACTATCAGAAAAGGTTTAAATGTACCCCCCGTTATACTTTGAGTCCAAATATATCCGTATCATTATACTATTGATTCAAATATACCACTTTTCCGTTAACTTTGTCCAAAGTAGATATTCAATCCTACGTGTCACTGGCATTTGATGAGGCGGATGCCACATGACTTGCCACCTGAGCGCCCTTAACCCATTTTATCCCTTTTTTTTTCCACCACTAAAATTTCCTTTCCCAAATCATTATTGCCACCATAACCGCAAAAATACTATATTTCAAATTTTAATCTTTTATATATGGATTAGGGGCGCTGAGGTGGCATGCCATGTGACATCCACCTCATCAAATATCAGTGTCATGTAGGATTGGATGTCCACCTTGGATATACTTAACAGAAGAGGGTATATTTGAACTAATAGTATTACGGTAGAGGTAAATTTGGACAAAAGTATAACGAATGATATATTTAAACCGTTTTTCATAGTACAAGAATATATTTGACCATTTATCGTATCGAATATAAATAGTTTCGGCCGCGGGCTAAAAGACATATTTGCCCATTCTTCTTCTTCTTCTTTTTCAGTTTTCATCCGTCCATTATTCGCATTGGGTTGTCTAAATTCAGAATGGTCGGCAGAAGATTTACATTGAAGGTTAAAAACTTTCGTATAAAGGCGATTTCATATGGAGGATTCGAACTATGGTTAAAAATAATAGAGTAGCTTTTACTTTACCACAAACCTAATCACAAGTCACAACTGACAATTTCTTATCAATAAATAGATTTCTCTATTATATACGAGCCGTTCCTAACATTAATTATTGAGCCTGCTCTTGTTGACTTAAATCAATATTTATTCCATTGTTTAATTTTATTATCATTACTTCGTGCTATGTATATCAATATTAAAGTAAGCTAATGACGGCAAATTGTGTAGTTTATTTGTTTGAGTGCATTAAATCTTTATTATTGTTTACAATTGGTTTGCTTCTCTAAGCAATGTAAAATAAAAATGAAATTAAAGAAAATGAATTATGTGGTCAGTGTTTAAGGTTTTAATGGCATAAAAATATGATAATCATACAGTTTGTGATACAAATGACTTGAACAATACGGCAAAATCATTCTATTAAATCGAATAAGTACATTCGATCTAATAAGTACCTTGTGTTGAGGTCTTTCCTGCAGAGGTATTCAAATTGGATCAGTGATCGATTTTTAGGTTTCGTCGTAAACCTAATTGGTTATTTCCAATTACGTAAATCAATAGTTCAAACCGCACTCAAAGGTATGGCATTTCCCATTTTTATAGGAAAGGGTGGACAATTAGCTAGAGCAGCGGGTGCAGCAAAATTGATTGCAAAAGAGGGGAAATCGGCCACATTAAAATTACCTTCTGAGGAGGTCCGTTTGATATCCAAAAACTGCTCAACAAATGTCGGACAAGTGGGGAATGTTGGGGTGAACCAGAAAAGTTTGGGTAGAGCTGCCTCTGTGCATCTCTGTGATGGGTAAATCTACATAAAAAAAAAAAGGGACAACTTTCGTGTAGTTTGATTTTTTTCAATTAGCCGACAAAAGAAGTAGCAAAGGAATATCGCTATGTGGGAAAAAAAGAAAAATGTAGGATAGGAAGCTCTATTTGATCGAAGGGATGGCTAAAAGGCCAAATCCGGCTAAAAACAAAAAGAAGAGATCAAGGAGAGGAAGCTAGACGAGCACTTGTAAAAGAGCGACCGACAGATCTAAAACTGCTATAGTAAAGTAGAACGAAAGTATCTCCCAAAGGTTCTACCTTTTCTTGTACGTTCGGGAATAAATAGAAAGTTCAAAACAAATAAAAATACATAATAATTAAATGAAAAAGATATGTAATAATTTTAATGGATAAAAAATATTCAATTGGTTTGTTGAAAAGTAATGCTACCAAAATTGCAAAACGAATTGAAGGAACTAATTCACACACTTGAATAAATTTGGAGTTCAATGACCTTAATTGTATTTTTCCTATTCATCCTCGTAGAAGGGCAGCCCGGTGCACTAAGCTCCCGCTATGCACAAGGTCTGAGAAAGGGCCAAACCACAAGGATCTATTGTAGGCAACCTTACCCTGCATTTTTGCAAGAGGCTATTTCCACAGCTCGAACCAGTGACCCCCTGATCACATGACAATAACTTTACCAGTTACGCCAAGATTCCCTATTCATCCTCGTAATTACATAATTAAAAGACTAGAATTTTATAATATTACGATCAATTACGGAGATTAAAAAAAAGAATATAATACATTCGGTAACTTCACGAGAAATTTTAGTTGGTATATGATACAATATTACAAGTAAGTGAAGAAAAGGGTATTTGGATTGACTTATAAAAAGTAATTTTTAAGCTAAAAGCCAAAAACAATAAGTTGATAATACTCAATTTTTGGCTTTTGGCTTATTTTTATACTTTCCATGCCAAAAAGTAAGTGATTTTAAGCACTTTTTAGTATTGTCAAACACAACACAAACTAAAAAAAAAGTGCTTACAAGCCAATAAGCACTTAAAATAAGCCAATCCAAACACCCTCTTATCCAAATCCAAAACAGGCTTCAATAATTGTTAGAGTGGAGCGTAATATCGCAAATCACAAGGAATATTCATATTACAACCACAAACCCGAGGAAGTCTATAATTATCCTTAGATAATAAAAAGAATAAAAGGATGAATTTTGCACACTAAATAAGCCTCCGGAATTGGGATTGAATACAGGCTGCGTTATCCTTCTCATCTTTGTACTTGTATATCCAAAATCCTCTACATGTCTAAACTTGAAATGTTAAAACAAATAGGCCTTAAATGAATTTGATTCAGCGATTTGCTATGTTCTCCTATCACATGAAATCATAATCATCATAACCATCATAAGCGTTAATTACTGCATCGTCATCTGCCCGATCAACTTGTAGCTGCTTCTTTTTCGCACCTGTAAAAAATAAGACTGTTTAAATCTCTGCCACCCAGCGTTGTCAACGGCGAAAAGCGTTAAAAAGCACACAGGTCTATCAAGGTTTTAAGCATAAAGCGCAGTTAAAGTGTGAGCTTTAGTTAAAATGGGCGCAATAAAGAAAAAAATAAAAGTATATATGTAATGCAAGAAAAAAAGTAACAAGTTCATTCATCATGATTTCCTTAAAAAATAATAATATCTTTTAGCCAATTATATTTATTGTTTTGTACTACTCTATTCAAGATAGAACTTATTGGCAATGAGGCGTGGGCCTTAGTGCCTTGCCTACACTAAAGCACAGTCTAAGTTAGGCGAAGCGCATACCCTGAGCTTTTTTGAGCTTCAGGGCTTAAGCGCACCTCAAATGAGCCTTTAACAACACTGCGGCCACCACCGAATTAGTTCTACATTTCAAGCATATAAAAGTGGCTATAGCAATACCTGTTTTCTTCTTGCTCGTGTTCGCTTCTTTTTCTTCTTTAATCTTCTCGTTAGAAATTGCATTAACAGACTTGGAAACTTCGTTAGCGTCTTGCCCATTCAATGCAGTCATGGACAGTCTCATAACATCCTTGAGCAATCCAATGTAGTGGTAGCTTTTCTACAAGAAATAAAGCATAATTCCTGAGTGAAGTCCCAACAATCGACAACTGAGATAACTACAGATAAAACAAACTTAGCAAACCTCATACGGTCGCAGCTTATGAGAAATAAGCTCAGCATATTCCGAGAAATCACTCTCAGATTTAGGAATGAAACTATCAAGGGTTTTATCATCGCCGCCTTTCTTAGCAAACAGTTCTGCAGTGGACCTATAATCAGCTTCTTCCACAAGCCTGTAAAAGAGAAATGAGATGAGGTTTCGAGATGGCTAACAAGTATACATGTCACACTGCTCATATCATAGAGCAGATCTTGCTTATTTCTGCTAAACATACCAGTAAAAGATGGTGTGATGCTGCACATTAATCACATAGCAAGACAACATAATGGAAGACAATACTTTTTCATCACGTAAGGATGATAGATAGCTTTTCAATTAAAAAAAGTAGAAGGTATTGCTTGAAAAATGGCAGCTCAGAAGGCCAGCCACACATAACCACCCAATCGACATACTGCAATTGCATCTAGAATACCAGCAAAAGAAACATTATGCAACAGTAAGAATTTACAATGTATTCCACTTTAAACCTAATATGTTGCTGCAGAATGACAGTAACTTCTAGTGCTTAAACGCGAAAATCGCAAAAAAAAGCGACAAGGTCCAAGGGACTTCAAGAGGGAAGCAGAGTGAAGCACACGTTTCTTTGAAGTGAAGCGCACAATTTATGGATTATTCAGAAATATCGAACATATATGAATTTAGTACAGTGATAACAAAATTGCAGTTTAAATAACTAATTTCAGCATCCAATAAACGATAATGCCAATATTAATCCGACTCTCCAAAGTTGAGATTCAACGAATCGGTTGTTTCTCATTGTGATCACTTATAGTGTCATTATTTGAAAGCATACTTATATGAAGCACATTGATTAACCCATGAAGGGATAACCTCTTGCTTTGCAATCACTTTAAGCGAAGAAGCAACGCCTTTTAATAAAACTGGTAATATGCTATCGGCTAGATTATTGAGTTCTGTTTCTCACCTTAAATACGAGGCATGAACTACAAATTAATAAAGACAATATGTGCAAACTGCTTTTACCTTTGCTGACGTAATTTTTCTGCTACTGGATCTAGAGGTACCTCGTCTCTATCAACTGCTACTTTCTTGCCTTTTTCTTCACTAGATTTTGCAGTAGGCTTCTTGGAGGGCTTCTCAACAGGCGGTTCTGGTTTAGGCACCTGACTGATTCAAAATATGTAAGTTCTATTTTTTGGGGGGGTCAATTCATAATATGTAAGTCAATAACGCCAAGAAGTCTCACAAATTCCATAAAAAGAGTAGCATCCAGGAGACATCACCACAATATGATAACCAAAGAATTGATGTGAAGCAGGAGCACATCGCAATCGCTACTAGTGTGTGCCCAAAACATAATACAATATTTTTAATGAACTTTCATCACAAAAATAATTTAAAATATTAACAAAAACAAAAGTGTTAACCGCATAGGACTTCAGTCCTACCATTACCCGGGGCATTTAGAGTTTGCCTTTCACCAGGCAACCCAGCTTCTTTTTTCCCTTTGAATTGGTAAATATTATTGATGTTAAGAACACCATCACTAAAGAAGTGTTGTGATTACATCCAAAAGTTGGTAAAAAGGAGGGGGGAAAACCTGGCTATCTATATAAAAGATTCTAGGATCTGTAACATAGTTTCACTATCATCTGTCCAGGCAACCCAACTCTAACTTTGAAAAATTAGAACAGCTAGATTTTGAAGGAAAGGAAACGAGAACTACAATATTCTCCACCACACTAGACAATAATATGGTACAGTAATCCTCTAGAACCTATGATGTTTTTAGACTATTGGATATAGTAAAAAATTTCTTTGACTCTGCAAAGACGTCTGAACAAAAAGATCTTTGCTTAAGAACCATTCTCGTATAGCTTCACTTAATTATTTGGAGGATTACTATATAAAATACATGCATATAAGCAATTTATCCAAAAAAATGGCATGCACTTAGCCTCAATGTATATAAAGTGATACAAAAGCAAAATAAATAACAAAAGAGACCACAAATCAGATTACACTTCCAGGTTTGCCTGCAAAACATGCCAAAAATATGCACTCAATAATCCCTTCAAAATAGAGTCTTTTGCATCTATCTGTGTAAGGTTATTAATAGACATATCCATGCAGTGACACGAGGAATAGAAGCAAGATGTGTAAATGTCAGGAATTACTCGAAAATCCAAAAAACACTTCCGAATTTTTTCGGAGACTTAGCGAACACCCTATTTCTAGGCAATTAATGCATAATTAGACACATATGCTTCAACAAATAATGAATACTGCAAGGATGTTCACGATATGGAAGCCAGAAATCGATAACTCATTAACCCTACCGGAGTAGTCTCATCTTCATCTTCCCAAGATTCCTTTATATCATTATCTTCAGCATCTTCATCATCCCATTTACTCCTTGGTTGATCCTTTTTGAGAAGATCTGGAATCTGTTCATCCTCTGAAATGGCGTATACTAGTTATTAATATCTACCGAACAACAATGTCTCTCACAACTATTAAAATTTGTCAAGAAAACTGAACATCACAGTTCTTCAATACAGAGATAATATGTATAGTAAATGCCTAATGTTCATCACCAACTTCCTTCAGTTTTTCAACCAAGCTGACACTGATTCTATACTTCTTTGGGTGTATAGCTGTTTGTACACAATTATGTACAATCATAAATGCTTTAGCAGTGAATCCAAGTGAAGTGGCTTTAGTTCTTAATCACCCACAAGCATGTGGTGAAAATTATTAATAGAATAATTATGGCATTAGCAGGTTATTGGATGGCCTTTATTCTCATAAAATTCTTAATGCAGCAGTAATGGCATTATCAAGTCATTAGATGGTCTTCATAGTCAGCTTATTTTCCCCCAAGCACAACAAAACCCTGTAAATATGAAACATACACGATGCACTAGTATCCACCCCCTCCTATAATATGTATCAATGCCCCCTCCTAGTAAACTTGGACCTTCATAATCACAACCACGTTATCCGATCAATCAATCAACTATGCCTCAATTCTAAACTAGTTTATATCTACTATATGAACCCCCTATATCCAATCTGCTCTATTCAGGCCCATGTCATTCCAATACTAAATAATTTGTCTTTTAAAAACAAAAATTAGGAGTTCTCTAAAACTTGAAGTCCTCTAAATAGTACATATAAGCCTAAACAACCATATAAATGTCTCACCAAACAAGAGAAAACTCCAAACAAGCACCTAACCCGATGTAAGTGTCAAAACAAGTAAGTGTTCTTTGTTGCCTCAAATTCTTCACCCCCATTACATCCTACATTTAAGGTTGCACCATAGTTTCCACTTCATTAAACAAAATTTCCTTCTGTCCAAAGATTCTCTATCATCAATGGAAAAGGAAACAGGGACACGATAAAAGTTGAAGTCTATCCAATACACTGCGAGTTAAACTATAGCCCAAAGAGAGGTACTGTTCCTTCCTAGTAGATAGTCTTTTTTCAACCTTTAAACTTGACAGTGATATTGCAGTATCTAATCCACCTAACCTATTTCTCTCAGAAACCAAGTCAACACAACAAAGGGAAAATGGCCATAAGCCTTCTCCATAGTCAATTCGCGAATTAACCCATCTTCACCTTGTTCACTCAAGCATCACGGCTCTCATTAGCTATATCGGAGTTGCATCAATGATTTCTCTCTAGTCTCTCCCTTACAGAAGCCTTCTATGCGTCAGATTACAGAAATATTTTCAACCTTTTAGCTAACAGTTTAGCAATAATCTTATACACACTGCCCACCAAACTAATGAGTCTAAAATCCTTTAACTCCATAGCTCCACCTTTTTCAGGAATTAAGGCTATAACATAACTTATTTGTTTTCATTTTTTCAAGCTGCAGATTAATGCAATCCAAAGGGTGGAAAGAAGAAGCAATGATTCCTCATATTGACAGATTAATAGATTTGGCAAGAGAGAAACTAAAAACAGAAGACAATGCTCAGTAATCATCTTCAAATACCATTACTGCCTGCACACTGCTAATTGAAGACACAAATGGCAAGGAGAAATCTTTTGTTATAAGGCCACATTGGCTCAACCACTAGTATAATAATATAATAGCAACAGAATATATTTTCAGCTATGTTGCTCAGACTCTTCATACATGCCGCCAGGTGCGTGTTGGATCCTCCAAAAGTAACGTACTTTTGAGGATCCGGCACGGTTGTGACAACATTTTTGGAGAGTCAGAGCAACACAGATTTTCAGACACCAGGGCTTTGGTCTAGTGGTAAAAGAGTGGCACGTGAAGTGTGGGTTAGGCACATGTCATGGTTCAACTCTACCACAGATACAAAGCCTGGTATTTAAGCGGGAAAGGGTAGAGGGGCGGTCCCATACTACAACTTATATAAAGTAATACCTTCAAACATCAGTAAAAATTACTTTCTTTCACGAGAAAAGTAATTAAGGGAGTATTAAATCGAGAAATATCTACTTACCCCAATCCTCCATGTTTATTTGATTATCTTTGATCACACCAACAATATCAGATTGAATATCTGCATAAGCAGATAGGAAGACTTCAGTCAGTTTCAAAGGAAGACCAAACCATAAACAAGCCAAAATTCAAAAAGCACAAATTAACGCCTAACAAAAATTCAAGCAAGGCCGAAACAAATGACTTCAAATTTCCTTTATGGCATCTAGAACAAGAAGATGGATAATCCCACACAATGTGCGCGCAAAATATTGAATATTGGAAATAAACTTGCCTAAATAGAGAGAAAAAGGATATAGTGAACTCATACTGGGAAATACTTACTCGTACTGAGTGTTTACACCAACCATGCATTTAACCATCATTATCAATTACTGGAACTGGACCAACGACAACAACAACAACAACAAACCTAGTATGATCCCAACTGGTGGGGTCTGGGGAGGGTAGTTTGAAGGCCTACCTTACCCTACCTAATGCAGGTAGAGAGGTTGTTTCCAATAGATCCTCGGCTCAGGAAGGGCAAAATGAATTATTGGAACTGGCCCAAATAGAGCGAAATCAACATAGAGAACTCTATTCCAGTAGAAACTTACTTGTACCGGGTTTACACCAAACCATACAATTTACCTTTGCAGTTCAAAATTGAAGTGAGGATACATATATCTAAATGAAAAACACATGTATTGCATTTATTGCCATGATATAAACACTTACTATGATGTAAACACCTAATGCGGATAAGTTTTCACTGCTAGTTTGGGATTTGGAATTAAGTTGCAGTTTTTGTTTGTAAAATCGTACTAACTTATTGCTATATGTATATATATAATGCCAAATTACTTAATTACACATAAAACATCAATAATTAAGGGAAAAACAAGCACCTGTTTGATATTGCGGCCAGAAAATAAGTGACCGAAGAGGAAGATATTGTTATGGATGAGTAGCTAAAGAGCTTTAGGAAGAAGAAAAGTTAGAACAACACAGAATCTGGTCCGGTTTAGGGTTACTGTTCAACCGTCAACCGGATATAACGGTTTTTCTGGACCGGTTTTTATTTGACGAACCGGGTCGATTTATGAATGTGATTGATAACTACTCAACTAATAAAACGATACTCCACTCTCTTCCCTCTAAATATATTATTTCTCTTTAAAAAATTTAACATTTTCTTAAAAATAGATCTTAATCATAAAAGTAATGTCTAAATCTTTTTCTGAAAAAAATGAATAAAATTTTTAAAATCTTTCATAAGCTATATGTCTTAAGTCTATAAGAAAAAGAAGCTTTTCTTTTTCCATCAAATGTTGTAGATGCTTGCTTTGAGCTATAATTACATGAATGCTTTTCGTTGCACTTGGTTTTTTTTCCTAGTTTAGACATCAAGTATTCACAAATTATTAGTCGATTAATTCAAATTCGCATTGAACAAGTTCACTAAAGGAGTACGGATGGAGGGATTGACGGTCTCTCTTAGTTATAATTAAGAAGTTCTTTTATTCTCAAGTTTTCTCATTCACCTTAATAAAGAGTATCTTTTGTCTCTCGATAAAAAAAATTAAGTTAATATATCATAAGGCGAAGTACTTAAGTGGCTTATTAAAAAAAACTCAAATAAAAGAGTACAAGTAAAGGGGCTAGGCCTTATCTTACTAATCATAACGAGGAACACCACTATATAGAAAGTATGCAAAAAATACAAACCAGAAAAATCAAATATTCAAGGATCATCACTAATCATCATACTATGTGATGATATTACATACTTCATTTGTCTCAATTCATGCGTAGTATCATTTGACTAGCCACGAATAAAATAAAGATTCTTAAAATTTGTTGTATAAAATAAGTTTTAGATAATATATGTGACTGTAAATCAATCTCATTAAGATAAAAGGTGATATCTTTTTAGGATAGACTAAAAAAGAAAATGTGACATATATAAATTGAGATAATAGAAAGTATAATGGCACTAATGTAATGAAGTGAGAAAAAAAGCGTAAATATTTATCGCTACTGGTGTTTACATCTAACTAAATAATTAACGTTAAAAAGCAACAAATCAAAGTAAAGATACATATCATTTAACCGTAGCTAAGAAGAGTGTAGATAAAAACGTATATTACATATTCATTGACTTGATATAAACATCCGACGTGAATAAGTATTTAATTACTAATAAAAGGTAAGCAAGAAAGTAGAGCAAAAGTAGGCCTCAAGGGGCTACAATGATGGAACGACGTATAATCCCAAAGACAAAAGGCAATGTTACTAAGAGGGTGTTTGGCTAAGCTTATAAGCTGGTCAAACTAGCTTATAAGTACTTTTTGGCTTATCTACGCATTTTTGGCTAAGCTTATAAGCTGGTCAAACTAGCTTATAAGTACTTTTTGGCTTATCTACGCGTTTGATAAAATTAAAAGTGCTTATAAGTTAAGTACTTATAAGCCAAAAATAAGCCAAAAGTCATAAGTTGGTCTCCCCCAACTTATCAAATTTCAGCTTATAAGCACTTTAGGTTTGACCAAAATATTTACTATTTTATCCCTAAAATACTTCTTTTTAAAACAAAACTCTTCGTACACCCAGTTCTTCAGCTGCTTATTATTAAATTCAGCACTTTTATCCAAACACGTAACTGTTTATTTTTTAAATCAGTTTCAGCACTTAAAAGTATTTTTCAGCATCTAATATTTATCAGCTACTCTAAATCAGCTAAGTCAAACGGGCTCTAAGGAATAAAGAACAAATTCAATGAAATAACTAGAGAGGATTAATTGCTTTCAGATGATCTTTACAAATGATATGAAACTGCATATTTTACCACGTCTTCGAGTATGTTTGAGATAAGAGGGGTTGCTCTGATGGTAAGCAACCCTCACTTCCAACCGACAGGTTGTGAGTTTGAGTTTCCCCAAGAGCAAGGTGGGAAGTTCTTGGAGGGAAGGATGTCGGGTTTCTATTTGGAAACAGTCTCTCTACCCTAGGGTAGGGGTAAGGTCTGCGTACACACTACCCTCCCCAGATCCCACTAAGTGGGATTATACTGGATTGTTGTTGTTGTTGTTGTTCGAGTATGTTTGACCTGCTTCGGGCGCTTGTTTCTTCGGCTACTTTTGCTTCAGAATAAAGGGATAGTCTCGGTTACAGCTTCCCCGCACTTAAGTTGTTCATCTCAATCCATCTTATGCACTTAAGTAAAACTCAATTTTATACCCAAAAATGAGTTGTAAAATTCTGCAGATTGGTCTGGTTGCAGAACTTTAAAGGAAAATACTTTTGAGGAACATGAAAGATCAGATCGCATGTCAATTATTAAATGCAAATAATGGTGGGGAAACTTTCTAGAATTATTGATTCCTCACATATTTTTGAAGGAAAGCATGTTCTTTCAACTTTTGCCTTTTTGTTTTAACATAAATTATTTGGTGTAAAGTCCAACATGGAAGAAAAGGTTCTGGGACAGGGGAAAAAAGGCCAAAACTAAAAATATTACGCCGTTGCCGGGGATCGAACCCGGGTCACCCGCGTGACAGGCGGGAATACTTACCACTATACTACAACGACCTTGCTGTTGTAAACTACCCAGCTAATAAATAAATACAAGGAAAAGGCCAACTTCAAAATATCTCTTAAAATAAAACCTGTCCAAATACAAAGCTTACAGAAATTATAAACTAAAGGTTTTCAAGATTTTTAATTCCTTATTATTGAAAATTTTCAAATTTTAAACTTTGTAATGGATTAGAATTTTTTTTTCACCAATGATAATTTAAAGTCATAGTTAGTTTAGAGGATCTGTCATTGTACACGTTCTTGTTTTCCTATTTTTTCTCAAACTTGTAATCGAGTTCCATTTTCCAAATAGAGCCAAATGTAAATCAAAGGTATATAATAAAATCAAGATCGTCAAAATTCAGCGCTTACATGCTCAACCATGGCACATTCTCAATTAACTACTCCTTGTGGTTTAGGGATGACAGTGAGGCGTAGCATGACAGGGCGAGTGCCGGGCGAGTTTGACTTTACCCATAAAAATTTCAACCAGCCTTTGTCCCGCAACACCTTCATAAGAGCTTTCCCGCCTCGCCCCGCATAGGATTTAACCCGCACCCGTCCTCCCTATTGTCCCATGAATTAGAAAATAGTTATAAACAAGCGATTTGTAGAGAACACCATCAATAAAGCAAGAAATTGTATTTTGAGAAATGGGGTAGTTGGTCCAACTCCACCTGATATAACATCATATTTTAGTTGAACCAAATGACACCCGAATTTTAACTTATTGTATATTACTTCTAAATTAATGAGATAGCTATGTAGGGTACTAGGATGGTTTGTGCTTGCTTCGATTTGAACTACTACTATCTTTTTTGAATTTATATGACTTTGTTTTTTGAAACATTTCAATGCAATTGACGTCATTTTATGCATAATTTTTTTTTTTCTACACAACTTGGAGGAACTCAAATTAATTACATATATACTTAGATTTTAGATTTTAATATGATGTTTTCTCTACTAAACTAAATTTTTAACCATTAAACCAATAAATTCTATCTTAATTCCAGATAGTTTGGAGTGTGCTATATGAACCCTTCGAATCTATTCCATATATTTAAATTGATATCATTCGAAAATGACGATATTGTAATAGCTATGACTCAGTTATAAAGTATTTGAGGTTGCTCGTGTATGAATTTTTATACTCCATATCGCTCTATTTGGATTTATTTCATTTCAATATTCAGTAATTGCGAACCGTAGAGATTATCACTCCTAACATACTAGGCATAATGTAACCATAGTACATAGTAATTGTATTGGTCAAAATCTGACCGTCACGACCGAACTGATCAACGTCCCCCCTAAGAGACCGGTCAGTGAAAAATAACATAGTCCACTCTGCACCCTTTTCCCGACATCTGTCGAGTCGGAAGGAGCAGCGCCTAAAAGGACGACTAAGACACATTAGAGGCAGGTGAGCATCGAACCAAGCAAAGAGCAAGGGTGTCTTGACTATATATAGTAAGGGAAAACCTTCGATTAGGGGGGTTGCTCCCTCCTTTCTCTCTCCGAAGCTCTCTTCTTGTATTCTTGATAGGAAATAAGTAATCTATAGAAGAAAATGTAAAGCTATCTCCCCATTCGATCGACGGGAAACACAATATAGAATTTCAATAAGACCATTTACATCTCTTTTATCTTATATATGAATCATGCTATTAGCTCTTTGATCCGGGGTTAATTATGTCTGACTAAGATTTACCCATTCATCTTCTTTGATTGATTTGTTCAAAAAGGTTTCGATATCTTTTGAGCCAAACAATTTGGTGCCGTCTGTGGGGATTTCTTAGTGAAATTTCCTAGTCTCTCCCAGATCAAAGGCAAGAAATACGATCACCCACCAAAGGAGCGCGAAGGAAAAACTCAATCCACACGAGACAAAGGCGCAGTGTGGTAGGGGGAGGAGAGCCGAGCAAAATTACCAAACTTATAAATCTTCACCCCATCAACCATTGATATGCCAAACAAGACGAACAATGTTACCAACCTGTTCTCCTCCATCGGACCACCGAGCGGGGGCAAGGAAAGTATCACTCTAACTCACATTTTGCTCTCTGCTCAAGTAGGGACACAAAGGTCGCGCATGCGAACGAATAAAGAAATACCTCAGTGAAAAGGACGAAAAACTACTGCAAAACAACTGTGATACCACCCACCGGTGAAACCCCCAAACCGAAAGGCGAGAGACAGACGAGGAAACTACAATATGTGCGCAGAACGAACCTAAGAGAAACAACAACGTTTCACATTCTCTGACGTTGCACCCTCCATTGCGAGCAATATCAAATGAACTGGGACTCTCCCAGAAGATATCTGGCTCTCTAAAAACTGGGACTGACGACAGGTTGCTATTTCGATAAGTTCGAAATAACACCCTTTAAGGTCAAGGGCCTTCACCAACAAGAGAAGAGTTCGAACTCGATCGAATGATGACGGGTTACTATTTTTGATAAGTTCGAAATAACACCTTTTAAGGCCAAGGGCCTTCGCCAAAAAGAGAAGAGTTCGACCTTGATCGAACGACGACGGGTTTCTATTTCGATAAGTTTGAAATAACACCCGTTAAGGCTAAGGGCCTTCACCAAAAAGAGAAGAGTTCGACCTCAATCGAACGGTGACGAGTTTCTATTTCGATAAGTTCGAAATAACACCCTTTAAGGCCAAGGGCCTTCACCAAAAGAGAAGTGTTTGACCTCAATCGAACGAGGACGGGTTACTATTTCGATAAGTTCGAAATAACACCCTTTAAGGCCAAGGGCCTTCGCCAAAAAGAGAAGAGTTCGACCTCGATCAAATGACGACGGGTTGCTATTTTGATAAGTTTGAAATAACACCCTTTAAGTCCAAGGGCCTTCGCCAAAAAGAGAAGAGTTCGACCTCGATCGAACGACAATGAGTTACTATTTTGATAAGTTCGAAATAACACCCTTTAAGGCCAAGGGCCTTCACCAAAAGAGAAGAGTTCGACCTCGAACGTACGATGACGGGTTGCTATTTTGATAAGTTTGAAATAACACCCTTTAAGGCCAAGGGCCTTCGCCAAAAAGAGAAGAGTTCGACCTTGATCGAATGACGACGGGTTACTATTTCGATAAGTTCAAAATAATACCCTTTAAGGCCAATAGCCTTCGCCAAAAAGAGAAGAGTTTGACCTCAATCGAACGACGACAGGTTGTTATTTCGATAAGTTTGAAATAACACCCTTTAAGGCCAAGGTTCTTTGCCAAAAAGAGAAGAGCTCGACCTCGATCGAATGACAACGGTTTGAAATAGCACCCTTTAAGGCCAAGGGCCTTCGCCAAAAAGAAGAGTTCGACCTCGATCGAACGACGACGGGTTGCTATTTCGATAAGTTCGAAATAACACCCTTTAAGGCCAAGGGCCTTCGCCAAAAAGAAGAGTTTGACCTCGATCGACGTCGACAGGTTATTATTTCGATAAGTTCGAAATAACACCCTTTAAGGCCAAGGGCCTTCGCCAAAAGAGAAGAGTTCGACCTCGATTGAACGACGACGGGTTGCTATTTTGATACATTCTGGCCTTCGCCAAAAAGAGAAGAGTTCTACCTCGATCGAATGACGACGGGTTGCTAGTTAGATAAGTTTGAAATAAAACCCTTTAAGTCCAAGGGCCTTCGCCAAAAAGAGAAGAGTTCGACCTCGATCAAATGGCGACGGGTTACTATTTCAATAAGTTCGAAATAACACCCTTTAAGGACAAGGGGCTTCGCCAAAAAGAGAAGAGTTCGACCTCGATCGAACGACGACGGGTTGCTATTTCGATAAGTTTAAAATAACACCCTTTAAGGCCAGGGGTCTTCGCCAAAAAGAGAAGAGTTCGACCTCGATCGAGTGACGATGGGTTACTATTTTGATAAGTTCAAAATAACACCCTTTAAGGCCAAGGGCCTTCGCCAAAGATAAAAAAGTTTGACCTCGGTCGAATGATGACGGGTCACTATTTTGATAAGTTCGAAATAACACCCTAAGGCCAAGGTCCTTCGCCAACGAAAGGAGTTCGACCTCGATCGAACGACGACGGGTTTTTATTTCGATAAGTTCGAAATAACACCCTTTAAGGCCAACGGCCTTCGCCAAAGAGAAAAGAGTTCGACCTCGGTCGAATGATGATGGGTCACTATTTCGATAAGTTTGAAATAACTCCCTTTAAGGCCAAGGGCCTTCGCCAAAAAGAGAAGAGTTCGACCTCGATCGAGCGAAGACGGGTTGTTATTTCAATAAGTTCGAAATAATACCCCTAAGGCCAAGGGCCTTCGCCAACAAAAAGAGTTCGACCTCGATCGAATGATGACGGGTCACTATTTTGATTAGTTCGAAATAGCACCTTTTGAGGCCAGGGGACATCGCCCAAGAGGAAACCCGAAATATTCTAAGGCCAAAAGCCGTGAGGAGGTATAAAGGGAAAGAAAAACCAGGACTCGCCATACAAGCATCTATCTCGCACCATAGCCATAAGTAGTGAAAATAAAGGTGAAGTACAAGGCAAATAACGAAGAAAAACTCTTCTTTATACAAAGTCATTGCGCAGACTATCGTCTCTTACATACGGCCAAGACAACAATAGAAAAAAGAATTAAAAGGGAAAGGGAAAGAAACAATGACAACAGACGACGAACAACTATAAAAAACAATTGGAAGTAAGAACATGAAAAAACAACATCCTTCATTCGGCGTCATCACCGCCATTGTTGATACCCAATTTTTTCCTATGTATTTTTACATGCAAATACTTTCAAAATAACTTATATAAGTATGCTCAAGTATCTTAGTATTTTTCCGATTTTTACAGGATTTTTAAATCAATTTATTGCCCATTTTAATATTAAAACCAATAATTATTCCAAAAATTATTATTTTAGTGAATAACTTATTCTATTCTCATATTTATACCAAAATATATCTAGGGTAATTTTTATACATTTTTTCAAATTTATTTGGTATTTTAAAAGCTAAATTGCATATAATTGCAATTTTAGCCTATTTTAAGAATTAATAGCATTTTATAATTATGAAATTGGTTCAAATATTTTTAAATCAATATTTATATATTATTAATTGACTCAATACTTTTAATTTATTTTCAGAAGTCATTTTTACTATCTTTATAAAATAAAAGGGGAAAAACTGGCTATTTAAAATCTGGCCCTATTTCATTTCAATTATAGCCAAATTGATCCCCCTAATTGACCCAATTTTGAATCACAAATGGACTGGACCAATTTCTATTTAACCCAACCCCTGACCCATTTATCCAACCCGCCCGGCTCCCTTTTTAATCCAGGTCGTTGATCATTTTGATCAACGGCCACGAATTCCCCTTTCCTTTTTTAATCCGCCCACACCCCTAACCCTACCTCATTTTATTTCTATCAGCCGCCTCTGAATACCCTCCCTCTCTCAAACTCTCTCGAAGGTTCTTGAAACCCTAATCGTCTTCTACCATTTTCAACCTCAATCTCACCAAAATCTATGGCCTCTCAGGCCATGGATGGCCTATACTCACCTCCCTCCGCTCTTAAATGCTTGGTGTTCGAAGTTTTGAGGTCTGACCTCTATGGTGTCCATTCAGATCTTCTCTGATTCAAGGTTCTACGGCCCCTCCGGCCTTGCTCCGGCGTATCCAAGCATTATGAGCCTATGTCTGACTTATCCAACTCAGATCGGACCTTTTCCAAGCCTTTCTCGCTTTAGGGTTCCTCTGAAATCCTAGCTATTCGAGGTTTTCTCTAATTATTTTCTTAAATCGGTTCTATATCTGTGATCTACTTGAGTTCTTAAACGTTTCCCCAATTTTTCTTTAAAAAATTACTTCTCCTCGATTTAGGGTTTCTGAAAAGTACAAAATGTTTTTTCCGGCTTTTCTATTCCTTTTTCTTTGTGTGTATTTGTCACGCATGTGCTTCTACTGCTTTCTTATGTTTTTTTTCTACTATATATGTTCTTCTGTGCTTTGTCTTTCTACTGTGTTTCTACACCATGCTCATATGTTTATCCTGTTGTGTTTTCGTATATGTTTTATTGATATACTTTTCTAGTATTTTGTGTTCTCCTACTGTATGTATTTCCTACTGAGTTCTTAAATTCTTTGTTTGCCTTTTACTGGACCTTTGTTTGAGTTCCCTTTAAACATGTTTCTTCTACTGTTTTCTTAAATGCTATACTATCTTTTTTCTCTTCTGAACCCTGTTTAAGTCCCTTCTAAAAGGTTTTTCTTAAACATGTTCCCTCTACTCTCACTATGCTTCGAATCAGTTTCTTCACTCTGTTGCTTCAAACTCGCTATTGTATCTGTTTGTTTTCTCATGAGTCTCTGAAAGAGACCTCTGAGCCTGTTTCAATTATTTGCCTCCTCGTCTCTGTGTCTGATTCGAGTTGGGAAACCCTAGAATTTGGGGGTTTTGGCGAGTTTTGATCTTGTGTTTGGACTAGGGTTCTATTTTGGAACCCTTGACTCTCTCAGACTCATCCCGAGTCTGTGAACTAAGTTTTAATTTCTTTGCTTACGACTCTGAACTTTCTCTTTTATGCTAGACTCTTCTACTGATTAGCATGGCAGCTCTTCATGCTTAAACATGGCTGTATGTTTTTATATGTGTGATCAATTCTTTCTTTCAAAAAGGTTTTCCAACTTATGATTGATTCAGAATCCTTTTTTTAGGTTTGATTGATTGTAACTGATCTTCCTTAAGTAAAACCTTTCTTCACCTTTTCTGACTGGATTCATTTATACCAAAATTCAGATTTTGTGATTTACTAGCTGTTAATTGATTTCCTTTCCTTATTTGCACAAATCGTGTGCTACCAGACTTTTGTCTTAAATAAATCTCTGTGTATTTACCCTTCTTGTACTGCTTTGGAAAAGGTTTTGATCAATCCTTTTCCTTAATTATTTTACCCGTTTGAAATCAAAATCCCTCAATTAAAGGGGAACTTTTGTAATTGATTTTAAAACTATTCTCCTACCTTACTCTGCTTGCCTTCTACACTATAAAAGGGGCATGACTCCTTTCTCACCAACACACTCTCAATTTAACACTTTTATACTACTCAAGTATCATAGTTCTCTATTCATAGCATTCTGACTATTTGCTTGCACTTTGGCTTCACAAGACTACTGGTTTCTTTTTTTGTTTCCCTGAAACTGGTATGTTCTAGTTTGATTTTCAGCCTCATCCCAATGTGTTTATTTTACAGCTTCTACACCCCTGTTTGCTTTACTGCCTATGTTTAATGTTAATTAGCATATGTTTCTACGGTGAATCCCCGCACCCTTGTCCCCTTCTATGTGTTTGAGTTGAAGTTCAGAACATGGCACCATCCAAGTTTTTGCTCATGTCTGGACTTGATCCCTTAGGGGATCCTAACTCCCAAACAATGTGGCTAACAGGCTGGTTGGGGTGTGCCGGCACTCCAATTGCTAGGTATGACTACTAGCTTGTCTTGGCTTTCCCCTAGAATCCCCTCTGTGCACTTACACTCTCTCTTAGATTCTAAGTTCTGCCCCCCTCCTATGAGCCTTGCTTTGGGACCTTGAGTTCCCTCTGAACTTGGACATTCAAGGCTGGCCCTTCCACACTGCACTATAACTCAATTCTGTAATATATTTGGGTGTAAGCACTGCCCGGAGTCCACTTTAGACTCTTAGGGAACTCTGACACATCCCAAATAAGAGAAAGGCTTTGGAAATTTGATCTTCGGAGTTGGTTTACTTCATGCTTCAGACAGAAGTCTGAATCAGGCTCTCCTTGGTTGGAATTTTAAGTTTCTGATGTAATTTTTATTCGTTTTCTCGGGCTGTAATAATTTGTAATAACTTATGGGGGTTTTAGTGAAAAGGGGAGGGTCAATCATGCATGCAAAAGGGGTAGATATCATGTTCATAGGGAGTTGTTATATTTCTGCACCCATATCCTGCTTATAGCTGTCGCTTCTGCATCATATGTAGAAACCATGTCTATAGGTTTCTGCACTTCTGCATTTCATAAAAATCATGTCTATAGGTTTCTGCATTTCATATAGATTCTATGTCTATAGGATCTGCATTTTCACGTAGAAACCATGTCTATAGGATCTGCATTTTCACGTAGAAACCATGTCTATATGATCTGCATTTTATATAGAAAACATGTCTATAGGTTCTGAATTCCCAAATGTTGCATATCATATAGATAACATGCCTATAGGACTTCCTGAATTCTGCATATGCATCTATCACTAGGCAAATGGTTTATAGGTTTAACTAACAATCAACATTCTAGATACCATGCCTATAGGGCTTCTGCACTTCTATAAACGTTTAAAAATCAATAACGCCTAGAAAGCATGCCTATAGGAGTAATCAACCAAATCTAAATCGTCTATCTTGCTTATAAGTCTAAAAATCAGTAGTAACATTGCTTAATATTTGCATAACTTATGTTTTCTGTAACTAATAAGTCCTCTTCTCTAGAATCAGTATACTTCCGCATTAATAGATATCATTGCCTATAGGTTTCACCTAAGCAAGCCATAAGGTAAATGAGCTAGCTAAATCAGACTTCGTTAATTACAACCAGCAGGCAAGTCTGATTCGGATTTCTTATCTGAAGTATGTAATAAATCAGCCTACCTCACCCTTTTAAGTTTAATTAGACCATAATCAGTACGTGCAAGACATGCTAAACAATCTGTATTTAAGTTGAGGAGGTCTATTTGAGCCTTTAACTGTTATATGTTTCCCCATAACTGCTCTACGTGTTTTTGATTGTCGCCTTAGATTTTATCCTTTTAAACCAAAAAGCCCAAATCTCCCTTCCCTTTATGACTAGTAGTCCCAAATGCCTCCGGGACTGATAGAATCGGGGCGGGTAATAGCATGCAATAAGTAACGAAACCATTTCGTGCTTTAATATCTTAACGGGGTGGGAAATGGTAGATATGGATATGATGACCGGTGCGCCAATACCACGTGTAACCCCTCTTTTGAGGAGTGATTATCGGGTATTGCATTGATGTGATCCATATTATTTGTAAACCTAGGACCCCCTTCCTTTTTTCTTACTTGTTTGCTTTATTTTCAGAACTCTTTTAACTACTTCAACTTCAGCTTTTCTCTATTTTCTCTCAACTTCAACTACTTGCAACCATTATGTGAAAACCCTCTTTGTATTGGAAAACCTTATGTGTCTATTTGTTGTTCGCACTTAAAGTCACAATTGTAGCATAGTCGGGAACCACACTAGTAGATCTCGAGGGGTGCCTAACACCTTCCCCTCGAGATAATTTTTAGCCCTTACCCAATCTCTGGTTTTCTAAATCAAAATCCTTCTTAGTGTCCTAATGCACTTTAATCATTAGGTGGCGACTCTTCAATCCAAACCCAATTCCCAAAAGGGAACGAGTTGTCCTCTCGAATGTCATAAACCCGATTTCGTGAGGAAAAGGGGGCGCGACAGCCATCACCATCACCATCTCCAAGAAGTCTTCACTCATCATCATCCGTACCCCCATTGGCTTCAGGCGTCGCCGCATCATACCCGCAATTGACGCGATCCTCCCGCGTTTTCACTCACGCTTCTTCATATGCAGCCTCAATCACAGTTCCCGCCTCCCACAAACTCTTATATATATCCCGCTGGGCTTCGGCGTAAACCCAAAGCTCGTGCATATGGCGGTGAACGGCGGTGGAGGAAGATTCAATCTGAGCCAACAGACGCCCATTTTCTGCCTCTAGTGCGACCCGATCTCCCAATACCGATACCTTTTGATCAATATCGTTGATGCACTTCTCGAGCCTTGCCTCCATGAGGGTAGTCGTCGCTCTTTCCAACTCATGTTCAGGCTGGAGGACATGGATGGTGTTCTCCAGGGCCACCGCCCTCACCGAAGCTACGGACCAAGCACTCTCGATGCTCTCCAACCCAGCGACCTTGTTCTCCAGCGCGGTCAATTTCCCCATCCATTCCACGCTCATCGCCTCGATCTCGATCAAGTTCTGATCCATCTCCGACTGCATTGACCTCAATTTCTCCTGCAGATGCTCACATTCTGCAGCGACTCCCTTGCCCAACTCGAGCTCCTCGTCCTTCATTCAAAGCTGCTCCTTAAGCACACTCTTGTTGCGGATAACTTGCATCAACTCCTGGTCCCTTTTCTCCAACTCCTCACCAAGAGCCCAATTATCGGGGTTTGTCTTCAGCCGCTCATGCATCTCATGGCACTTGTTGCGGTAGCGACGATATTTCTCCAACATCTTCAAGAAAATCTTGGCCCAAATGTTGGCCCTGCGAATGCTTTCCACTTCCACCATATACATCTGAAAAATGTTAAGACGGGTCAGGATCGTATCATCAAGAAATGCGACGGAAAAGCGAAAGTAAGCATAACATACCCTTAAGCCCATAACGGTCACCTCATCCATTAAATCAATATCAGGAACAGACCGAAGGGCCGCATTCTCGGCTGCGGAGCATAACATGCTGAACTGCGGCACCAGATCATCCGTGTCCCCTAAAAGATTGGTATCAGAAGGGATCTCAAGAATACGAGCTGAGCCTCTCGCACGAACCACCGAGTGAGTAAGGCCCTCCTCAACATCCTGACATCATCAGGGTTGAGGTCCGATTCGGATTCATAATCGTCGACCACCACGCCTTTCCCTCTTTTAGCAGTCGAAGAGGAAGCACGACCAACTGCAGAGGATGAGGGTACGCCCGAAACTATAACGGCGGCCCCAGAAGTCTGATCTTCTGCCACGACAGGTTGCTAACCACCGACAATGGTGGGAATCTTTGATTGAGCCGAGGTAACGGCTGGTTCCGTCCCTACGGGGGGAGCCACGACAACCCCCTCTCCAGATCCCATTGTAGGAGAGTCATCTAGATGAATCACTTTTGGGGGCGCAGTTTCAAACTCCACTCGTCGTCTCTTCGATGGCCCCTCCTCTTCCCTAGTAGACGAAGATTTACCCATCGGGCGAGCAATGCGGCTCGGGACTTCTGCCTGAGACGTGGCCCTCGCAGGAGTAACCAAGGCCACGGATTCAACTGAAGCAGTCCTCGACGAAGGTCAGGCGATGGGTACCGCGACAGGGTAAGTAGATGAGGCCGGTTGCTGAAAAGATAATGAAGGAGCCCTTGCTCTCCACACTCTCCCTAACATCGACAAACGACACATAAGAGCTAAGTAAAAAGAGCAGAAGAATAGCAAACAGAAACGTCATCTCACCTGTAAGAGGTCTGCGTCCGAACCTTTCATAAAAGGTCGACCATGTGTGAACCCCTACTATATGAGGAAGGATGACACTCACCCATTCGCGAATACCTTCGACAGGCGGAGGGGGCAATTTCTCAGCTGCAAAGACATGATAAAGTTTAGTACCATAACAGAAAACGGTCGGGCATCTCACCGACTGAAAATACAAAAACTTACGTGCAAAGTTCCACTTCTCAAGGATCCCGTTGGGTCCACCACAATGTGCGCAGTGCGCACGTAAAAATAGTTCTCGTAGAAATGACGGTTAGTCTTGTCGTCCATCTTCACCACCAGACTCTTCGACCCCCAAGGACGCATGTGAATCATCGTACCGCGAATAAGTTGAGGGGCGAAGATGCTGAGCATATGGCCCAAAGTGACCTCACAACCGGCAAGTTCTGCGAACTTAAGCAGCATAAGGAATAACTTGTACAAATACGGCGAAAGTTGAGTGGGGCATACCTCGTAAAAACGGCAAAAATCCACCGCCAACAAAGGAAGAGGAAGTGTATACCAATAAGAAAGGGGTAGGCATAGAACACGCAATACCTAGGGCGGTCGAAATGAACTATGTCGTTCCCCACTGCCGGCCGCATATCAACGTAATTGGGGATTTCCCACCTTTTCTTTCAACTCTGCAATGTCCCTCTCTCTCACAATGGAGTGGACAGGTTCTGGTTCCACCCCGGTGCGAGTACTGAAGTCGATCAACTCTCTCCCGGAACGAGGTAGGATCTCAACCATCGATGAGACCTCCTCATCTTCCACCGCATCTACCCCTCCGGTGGCCTGAGCAGCACTTTCCGGTGCCGAAACTGTGGCGGGAAGATCGGTGCGAGAGAAATCACCAGCCATTTTGTACAGATGAGGCGGCAAAAAGACATCGGGAAGAAAAGATGGAGATTTTCGGTTAATTAAAGGCAAATGAAAACTTAGAGTGTCAGAAGGAAAATATATCTGCAGAATTCTCTCAAGCAAAAGGTAAAGAAGTGTGTCAATCGAATGATAAACTCCCTCTATTTATAAGAGACATAAATCCCCCGAGCACGAAACTCAAGAGTCGCCAAACGAATTTGATAGGGCACGAAATGTTTCAGTTCCCCAGGAATGTGTGTCATAATGGCAATAACCACGAAATGATGCTTTGATGCCAAACGGCGTTTCGGTTCCGAAACCGCCGCAACGGTCCATGGGTATCGAAAGAACGCCACCACCCCGCCTAAAAACCCAAGTAATGTAGCTAAGGAATGAGAAGTCAGAAGTCAGATTTAGCTCGACTTCGTAGCGATCATGATCCGTGAGGACGATCCCGACAGACGGAGGGACTAATTGTATTGGTCAAAATCTGACCGTCACGACCGAACTGATCAACGTCCCGCCTAAGAGACCAGGCAGTGAAAGATAACATAGTCCACTCTACACCCTTTTCCCGATATCCATCGAGTTGGAAGGAGGAGCGCCTAAAGGGAGGACTAAGACACATTGGAGGCAGGCGAGCGTCGGACCAAGCAAAGAGCAAGGGTGCCTCGACTATATATAGTAAGGGAAAACCTTCGATTAGGGGGGTTGCTCCCTCCATTCTCTCTCCGAAGCTCTCTTCTTGTATTCTTGATAGGAAAGAAGTAATCTATAGAAGAAAATGTAAAGCTATCTCCCAATCGATCGATGGGAAACACAATATAGAATTTCAATAAGATCATTTACATCTCTTTTATCTTATATACGATCCATGCTATTAGCTCATTGATCCGGGATTAATTATATTTGACTAAGATTTACCCCTTCATCTTCTTTGATTGATTTGTTCAAAAAAGTTTCGATATCTTTTGAGTCAAACAATAATATTAAGTAATTTTAATCTCAAGTAGTCGTTATTGCTAGTAAGCATTATTTTTGCTTTCATTAGGTCATATATTTTTAAAAATTTGCTTTAGTTTCAAGTAAGTGCAGGTATTTTTAAAAAAAATCTCACTCCATATAATTTTAGGTCCACCTCATCATTTTGTTATACTTTCAGTCACCGTGATTTAATGCTTAGGGACTAATACATTTAATATATGTTATAATAGCAATGCATACTGAGTGCTAGAAATTGACTACGTCTACACACTAGAGATATTAAATATGTTTCATTCACTAACCAGCAGAAAACATTTTGAAAGAAAATAACTTTTATGGAATATTTCTCATATCCAACACAATTTGTAACTGAAAAACCAAAAACAAAATTTTTTCATGTCAATGGCACTACCTACAAACTTTCTAGGGGATATAATCCACTTTGAGATATACACGCAATTGAACACTTAGTATTTAATCAAATAATTTTATATAAAATGAGATGAATGAAGTACAAAAGAGAAAAAAAATCATCAAGGAATAGGGTAAAAGTTGTGGATAAGATTCTTCTATCTCTAGTGTTTCGAGTTCGAGCTCTAAAATTAAGAAACCCTTAATAATAAATGACACAGAATCAAAATAATATATATCACAAAAAGAAAAAAGAAAAAAAAGGATAAAGAACCAAGTGGTCATTATCGTGTGTGCAACCTTTTTAACTGCCCCCAGCTGGTAGCCGCGTTGAACAGATTTTGACCTAAATACCCACAGTGTGAAAAAGAATTACAGCCGTTTTTCACTGTTTCCCCCGTCTGAGTCAGTCCTCAGCCGCCCATTTAAATTTCTTTTTCCATTGCAATTTGCAATTTACAAGTTGAACTACCTCACCCACTCCACTGTTTTAAAAGAGAACTAATCATTTGGTCCTTCTAATCAAATTAAATTATTATTTCTATATAGAATCTTAAATTAAAACGAATAAATATTAATTAATTATAATTAGATGATAGAAATTTGTCTAAAAGACATGCTTTCTAAGTATTTCATTTCGAAATATACTAATCTGATTATTCTGAGTTCGCTATACAGAAATTGAACTTAGGCAGTAAAATATTTTTTATAAATTAAAAAAAAAACCTTAAAATTGAACTTGAAATCGAAAAGAACTCACTTAATAGAGGAGTCACATTTTAAAAAGGGGATTAAATTCTTTTCATCCAAAAGTTACACTGTATAATTAAAATAGAAGTCAAATTACTTTCTATACATTAAAATTTTGAAATCTCCGTAAACTAAAAAAATATACTCTATAATGACAAAAATAGCACAAAATATTACGATACATTAACGTTTTACATTCTTTTGAATTCCCTTTTAAAATTCGTGAGTCTACCTTATACCTTTCGAAAGTTAAAAATCACGCATTATTCTTTAATTTTTTCTTCCCACAAACATCAAACTTTTTACAACTTTTAAATTTAAAATTAATTTAAAGACGTGTTAAGTTTGTGGATCGTAGGGGTGGACATCGGTCGGTTCGGTTCGGTTGTGAATGTTATTGGTTTAGCTTATCGGTTTATACGTATGCTAATCCGATAACCAAACCGATAAGATATTGGTTATCTGTTATCGATTAATCAGTTGTTGATCGTTATCGGTTTGGTTATCAGTTTACCGGATAAGATAACTCAATCTAAATTATAGAGGGAAAAAGTAATGAGTGATAATGTATAGCGTATAAAGAATATGATAAATTTTCTCTATATGTTCAACGAAAAATTTGGGAGGGTTACAACAACAGATAGGGAATTGGGAAAACTAGAAAATTTATATATCTAAGGGTAAAATTATATTTTTATAAAGTTTATTGGATTATCGGTTAAATCGTTAATAAAAATGGACAAATCGAGACCCGAACCGATAAACTAATAGTAAAATAACACTAAATCATTACCGAACCGTTAATCTAATAACCCGATACCGATAATCCAATAAGCTTTTTTCGGTTGGGTTATCGATTTTACCCGATATATGTCCGCCCTAGTGCAACGTGTTAGATAAGCTACCGACGTGCTGACGTGTACAGAACAAATCACTAACATTTTCACACACTAACAGTGACGGTAGCCATCTAAAACGGCTAATTTTACTTTTTTTTTTTTTTTTTAACTCCCTCCCATATTTATAGCATGTTTGCTAAAACTTTAAAATCGGCTTATTTTAAATTTTTTTAAAAAATACAAAGTTTGTATTTGACTAATAATTTTTAAAAAAATTTAAGAATAATTAGTGTTTAGCTAAGCTTTAAAAAAAATTTTACGTGCATTTTTCTAAAAAAATATACTTTTGGAAAGACGCTATTTTTTTCTGCTCTCAGAAATATTTGTGCTTTTATTTAAAAGTATTTTTTTTCTCTAAATGCTTGGCTAAACACCTTAATTTTTAAAAAAACACTGTTACCTAAAAAAGGAAAAAATTCAAAAAATAACTAGATTTACAAGTGGTCATTCAAAAATAGCCACAGTTTCAAAAGTAATCGAAATTTAGCCACTTTTTATGTAAAGATAAATCTGAACGAAAACACTGTTCAAAATCCAGAAAAATACTCCAGTATAATATACCGGTCCAGCATAATATGTTGGAAGTTCATACACAAGTGCACCGAACTCCAGTATATTATGCTGGATCGGTCTCTGTTGCAGCAAAATAATGACTATTTTTTAATAACTTGGCAAATACTGACTATTTTTGAATAACCAGTCCGAAAACTGACTAGCCCGTGCTATTTTAACCCTAAAAAAAAATACTTTTAAGCAAAAAAAGAAAAAAAACTTGGCCATACCAAAAACCAGACTATTAATAACATACCAAAATCTTTTACCGGAAAATTCGATTCTCTTTCTATAAATCCAAATCGAATCTTTTTCTCTCAATTTGAATAGCATATATAATCCCTATTATCACAACAATTTTAAAAAAAAAGTATTTCTTAGAAGCAAAGAAAACCATTTGGGGAGGAAAACTAAAAAGAAAACAATTAAAAAAAACTGTGTGTATATAGGGTAAAAACTTGACTCATTTCCAGCAAGTTGAAGAGAAGTTTCAGTTGGCCAGTGATTCTTGTTTCCTTGTTTAGAAACAAACCGTTTACTTCATTATCAAAATTTATTACTTCTGCCTTCAATTAGGGTTCTACTTCAAGGTCTGTATCCAATATATATACATACATTTTGCTGTTTCTGCAATATATACAGAATCTCTTTTAGGTATTGATTGATAGATTAGTTTTGATTTTTGTGATATTTTTTTTTTTGTGTTTTTGGGGTTTGTTGTTTAGTACATTTATAAAGTTGGATATAAGATTTTCATTATTTAGTGGTAGATTATGCTTAGAGTTTAATTAGATTATGGTTTCTTTGATTATTGAATACTTTGTTCATTTTGCTGAATTTAGGGGTTGATTATTGGATAATACTAATTGGTTATTCTTTTTGTTTGTCTGCTTTGATTGAAAAAATTGGATCTTGCAGTTGGTTTGTGTGTTTGTGTGTGTGAAAGTTTGGTGTTAGGCTTTGTGAGGAGTACCTCAGTTTGCTGTTTTTAATAAATATTATTAATTATTAATATTAATTTTTATTAAGTAAAAGTTTCTGCTGTCTATACAGTTGGTTCAGTTTATACAGAATATCTTTTAGATATTGATTATTAGATTGGTTTTGTTTTTTTGGGGTAATTACAGTTTAATCCATTTCTAAAAATTTCATTTTTAGTGATAGATTATGCTTAATAAGATTATGGTTTCTTGATTATTGGATTCTTTATTCAGTTTGCTGAGTTTGGGGGTTGATTCCTTATTGGATAATAGTACTAATTGGTTACATATTACCTTTTCTGGCCCCACTTGTAGGATTATATTGGTTTTGCTGCTGTTGTTGATTATAGTTATGTCCATTTCCTAAGATTTGGTTTTGGGATTTTGGGGTCTTTATAATTTGGTCCATTTTCAAAGATTTCACTATTTAGTGTTAGATTATGCTTAGAGTTTAATTGGATTTTGTGTTTCTTGGTTAATGGGTAATACTAATTGGTTTTGTTGTCTGCTTTGGTGAAAAAAAATTGGATCTTGCAGTTGGGGTTTCTCTGCAGAAGAAGAAGAAGAAAATGGCATTGTTGAACAATTGTGAAAATATGGGGTTAGGCATTGTGAGGAGTACCTCGTTTGGGCGAAAACGAGTCACTTTATCGAATGCAGTAGACGTTGATTTCATTTCAACAATGCCCACGAAAAGATTCTGCGGTCAGAACTCATTTTCTACGAACGAGAAATCTGGTCTTGAATCCTTGCCTAAAGATATCTTGGTTAGTACAGAATCTATTTCTTTTTGTGTATAGTTTAGGAGATGTGAGCTTAATTTTGCTGAAACAGATGTGCTTCTTTATGCAGATAAGGATAGTGTGTGGAGTTGATCATGATGATTTGAAGAGTCTGTTTCATGTATCAACGGCAATTAGAGAAGTGGTAAGTGTTAATTTTTTATGAAATATTGTCAAATATCGATTGAGGAAGTAGCAATTAATCTAAGTATTGATGACCTGTTGTTTTTTGATGTATGTATGAGCAGACTCTGATTGCGAAAAGATTGCATTTTGAATTTAGTACACCGAGAAAGACTCTTCCTTTTCGGAATGTTTTTGATGTGGATACTGATGAGGTAGAACCACCAAATGCTCCAAAGCTGTCGAAGATTACCAGGTCTCGATTGAGCAGGAAAAGGCTGGCTGAGATCTCTGTAGCCTTGTTTGCCTCGGATGGCGAAGAAAATTGGCCATAGAGAGAGTTATTTATACAATTGGAAACTGAGGTGTAGAACTAAAAACAGATCATGTATAGCTATTATTGTAGTAGAAACCTATGTTGCTCGGACTGTCCGAAATGTCGGGGGATGCATGTCGGATCCTTCAAAAGTAGTGCATTTTTGGCGGATCTGACACGGGTGCAACAACATTTTGGAGAGTTTGCGCAATATAAGTAGAAACTCAAGAAGGAAATCTTTTTCAAAAGGAAGTGCTTGATCTGATATCTCACCGGGAAGAAAGGTTCGGGGAGATGCACTTGAAGATCACTTGCCCAGTTCTGGAAGGACATGAGTGGAGAATTGTCACCAGATTTGAGCCGCCGTCAATACACTGTTTCATCGTTAGACGGAGCTCTCTCTTTATCATCCTCGTGCTAGATGCCACATTCTTTTTCCTACTTGCGAACCACAGGAACGCCTAGCGCGCAGAGGAAGTCCAACTCAAGGGGAGCTTAGATTGCACATACACTATAATGGTTGAACAGAGATCAACGAATGGACCAAGCACGACAGCGATGCGAACCAGGTTTACATGTCACAACAAATTTTTACAAGCCATTGTTTTTCAACTCTATCATTGAAGATGGGCTTGATTGTTTGTATTGATAGTTAGTTTTAGGGATTCTATTTGAAGGGGCTGCTCTGGCACTTCTGATTTCATAAGAATTTCAGTTGTACATATGGAATTCCACGCATTCTTGTGGTACTAATACTACAGATTTATGTTTAATGAAATAAAAATGTGTTCTGTTTTCCACTTCTATTACCCCAAAATGTTTGAGTTCTTCATTGGTTTATTACTATTTAGATCATTTTATCATCTCGAGCCGTAGAAGCAGTCACTAATGTTGTCATTAGAGTAGGTTGTTTATATCACACCCTTTGGGGTGAGAGTCGTGGAAACGCTTGTTTCTTTCATATTTTGGACCTAAGCTTCATGGAATAATATGCTACTGCTGAAACACGGAAGAATTGAAATCTTATATCAAAACACTATGTATGGATGGTATGAACTGCCTAAACAAGAATTCTTGAACAACAAACAGCCAATTCAGATATTCACGACCAAGAAGTAAGAAGTACTGGATTCTCTTTCGGGGCCCTGAAAGGAGAAGGAAAACTGGAATGCCAACAAGCGTCTCTCTAGACCTTGCGTGAATGCGAGATGCCTTGTGCACCGGACCGGATTATTTTTTTTTCTCCTATAGTTTGATGCATAAGAGTCTAAAATTATGGGTATTTAGAACTTAATTTCCTTTCCAAATGCATCAGAAGCATGTGTTAATGTTTCCAGTTGCTTAGTGACAGAGAAGCAAAGACAAAATAGGGAATCCTAAGCTGAAATAAGACATGTTACAAGACAAATTCTGTCTTTGTCCATGTTTTTGGCACTAACATTTGGTTCATTTATTAATTAACCCCTATTCTGGTCACTTGTAATAAACAACTTAAAATTGTTTGCTAAGATTTCTGGGTAGCTATATTGCAGGTGACTTAATGGGAACTCCTCAAAAGTTTAGTACATGTATTTTGCATGTAAGTTTGAAATTCATAGATATCCTTACCGAGAAATACTTGATGTCCATATTATTTGTCTTATAAGATTTTTGTATATTCTTTTAGAAAGACATTTTAATAACCTTAAGTATAAGAATATTGTCTACTACTTGTTTCGATCACTTCAATAATCATATTTTCTTGTTGTTGTTACTGTTTCCTTTTTTTTTTCTTGAGCCGAGGTCTATCAGAGACAACCTCTCTACCTTTACCAAGTAGGGGTAAGGTCTGCGTATATATTATCCTCCCCAGATCATAGTTGTGGGATTAAATATTGGATTTGTTGTTATATAAAAATATTGTCTACACTTCCTTTATCTCATAAATGTTTTGCTTAATTATCACCACTAACTGGAGCAGTAGGATAAATTAAAAAAAAAACAGAGTAATAAGTAAATTTTGTTTTGCTTTCTAAAAAATGACAAATATTTTAAAATGAATTTAATTTGTCAAAATGACAAATAATATGTACCCGAGAGAAAATATATAGTCTTCTGATTGCACTGAGAATGAGGTGAAAAAGTTGTATTTATTGTATTTCAAAACAAAGGAGGGAGTATTTTAATATTGGTATTGTGGGCACAGCTTGTAAATCATATAACTATTGGTAGAATTTGCGGCATTGTTAAAGCCTTGATTAGCTTTAATCATGATTTAGAAATTTATAGCCAGCTTGTAAACCTCTCACTTCTTGTTGTTCATAAACACTTTCTGCTGGCAAGTCTGATTTTGCTGGAAAGGGGATACACTGGCAAGAAAAAACGAACTTCAACCCATATTTTTTTTAAATTTCAATCAAATCTGTGTTCAAGCGCAAAACAGAACAACAACAACAATAACATAACTAGTAAACTTTTATGAGTAGGGTATGGGGTGTACGCAAATCTTACCCTACCTTATAAAAATAGATAAACTATTTTCGATAAGTTCTCGACTCAAGAAAACTTGATCCCAGCAGTCATGGAAAAAAAATGGTTGTAAAGAAATTATGAAGAAAAAGAAAACCATTGCCTTATTGAGTCCAAGGTGAATCCAATCAAGATTTTATAATAGAGCCGAACATAAGAAGAGTGAAGTTCAATTTGTTACTCTCTCCGTTTCAATTTATGTGAACCAATTTTCTTTTTAGTCCGTGCAAAAAAGAATGACATCTTTTCTTATTTGAAAACAATTTACCTTTATGTAATGATTTATAGCTACACAAAATATATGTGCTTCATTTTATACTACAAGTTCAAAAGTTTTTTCTCTTTTCTTACACTTTGTGCCCAGACAAATAGGTTCACATACATTGAAACGGATTGAGTAAACTTCGCTTCATGTAGTTCAGTTTAGTTTTAGCTTAGGTTTATTCGGTAAAATAAAATTGAATAAAAAATAAAATAAATAGAAATAAGAATTAATTCGAAATACTAAATAAGAAATAAGAATAAGGAGTCTTTATATCGCGTTACCGAGGACCTCGTTTCAAAAAAATACGCCGCCTAGGGGCTTTACCAGGACTAACTAATAAAAAGCCTAGGAACGGAAGTGATCTTAGAAACCAATCGCATTCCGGGAAAAAATCTCAATATCGTATTCGTCTAGAAGAAAAACAAAAATTGCGTTTTCATTATGGTCTTACAGAATGACAATTACTTAAATACGTTCATATCGCCAGAGAAGCCAAGGAGTATAATATAACTGTCACGTCCCAAACTACCCCTAAGACCTGACTGGCACCCAGCTAACACCACTCGCCAGGCGAACAAATTCATGTACTTAACCTTTTATATAAGCACTGAGAGAAACACGTACAAGTCCAAATGCATTAAATATCACTAAATACGAAGTAATTATCCAACTAAAGCCATAATCTATTTATAAATTCTAACGAGCACTCAAACAATGAATCTCTAACCCAAATTTCATACTAAGACCACAGAGCATCTAACAGAGTAATAGAAGTTTGACTGACGGGCATGCAAACCCGAAAGAAATAATAAACATAAGATAGGTAGAGCTGAAATAGCGGCCTCCACGAACAATGCGGCGGCTCACCTCAGCAATAGAATCCACTCAACGAACTCGTTAGCCACTAGCCTCGTCCTCAGCAATAGTATCTGCATAAACATGCAGGTAAGGAGTGAGTTATACGTAAATATAACCCAGTAAGATCCTTGACCCACCACTCTGAATACCTCTGGAACAAATGTTAGAAAATACAAACACACAAAGAGCACAGAAATAATATGCACAAAAATTCTTTCACCATATAATTACTCTATAAGGCCTAGACAATTATTCAACAACAATACTATATATATCTCAACACAATCTACACTAAGGACTTATCATTAATGGCAGTGTAGGAAATTAACCAAACACCACGACGAGTCCACGACGGCATAACAATGCCCCAAATCTATCACGGCGGCATACACAATGCCCCAAATATATTACGGCGGCATACACAATGCCCCAAACCTATCACGGTGGCATACACAATGCCCCAAATATATAACGACAGCGAAGAAATAATTTCTAACGCCCCAACGCCATAGCACGAGGCTACGCCACACCGCATCACAAATCACTTATTAAATGCTTTAGCTTTGTACAAAATAATATATATTTGCGGCTAGTCAATGACCACTGATTCTGCCAAGCGCACACTTGTCCCAACACATGGACCAGGTAGACAAAATATATTTTCCAAACGGATTTTAGAAAAGCAAACATCAAAGCTTAAAGTCTCACTTACCTCGTTATCGAGAAGTTTTGCAACTTTGCCACGTCTAGTCCACCAATCAAACGGCCTCCAATGGCCTCAATCTATCCAAAATATTGAATAACACACCCTAATTAGTCTAGGTGAACAGTTTCCATAATCTTAGGACGTGTCAAAATTAAGGTCATCCCTCAATTCAATTAATAAAAATCTATACACGACTAATATCAAACGTGGCATTTTCAACAGTAGAAAAAATGCGGAAACAATGGTCTCATATATAAGCCAGCAGTTCCCAAGTAATGGTTTCTCATACTAACAAAATTGACTACTTTATTCTTATGCTATTACAAATTACTATTCAATAATTACAACATCATTAGTTAAATCACTATGTTACCAGTGCAGTGATCTAAACCCCATATTTTATACTTTAACTCCATTAATCTAAATTCAAGATTGTCTCCCCTAATTATTGGCTTACTCATGAATGCTATCACTTTTTACTTCCCAATCATCACTATTTTTATTACCATAACATAATCAATGCTAATAAATAGCAAGTGAACTACAGTAACATCGATATGATACCTGTTTGTGAATCGTGTTTATTTTTCCAGTGCTATCGCCGCCGCCCGTCGTTCCCTTCTCGTGGAAAAATTCCTTCGTTATATATATATATATATATATATATAAGTAAACCTCAATTATTTCTTTTTCTACCAAACTAAGGATACCGATTATAATATCTAATCAATGAGTAAGTGGTGAGCTTGACCCACTTATTAACCTTTTAAATACTAACTAAATTCACTTCCTTCCACTTTTAAATTTATAATATGTAATTGGCTCATTAACCACCTATTTAATACAGTATCTTATATGTTATATTAAATCATCTTCCAGTATTTTAGTACTTTTCCAATAGCCATAAATAAATTAATTCACTAATCTCGCAATTAATAAATATTAAAAAAATTGGGTTATTACAATAACCGAGTTTTAAGTGAGAATCGATGCTTTATGTCCGTGGATATTTTAAAAATTAAATAAGCTAGTTGAATAAGAAGAAAAATGTAAGAATAAATATTTAGATTGAAATTAAATAGAGACGGAGCTATAGTTTTCTTTTGGTACAAGTATTTAGGGGATTACAGAAATATTAAAGATAATAGTAAAAGTTCCTTCACCGTCAAAATTGAAGGGTGAGAATTAATTATTACAATTAATAGAGTCAACCTAAAAATAATTTGCGAAGACAGGATTTATATATGTGACCTCAAAGTGCCTTGTAAGCTACTCCCTCCGGTTCACAATAAATGATCAGTTTACTATTTTATTTTGGTTCAAAATAAGTGTCCAGTTAAGTAATCAAGAAAAAATTCAATTTGTTTTTACTCTTTTACCCTTATGTGCATATCCTTAAAAAGTGTTCTCACTCCTCACTATAACTATGTGACCAATATTTAATAAGGGTAGTTTAGTCATACTAGGTATTTTTGTATAAGATTTAGCATTTTCTTAATGAGCGTGCTAAAAGGAAACTGGTCACTTATTCTGAACCGGAGGGAGTACTGATTAAAACAATTGTGGTGGTAAAGTTAGATATTTCTATAACAACATCCATATATAGCAGTCATTCACCATGAAAGTCAGGTTTTCCTTAGAACTAATTTTTAAAGTTATTTATCACAGTTTTTTACCTATAACAGCAGCATCCATATTTATAACAGAATCATTAAGATTACTAATAATAGTTTTAAAAATATACCCACAATCTTTTCCAATAAACAAAGTCTCTATCTTGCATAAGACATAAGATTTGAGGATTTGCACATGATATCTTTTCCATTGGACAAATTTTAAAAAATATTTAGATAGAAAATTTAATTATTAAGCTCTTAGATTGTCTTCAAGGGAAAGCTATTGGATACTTTTTGCTGAAAATTACAACACGAATATTTGCTAATTCAAGTATTATATCCCTAGTAAAAGAATAAATTTATAAAATAAGCTATAATTACAAAGTTCTTCCATCAATCTTGAAAGAATTTATTTTTCTAGGTAGCTTTAAAATATCTGTCTTAGAGTTTAAATCTGTATACATTTGCTTATGAATTTATTAATAATGTATTAACTTTCTTCGATATTTAACTAGTGAAATATATATATCTTTTTAGATTTTCAATTTGAATAATTTTGTTTATCTTTTATATGTAACATTAAAAAAGTAAATATAATTGATTTTTAGATAATGTTTATCGATAAAAGCAAAAAATATTTAAATGTCAAAATGTTGTTATAGGCGTACAACAGTCATTCACCAAATCAAAAAATATCGAATCAAACAAGACTATTATAGAAGGGTTGACTGTATTTAAAAAAGCATAAGTTAGAGGTGACCGGTTTATGATTTTTCGTTGATTTTAACTCATAAATACTTTTTTGTATTTACTAAACGTGTGCAAATAGTTTGAAAACGTATAAGTGTTTGGTTCTCCTGTTAGTAATCACTAGTGGATTTAAAATTAATGGCAAGCAAATGGGAGCTTGATAATGGGTCTGCCTTTCGGGTGAGCGTTTTGTGGGAGCACTTTATGCGCATTAGATAAATTTTTCTTGTGTAATGGCCTGCAAATTGTAAAGGGGATATAAATCGTACTAGGCAAATTCGGTGCGACAGACTTAACTCAGAAAACATTAGAAGGGGAATTCGATCCTAGATCATCCATATGGATTACCACCCTCCAAACCATGTCCCGAAGGGTGTTATTTTCACTTTCTAATTTTATTATCAAGTTGTCATAATTTTCCGACATTCCAAGTTGAGAGGAAAACAGAAAAATAACTAACACGAATTAGTAAAACATTAAAGTAATAGAAAATAGGGAATCCTAAGCTGAAATGAGACAAAACAGAGAATCTTAAGCTGAATTAAGATTTCGTTTAAGACAAATTCTTTGTCTCTGTCCATGCGGTACAAGTGTTTTTTGGCGGTAATTATTAATTAGCCTAGGAGGCAGGAGCACAAGTTAAAATTTGCTCATGTATAATTTGAAATTTAGCAATTTTCTCATCCATCATAATTTTGGTCCAATTTTATTCTCATTATTAGAAAATATTCTTATTGTTAACTTTTATCCTAATGAAGTTCCAAATACGAAGATATTTTTAAATCATACTAATAAAATAATTAAGGGTACATATAAGCTTCTTTTTTTTTTCAAAACTTTTAAACACGTGAAGTCCACTAATATTAAAGCTCCGTAAAAAAAGCATAATTTAAAAGTAAAGACTTTGCGGCCTTCATGGCATTGTTAAAGCCTTGATTGGCTTTAATTAAGATTTAGGGATTGTTGCAAGCTTTCATAAAGTCAAGCCAACCAGAGGCAGAGTCAGGTCCAATTGAAGTTTGTTTGTACTCATTTAGAGGGCAAAAATAAAATATTTTTTTAAGTGAAAATAATATTTGAAAATTAGATTTGTGTTTGATCATGGATATAATTTGGAGTTGTTTTTTGAGTTTTGTAAGTGATTTGAAGTAAAATTTTGAAAAACCGTTTTTTCGAAAGATTCTTAAATTCAACTTCAGATGAAATTTAAATTTTCATGGCCAAACACCGATTCCAAACAAAAAAAGTTGAAAAAAAATGATTTTTTTATGTCCAAATAGGCCCTAATTTGTGTGATGACTCATCACCTGTTTTAAAATGAATTCTGCGTTTCGAGGCCTTAAAAACCTCTTCTGTCTCACCTCGATTTGCGTGCGCAGTCCGGACGCATAGCCGGAAAGCTAATATGTGAAAATCTGTGAAAAATGGTAAATTTTGATTATAAAATGAATTAAGTTGAAGTAAATTTTTAAAGAAAATTATTTTCTGAAGTTATTTATGAGATTTGGAAATGAATTGTGATTAGAACTCGATGGTATCGGGTCCGTATTTTGGTTCTGGCGCGCGGTACAGGTCTTATATGTGATTTAAGATAAGTCTGTGAAATTTGGTAAGAAACGTACTTGAAACGACGTGAATCAGATCATTTTTGAGAAAATTGAAAATTTGAAGATCTTAAGAAAATTTCATGATTTTGATGCTAAATTCCTAGTTGTTGATGTTATCTTAGTGATTTGAATGCACGAGCAAGTCCGTATGATATTTTTAGATTGGTGTGCATGTTTGGTTGGGAGCCCCGAGGGCTCAAGTGAGTTTTGGATGGCCACAGAGTGAAATTTTAACTTAGGGAATTGCTGGTATGCTTTAGGCCTGCAGGCTTCGCATTTGCGAAGCCTGTCTCGCAAATGCGAGCAATGTATCGCAAATGCGAGAGGTGGCCTGGGCTGCCTTCTTTGCAAAGGCGAAGTGTCTATCGCAAATGCGACATCTGCCTGTAATCCCCCTTAGTCGCAATGTGAGACCTCAGTCGCAAATGCGACACTGCTTTCGCAAATGCGAACATAACAGAGGTCGGGGTTCGCAATTCCCATACCTGCAACCTGTAAATTTTATACTTAGCTGAAAATCAACTATTTTTACATCTTTTCAAAACACAAACTCATTAGGGCGATTTTTCAAGAACAACTCTTCTTCCAAATCGATTGTAAGTTAATTTTAACTCGTTTCCTTCAATCATTAACATCTTTTAACATGATTTCAACTCAAAACCAATGATTTTCATGGGGGAAATTGGGTGTTTTGGGTAGAACCTAGGTTTTTCAAAAATTGGGTATTTGGACCTCGATTTAAGATCCGATTTCAAAACAAATTATATATTTGGGTTCGTGGGGGAATGGGTAATCGGGTTTTGGTTCGAACCTAGGGTTTTGACCATGTGGGCTCGGGACGATTTTTGACTTTTTGGGTAAAACTTGAGAAAACTCATTTTCATGCATTAGAATTGATTCATTTAGCGTTTATTGATGTAATTAAGTAACTTGTGACTAGATTCGAGCGAATTGGTGGTGGAATCAAGGGATAAAGCGATAGTTGAGACGTGAATTATGTTCGTGGCATCGAGGTAAGTGTTTGGTCTAACCTTAGCTTGAGGGATTAGGAGTTGTGTCCTATTATCTACTTGTTTTTTGTTGAGTACCACGTATAGGCATGGTGACGAGTATCTATACGTTGGTGTCGAGCATGACCGTGAGTCTTGAATTGAAATTTATTGTGTTCTTAGATAATAATACAGATGCTTAAGTTGATGATTATTTGTATTGAACAAGGATTATGATTATTCTCGTGGAAATTACTTATGACTGAGCATTGGTGTTAGCTGAGGTAGTTAGGTATTGGAACAAGTTTGGTTATAGCTGTCTCTCCCTTGCCGGGACGTAGTTACTTATATTATCGATTCTCTTGTCGGGATAGTATAGTTCTTTATTGATCCCTTGCCGAGACTCTTGTTATGATTGTTGTTGATTGTATATGTAGATCGGGTTGCACACCGCAACAATTATATATGTGGATCGGGTTTCACGCCGCAACAATATTATATGTGGATCGGGTTGCACGCCACAACAATGATATATGTGGATCGGGTTGCACGCCGCAACAATATTAAATGTGGATCGGGTTGCACGCTGCAACAATTATAAATGATATGGATCGGGTTGCATGCCACAACAGTGTTGTTATATATTGGGATCGGGTTGCGCGTCGCAACAATTGTTGATACAAAGTGTTTATAGATTGGATACAAGTTTCTTATTGTTTTGCCGTGAATTCTAAGTTGTCCTTATGCCGTTACTCTTGATTTACTGTTGATATTGATACACCTCCGCAGCAAAGCATGTTTCCTCTTCCCATCTTTATTTGTTTATTCTGCTTTACTTTCCGATGTATATTATATAACTGCACAGGTTTATTTAGTAGTCTGGTCCTAGCCTCGTCACTACTTCGCCGAGGTTAGGCTAGGCACTTACCAGCACATGGGGTCGGTTGTGTTGATACTACACTCTACACTGTGTGCAGATCCCGATGCTGCAGCTTGGACCATAGCATTTTTGTCACGACCCGAATCAGAGGGCCGCGACGGGCATCCGATGTTTTACTCAACCGAATACCAACATAACATATCTTTCTTATCATACTATCATGAGTAAATGAGCCAGAAAACCGGTCATGAGATAACAAGAATAAAACATAAGGGAATACTCAACATATGAAGACCCAAAATGATATACAAACTTATATAGGTGACATACGGGCCTATAAAGCCGACATGACCATTTGTAAACTCAAAACATAGGCCGACAAGGCCATACAAGTGTCCCTACACCTGACATCTGTCTACAAGCCTCTAAGAGTACATAAAATCATAAAGATCGGGACAGGGCCCCGCCATACCAATCAATACATATCCAAAGCATACTGACCAACTAGGCAACTCCGGAGCAAGTGGAGTGCACCAACACCTTCGCTGAGCTGATAGCCTACTAGGAGGACTGTCAACCTATCAATCGGGACCTGCGGGCATGACACGCAGCATCCCCAGGCAAAAGGGATGTCAGTACGAATAAAGTACCGAGTATGTAAGGCAGGAAAGCATAAACAAGAACAGTAATGTAAAGAGAGATAGAGGAGATACAACCTGTAACATCTGAGTGCCTCTGGGGGCTACTGACATGAAATGCATAATACATATATATACATGAACTTTTTAAAAACATTCGCCTCTGTGGGCATCATCATCATCATATCGTACCCGGCCTCAAAGAGGACTCGGTAAAAACGTACCCGGCCATCATAAGGCTCGGTAGAATCGTACCCGGCCACGTGGAGCTCGGTAAACCCAACTGATCAGTGGTTGCACAATAGGTGCCATACCCGGCCGACTATAGCGCGACTCGGTAGAGTAAAATAGATACATATATATAATGCATGCTCGACTCATGGAATCACGTTCTAACCCTTTCGGAGTGATGTAAGGTCATTGCACCTTCGATTAACATTATGGACATCCCTACCATCAATATGAACCTTAGTGGGATTTAAGGATCATACACACTTGTTTAGAATAATTTTATAAGGAAAGAACAACATGGACAACCTTAGTTTCTAGGAGTAGATCCGTTATGAATTAGCGTACTGTTTATGTTCATGTCACTTTAGATCATGCCAAAAGAAAGAAGTAAGTGCCTTAACATACCTTGTATATTCTTCCCAACCTCAAGCTATGCAATTTCACGGCTCCTTAGTCTACAATAAGAGAAATGACACTCTCGTTATCGTTTAAGCGTCGTAACTATTATGTATCGACCACAAACTATTTTACAATGAAACGGACAAAACCTCCCCTATATATATGACTTCACACTAGTCAAAACAATCACAAACAGCCCAACATACCCCTATCACTTCATACACAACACGGCAACCATAATAGTGTCAACCAACCCGAAAATGTTACGACGAACTACCAACAAACAACCTTGTCATTATGTGGTGTTTCTACACAACCTTCCTCCTCTCAACTCCATAAAAATATTAGTAAAAGAGACAACCCAATACCAACACGAAACAACCCAAAAATATTCCCACAAGTTCATCAACTCAAAAATAATTTTTCAGTTTACTTAAACACGTTTCGACTTGTCTTTTCTTTCAAATTGGGAAATACAACCAAAAGTACATCATTATACCTCTTATCCAATAAACTGGCCATGAATTCAACTTAGAAATAACTTTACAACCATCCAACCATTACACAAGAACAAACAACATACCATTCTTTCGAAACTAGCTAGGTCTATTCTTTACGATCGAGTTACAACTCGCAAACGCATATATAATGGAAGGAGAAGCATAAACTTACCTTGTACTGAGTATAATCCACGAAACCTGTTCCTTTTTCATCAAAAATAAGTTCCTCAAAACGGCTACAAGAAGGAGAAAGAGAAACTAGCAAGCTGTCCGGACTTTTCAGCACTTGAATCGCGTCGTAACACCCGGAATACCCTAGGGTTTGTGTGGGATTTTTGGGGAGGAGTTGCAGGGTTTCAATTAGGTTTTCTTGGTCTGAAAGATATGTGAAATAACTGAGTTTATAATCCCTTAAAAGTCCCCTCTTGACCGACTTAGTTGAGGCCTCTCTTTTTGGCAAGTAGGTGATGCACCTACTTGTCACATACTAGCTGCGCGGTCTCGCGAAAATGCGCATATCTATATACTCTGAGATCGTATTGATAAAAGGTTTAATGAGTTGAAAACTAGACTCATAGATCTTCAATTTCATATATATATCATCCCTTGATTCAAAGTATGTTGGGAGAAAAGCTCAGCTACATTTAACCTAAGTTTCAACTCATTCTTGAATGTAACTTGTGATGACCTTTTCCAACTTTTGTTCCACAACTTGCTTGACTTAAAAACATATCACATGACTATCATACGACTAAACTAACTCATAACATAACCTCATCATCATGTTAATCACCCTTGTCTCACCCCAAAAGTATAGGTTATAACATTCCAAACTTGTCGACATTCGACGAAACTTATTTTCTTTAATTCATTTAGCGCCTAAGCTTTCCAACCCTTTTGGTACTCGTTATTCATGATCATAAAGATTTGTAACATCCATTATAAAAGGATTAACTTGCTTTACGTACTTTCAAAGTTTATCTCATTTATGAGCTTACATCAATTGACTTACGGATACTCTAACATACGAAAACATAGGGTGTAACAATTTTGGTGGCTACCTTCAGTCCACGGGGAGATCCTAGGTAGACCTGCAAGCGTCCGCAGGCCCTGGCGTCTCCTCTATCCTTTATTTCCTATTTCATTTCTTTGATTCGGAAATAATGTATCTTTATTTTCAGACTTTGTATTTAGCACTCTTAGATTGTCTGTGGTACTGTGACACCAATTCTGGGTGATTAAGGCTTAAAGAGTTGTATTAGATACATATTTCAGATATTTTACAATATTTCTTCCGCTGTTTTTCACATTATTTCTTTATAAATGCAAAAAGGGTATAAAAATGGATAAAGGTAATCTGTTCAATAATTGGCTTGCCTAGCTCACATTAGTAGGCGCCATCACGACTCCCGAGGGTGGAAAATCCGGATCGTGACAAGTTGGTATCAGAGCTCTAGGTTACATAGGTCTCATAATTTACAGACAAGCTTAGTATAGTTTGAGGGATCGGTACGGAGACATCTATATTTATCCCTCAGAGGCTACAGAGTTAGGAAAAACTTCACATTTATTCCTTCGTGTCATGCAGTTTGGTTTCTCAATGATGATTGAATTTCTACTCTGTTCTTTCGTAGATGGCGAGAACACCTGCTTCCTCATCCACTAACTAGCAGCCCGAGCCCCCAGTAGCAACTCCCATGAGGGGCAGAGGGCGAGGCCAAGGTCGTGTTAGAGGCCGAGGTAGGGGCAGAGCTCAACCCAGAGCACCAGCACCAGCAGTGAAGCCTCAGATTGATTTTGATGATGAGATTCCAGCCCCAACAGTTTTGATGGGCCCAGCTCAGGTCCCAACGGGGTTTATTGCTATCCCGGTACTCCAGGATGCTCTGGTCCGTCTAGTGGGCCTCATGGAGAGTGTTATCCGGACATGCTTTCTTCCTGTAGCACCAGCCATCTCTCAGGCTGGAGGAGGGGCCCAGACTCCTGCTACTCGCACTCCGGAGCAGGTAGCTCCCCAATTCCAACTCCAGCAATTCAGCCAGTTGGATCAGTTCAGTCGGGTGTGGTAGCTCAGACTGGTAATGGAGCAGCTATGTCTGCCGATGCTTTGTGGAGGTTGGACAGGTTCACCAAGCTCTTTACTACTACTTTCAGCGGTGCATCTTCTAAGGAACCCAGGATTATCTAGACAGTTGTCACGAGGCTCTCAGAAACATGGGGATAGTTGAGACCAATGTGGTCGATTTTGCTATTTTTCGCTTCTCTGGATCTGCCAAGACTTGGTGGAGAGATTATTGCTTGGCTAGACCAGTTGGATCACCAGCCTTGACTTGGGAGCAGTTTACTCAGCTATTTCTGGAGAAGTTTCTCCCCATCACTTAGAGAGTGGCCTATCAGAGGCAGTTTGAGCGTCTCCAGCAGGATTCTATGATTGTTATCCAGTATGATACCAGATTCATCGACTCGGCTCATCATACTCTTATCATACTTCCTACCGAGAGAGAGAGAGGGGGTGAGAAGGTTCATTGATGGACTTATTCAGCCGATTAGTTTTTAGATGCCTAGGGAGACTAGGAGTGAGATATCTTTCCAGGAGGCGGCCATTGTGGCCCAGAGAGTTGAGATGGTTTTATCATAGGGAGGTGGTCATGGGTTGGACAAGATACCTCATCATTCAGGCAGATTCAGTGGTACATCGTTAGGAGGTAGAGATTCGTATGGTAGGGGCCATCCTTCTAGGCCTTTTCAATCAGCACTTCAGGTTTCTCACGGTGCCTCAGGTGGCCGTGGTCCTCAGATGTAGTATTTTGATCAGCAGCCCTACAGTGCACCACCAGCTCCTATCAGTGCACCGCTGCTCCAGAGTTTTCAGGGTAGTTATTTAGGTCGCTAGGGTCAGTCTCAGTTTCTTCAGCCACAACACTTAGGTAGATGTTTTGAGTGCGGTGAGTATGTGCATATCCGGAGGGCTTGTCCGAGATTGGTGGGTACTCAGTCGCAGCAGCAGGGTTCCCGTACTATGGTTCAGGCACCATGTATTCCACCACCCGCCCCGCCAGCTAGGGATGGGGGTAGAGGTGTTAGAGGTGGAGGTATAGGTATTAAAGGTGGAGCTCAGGCCGCTAGAAGTGGAGGCCAGCCAGCAGCAGGCCATCCCAGAGATGTAGTCCAGGGTGGTGGAGCCCAGCCCCGATGTTATGCTCTTCTAGCCAGGCCTGAGGCTGAGGCTTCCAATGTAGTTATCACATGTACTATTCTGGTTTGTGACAAAGATGCTTCAGTTTTATTTGATCCAGGGTCTACGTACTCCTATGTGTCATCTTATTTTGCATCGTATCTGGTCATGCCTAGTGATTCTTTAAATGCTCCTATTTATGTGTCTATACCGGTGAGTGATTCTGTTATGATAGATCGAGTCCATTGCTCTTTTATAGTTGTGATTGGGTGTCTTGAGACTCGTGTAGATTTTCTGCTACTGGACATGGTTGATTTCGATGTCATATTGGGGATGGACTGGTTATCACCTTACCACACTATCTTGGACTGTCATGCCAAGACAGTAACCTTAGCCTTGCCGGGTTTACCTCGTTTAGAGTGGAGAGGGACTCCTGGTCATTCTACCCGCAATATTATCTCATATATGAAGGCTCAACGTATGGTCGAGAAGGGGTGTTTGGACTATTTGGCCTATGTTCGTGATTCTAGTGCTGAGGTCCCTTCTATTGATTCTGTGCCCATTGTTCGTAAGTTTCCAGAGGTATTCCCTTTAGATTTTCTGTGTATGCCACCCGACAGAGATATTGACTTTTGTATTGATTTGGCTCTGGGAACTCGGCCCATTTCTATCCCGCCGTATCGTATGGCCCCACCTGAGTTGAAAGAGTTGAAGGAGCAGTTGCAAGACTTGCTTGAAAAAGGTTTCATTAGACCTAGTATTTTGCCTTGGGGTGCGCCGGTGTTGTTTGTTAAGAAAAAAAAACGGATCAATGAGAATGTGTATTGATTACAGGCAGTTGAATAAGGTTACAATCAATAATAAGTATCCATTGCCGAGGATTGATGATTTGTTTGATCAGCTTCAAGGCGCCAAGGTCTTCTCGAAGATCGATTTGAGATCTAGCTACCATCAGTTGAGGATTAGAGCATCCGATGTCCCTAAGACAGCTTTCCGCACTCGGTACGAGCATTATGAGTTCTTGGTGATGTCATTCGGGTTGACAAATGCCCCAACAACTTTTATGGAGTTGATGAACCGAATGTTCAGGCTTTACTTGGATTTGTTCGTGATAGACTTCATTGATGATATTTTGATCTATTCCCATAGCCGGGAGGAGCACGAGCAGCATCTTAGAGTGGTTCTTCAGACCTTGAGGGATAGTCAGTTGTATGCTAAGTTTTGAAAGTGTGAGTTCTGGTTGAGTTCAGTTGCATTCCTGGGTCATGTTGTATCAGCAGAGGGCATTCAGGTTGATCCGAAGAAGATTGAGGCAATCAAGAGCTGGCTTAAACCAGTATCAGCTTCAGAGATTCAGAGTTTCTTGGTATTGGTGGGCTACTATCGTCGGTTCGTGGAGGGATTTTCATCTATCGCAGCCCCGATGACTAGGTTGACCCAAAAGGGTGCCCAGTTCAGATGGTTAGATGAGTGTGAGGCGAGCTTTAAGAAGCTCAAGACAGCTCTGACTATGGCACCAGTGTTGGTTTTGCCCACAGGTTCAGGGTCTTATACAGTTTATTGTGATGCATCTCGTATTGGACTTGGTGCGGTGTTGATGCAGGATGGCAAGGTCATTGGCTATGCTTCTCGGTAGTTGAAGATTCATGAGAAGAACTATCCAGTCCATGATTTGGAGTTGGCAACCATTGTTCACTCGTTGAAGATTTGGAGGCATTATCTGTATGGCGTGGCATGTGAGGTGTTCACGGATCACAAGAGTCCAGTATTTGTTCAAGTAAAAGGAGTTGAATTTGAGGCAGAGAAGGTGGTTGGAGTTGTTAAAGGACTATAATATCACCATCTTATATCATCCGGGAAAGGCCAACGTGGTGGCCGATGCTTTGAGTAGGAAGTCAGCCAGTATGGGCAGTCTAGCTTATATTTCGGTCGGTGAGAGGCCGCTTGCTTTGGATGTTCAGGCCTTGGCCAATCAGTTCATGAGGTTGGATGTTTCTGAGCCCAGCCGTGTGTTAGCTTGCATCGTCGCTCATTCTTCATTATTGGAGCGTATCCGAGATCGGCAGTATGATGATCCTCATTTGTGTGTCCTCAGAGACACAGTGCATCACGGAGGTGCAAAGCAGGTTACCTTAGTTAATGATGGAGTTTATTGCAGGGTCGAGTTTGTGTGCCTAATGTGGATGGACTCTGAGATTTAATTTTAGAGGAGGCCCATAGCTCCGGGTACTCTATTCATCCGGGCACCGCAAAGATGTATCATGATTTGCGGCAACATTATTGCTGGCGAAGAATGAAGAAGGATATCGTTGCATATGTGGCTCGGTGTTTGAATTGTCAGCAGGTTAAGTATGAGCATCAGAGGCCTGGTGGTTTGTTCCAGAATATTGAGATTCCTGAGTGGAAGTGGGAGCGGATCATTATGGACTTCGTTGTTGGACTCCACAGACTCAGAGGAAGTTCGATGCAGTATGGGTTATTGTTGATAGGCTGACCAAGTTAGTGCATTTTATTCCTGTGGCGGTCTCCTATTCTTCCGAGAGGTTAGATGAGATCTATATCCGGGAGATTTTTCATCTTCATGGTGTGCCCGTGTCTATCATTTCGGACAGAGGCACACAGTTTACCTCGCATTTTTGGAGAGCGGTTCAGTGAGAGTTGGGCACATGGGTTGAGTTCAGCACAGCGTTTCATCCTCAGACAGACGGGCAATCCGAGCGAACTATTTAGATTTTGGAGGATATGCTCCGAGCTTGTGTCATTGACTTTGGAGGCTCGTGGGATCGGTTTTTGCCTTTAGCAGAGTTTGCCTACAACAACAACTACTAGTCGAGTATTCAGATGGCTCCTTATGAGGCTTTATATGGTAGGCGGTGTCGGTCTCCGATTGGATGATTTGAGTCGGGAGAGGCTCGGTTGTTGGGTATGGATCTGGTTCAGGATGCCTTGGACAAGGTCAGGATTATTCAGGATAGGCTTCGTACAGCTCAGTCCATGCAAAAGAGTTATGCCGACCGCAAGGTTTGAGATTTGGTTTTCATGGTCGGTGAGCGGGTATTGCTTTGAGTGTTGCCTATGAACGGCGTGATGAGATTTGGGAAGAAGGGCAGGCTTAGCCCTAGGTTCATTGGCCCGTTTGAGATTCTTGATCGAGTGGGAGAGGTGGCTTATAGACTTGCATTGCCACCAAGCTTATCAGCCGTACATCCAATGTTTCATGTGTCCATGCTTCGAAAATATCACGGCGATCCATCCCACGTGTTAGATTTCAGCACAGTCCAGTTGGACAAGGACTTGTCTTATGAGGAGGAGTTAGTAGCTATTCTAGACCGGCAGGTTTGTCAGTTGAGATCGAAGAGTTTTCCTTCTGTTCATGTTCAGTGGAGAGGTCAGCCTGCTGAGGCATCGACCTGGGAGTCCGAGTCCGATATATGGAGCCGTTATCCCCATCTTTTCCCCGACTCAGGTACTTCCTTCTTCTGTCCGTTAGAGGACGAATGGTTGTTTTAGAGGTGGGGAATGTGATGACCTTTCCAAGACCTGGGGAATAATTCATTAAAATGAATTATACGTTCCAAGACCTTAAAAACCGAGTCTAAGCGCATAGCCAGAAAGCTAATATGTGAAAATCAGTGAAAAATGGTAAATTTTGATTATAAAATGAATTAAGTTGACTTCGGTTAATATTTTGGGTAAACGGACCCGGACCCGTGATTTGACGGTCCTGGAGGGTCCGTAGAAAAATATGAGACTTGGGCGTATGCCTGGAATCGAATTCCGAGGTCCCAAGCCCGAGAAATGAATTTTTAAAGAGAATTATTTTCTAAAATTATTTATGAGATTTGAAAATGAATTGTGATTAGAACTCGATGGTATCGGGCCCGTATTTTGGTTCCGGCGCCCGGTACAACTCTTATATGTGATTTAAAATAAGTTTGTGAAATTTGGTAAGAAACGGACTTGAAACAACGTGAATCGGATCATTTTTGAGAAAATTGGAAATTTGAAGTTCTTAAGAAAATTTCATGATTTTGATGCTAAATTCCTAGTTGTTGATGTTATCTTAATGATTTGAATGCACGAACAAGTCCGTATGATATTTTTCGATTGGTGTGCATGTTTGGTTGGGAGCCCCAAGGGCTCGGGTGAGTTTTGGATAGACCACGAAGTGAAATTTTAACTTAGGGAATTGCTGGTATGCTTCAGGCTTCGCATTTGCGAAGCCTGTCTCGCAAATGCGAGCAATGTATCGCAAATGCGAGCAATGTATCGCAAATGTGAGAGGTGGCCTGGGCTGCCTTCTTCGCAGATGCGAAGTGTCTATCGCAAATGCGACATCTGCCTGGAATCCCCCTTAGTCGTAAATTCGAGACCTCAGTCGCAAATGTGACACTTCGTTCACAAATGCGAACATAGTAGAGGTCAGGGTTCACAATTGCGAACCCTGTTCGCAATTCCCATACCTGCAATACTTAGCCGAAAATCAACTATTTTTCACATCTTTTTAAAACACAAACTCCTTAGGGCGATTTTTCAAGAACAACTCTTCTTCCAAATCGATTGTAAGTCAATATTAACTTGATTCCTTCAATCATTAACATCTTTTAACATGATTTCAACTCAAAACCAATAATTTTTATGGGGAAAATTGGGTGTTTTGGGTAGAACCTAGGTTTTTTAAAAATTGGGGATTTGGACCTCGATTTGAGGTCTGATTTCAAAACAAGTTATATATTTGGGTTCGTGGGGGAATGGGTAATCGGGTTTTGTTCGAACCTTGGGTTTTGACCATGTGGACCCGGGGGCGATTTTTGACTTTTTGGATAAAACTTGAGAAAACTCATTGTCATGCATTAGAATTGATTCATTTAGCGTTTATTGATGTAATTAAGTAACTTGTGGCTAGATTCGAGCGAGTTGGTGGTTGAATCAAGGGGTAAAGCGATAGTTGCGATGTGAACTGTGTTCGTGGCATCGAGGTAAGTGTTTGGTCTAACCTTAGCTTGAGAGATTAAGAGTTGTGTCCTATTTGCTACTTGTTTCTTGTTGAGTACCACGTTTAGGCATGGTGACGAGTATCTATACGTTGGAGTCGAGCATGACCGTGAGTCTTGAATTGAAATTTATTGTGTTCTTAGATAGTAATACAGATGCTTAAGTTGATGATTCTTTGTATTGAGCAAGGATTATGGTTATTCTCGTGGAATTACTTATGACTGAGCATTGGTGTTAGCTGAGGTAGTTAGGTGTTGGAACAAGTTTGGTTATAGCTGTCTCTCCCTTGCCAGGACGTAGTTACTTATACTATCGATTCCCTTGTTGGGATAGTGTAGTTCTTTATTGATCCCTTGCCGGAACTCTTGTTATGATTGTTGTTGATTGTATATGTGGATCGGGTTTCACGCTGCAACAATATTATATGTGGATCGGATTGCACGCCGCAATAATATTATATGTGGATTGGGTTGCACACCGCAACAATGATATATGTGGATCGGGTTGCATGCCGCAATAGTGATAAATAATATGGATCGGGTTGCACGCCGCAACAATGTTGTTATATATTGGATCGAGTTGCGCGCCGCAACAATTGTTGATATAAAGTGTTTATAGATTGAATACAAGTTTCTTATTGTTTTGCCATGAATTCTAAGCCGTCCTTATGCCGTTACTCTTGATTTACTGTTGATATTGATACACCCCCCCTCCCCGCAGCATGTACCCCCCTCCCATCTTTACTTGGTTATTCCTCTTTTATCTTCCACTATATATTATTTAACTGCACAGGTTCATTTGGTAGTCTAGTCCTACCCTCGTCACTACTTCGCCAAGTTAGGCTAGACACTTACCGGCACATGGGTCAGTTGTGGTGATACTGCACTCTGCACTATGTGCAGATCCCGAAGGAGCTGTTGGACCATAGCATTTGGGTGGCTACCTTCAATCCACGCGGAGATCTAAGGTAGACCTGCAGGCGTCCGCAAGCCCTGGCGTATCCTCTATCCTTTATTTCCTGTTTCATTTCTTTGATTCGGAAACAATGTATCTTTATTTTCAGACTTTGTATTTTAGCACTCTTAGATCGTCTGTGGTACTGTGACATCAGTTCTGGGTGATTAAGGCTTAAAGAGTTGTATTAGATTCATATTTCAGATATTTTACTACATTTCTTCCGCTTAATGAAATTTTCGTTGTTTTTCACATTATTGCTTTATAAATGCAAAAAAGGTATAAAAATGGATAAAGGTAATCTGTTCAATAATTGGCTTGCCTAACTCACATTAGTAGGTGTCATCACGACTCCCGAAGATGGAAAATCCAGGTCATGACAATTTGTTTGGCATAGTTCTATTTAATGTGGAGTTTAAGGGGAAAAAAAATAATTTTTAAAATTTGTAGTCTTAAATATAATAGAACGTTTAACATATGATTTTAAACATAATATTTGTATAGCTGTAAGTTATTCCAATTAAAAAAGTTATAGAAATGTACTATTCTTTTTTAAACGGACAAATAAGAAAATAGTTTCAAGCAAAAGAAATAGTCTAAACACAAATTGTCTCTTTAACATTCGTTAATGATTTAGAAAATTAAACCTTATTTGGTAAAAATCATTTACACCCTTAAGTTTACTTTAAAAATTAAACTCATCCTCCAACTTTGAACAACTATCATTCTAATCCTCATATCAAAGATGATTTCTCAAAATACCTATTTTACCCTCTTGTATTTTTATCTCTTATTTTTATTCTTTAATATAATGATTTTTTTTATTTTAAATTATATTGTCGACTTACCTATAGATAAATTAAAAAAGCTTTTTCAAAACAAAAAAAGTAAAAAGTAGTAGTCAAACATATAAGTTAATGATGTTCAATAGTAAAATAAATAAGAAAATTAAAAAATTACTATAAATAATTTACTTGTATCAGTAATTTAATTAGTAGCAATCAAAACTCAATCTATTTACAAAATTAAGAATAAAAGAGTGACAATTTTATAAATTATGCAATGCAGATAATAAAAAAAAATAGCGGGCATAAAATAGAGGTTCATTTTATAATAAATTTTCAAAAACTATCTATTTACACTTTGCATGAACTTTTATTATAATTTAGAAACTTTTTAGTAATAACAATCAAAACTCAAATATTTATATACACATAGAGAATAATAAAAATAGTGGAACTTAAAATCACACACACACCGATATATATTATATGCATTTTAATATAAATAATAATAATAATAATATAATAATAATAATAATAATAATAATAATAATACATTTTATAATACATTCATAATATAATTATTTTATTTAAATGTTAGTGAACTTCGATTAAATTATATAATAGGACATAAACTTATGAATAAATACCTACATTAAAATATATCTAAATAATATAAAAAAGGTATTACATGTATGGCGAATTGAAAATGTTAAGGATAAATTAGACATTGCATAGGATGAAAGGATGAAAATGATAATTCTTCAAAATTGGAGAATGAGTTTAATTTTTAGAATAAACTTGAGGGACGTAAATGATTTTTATCTAAATATTAAATAAGCTAAGTTGATTAAGGGGAAAAGATACAAATAACAAAGTTTTTAGATTGAAATTGAATTCAAATGTACGTGACGGAAGTGTATCAATTGTTAGAAATTAGAATTACACGGAAAAGGACAAACGACAGATGGAGAGGGAGTTAGGATTTTTTTTAGATACAGATATTTAGGGGTTATAGAAGAGAAAATAGAGAAATTTTCATGTTTACTTATGAATTCATAAAATATTTTATAATCTACAACTATTAAACTAATAACATATTATACAACATAAACATGATAAATATATAAAAATATACCCTAAAATCCGGCAGAGTACTTATAAAAAAAGGATCCGATTCTGAAAATGTCCTTAAATAATCCCTTAACATTCTCAATTTTGTTAAGTATAGATTAATATTACAGTCAAACCTCTCTGTTTAGCCTCGTTTGTTTGGATATTTTTTTACTGTTATAATGAGGTGCTATTATAAAGAACATATATTATAACATAACATAAAAATTAGTTCCAAAAGAACTTGACTTTTATAATAAATAACTATTATATAGATATAATATAAACACTTTAGGTTACCCCGACAAGGCTATCTCATAACCATAATACGTCCTCCATAAAAATATGATGCATCCCCATTAAAATAGGTTCTCCATTCCTTATGTGTATAAAGTTATGAGGTATAAATTGATAGTATAAATTTGGATAAAGATGACTATTAACCCTTAGTCGAAATTATTTATATTTGATAGCTACAAAAATATATAAATTTTTATATTATATATATATCGGCTATTATTTTAAAAGAGATTATATAATATTATTTTTTAAGGAATTTTCAGAAATGACTATTGTTTAGTGGCTATTAACTTGCTATAACTACCATTTACTTAATTACTTCCTATAGCTATGTTTTCACTTATTATAGAGTGTATTCAATGTATTCAAGCTACTATATTCATGAATACAGTAGCAAAACTCGGCGAAAAATAAGGAAGTCCAGCTAAACATAGACTACATTCATATGTATACACGAGCTGTATTCGTGAATACAGTAACGAAAATCTGCGAAAAAAAAGATCTTCAACTGTTTAAAAAAGGTAAGTGAATCAATTAACACGATTAACTCCTAATATAACTCAACAAACTCAATTATAACATGCAAAATTTGTATTTTCAGTTATAGAAAAGATTCTCAGCCGAATAACACCCCAAAAACAAAGCAATCTTCAGAAATTCAATATATCCTTTCTTTTTTAGTGGTATCTTTACTAAAATATTTTTAATGGTATCTTTATAAATAGATTTATATATTAAAATTATATAATTACATTGAATACAGTTAAATATATACAATATATTGAATACATGAAGTATAACGGGTCAACTATATTGCAAAAACGTATGAATACATTGTCACAACTCAAAATTCATTTAAAGGTCGTGATGGCGTCAGACACCATTGTCAGGCAAGCCAACACTAAGAAGTTAGTTGAATTCTCATTCTAGTATTTTTGAAATCATAAAGTTTCCTTCATTTTCACTAGTAGCAGATGAACTTTACAATTTAAGTAATAACATTTTCCAATTTCAACAATGAATATCCCATAATCACTCCAGAATCCGGTGTCACAAGTGCATGAACAATTTTTCGGAGATAAAATGTACTAATAAAATAACTATCCAGAATATAAATTTGGATAGAAAAGAAAATACAATACTCTGAAGGAGACTCTGCTGGCTGTCGGTCGTCTCGAGAGATGCAGCTTACCTAGGCCTCCGTATCAACCATGCTGCTGCGCCCAACTAGGCCACTAGACATACATGTGCCTGTGCAACAAAAATGCACAGCAAGTGTAGTATGAATACTAAAACAATGCGTACCCAGTAAGTATCTAGTCTAACCTCGAAGAAGTAGTGACGAGAGGTCGACTTCGATACTTACTAGAGGTCTAATAATATCAGATACAATAAAGAAGTGAATAAAAATGAGACAGAGTAAATGTATGAAACAAGCAAGTATAAAATACGTGGTACAATTCTCCTCTCTACAATATACTCAAGCTCTCAATTAGTAAGTCCCTCTGTAACCGGAGCACATATATATATATATATAGAAATAGTGGACATAATCTAAATCAGGGAAAACACTCATAGATACACTGGCTTCTTGCCAAATATTACGCATGATTCCATAAGGATAATATATATATATATATATATATATATATAGAGAGAGAGAGAGAGAGAGAGAGAGAGGAAATACCGAGGCGTACGAACCGATCCAACATAAAGTAAATTGTGCATTGCTGAGGGTCAAACAACGCAAACCATAGATGCATCTATTAACTGCCGAGGCGAACGGCCGATCCCATAAGGGTAGTAGAAGGAAATATCCCGCTCGCGAATCATACATGCGACGCGGTCAAATATAAATTTAAGGAATCACCCCTCTCGCGGATCATACTTGCGACACAGTCAAACATAATTTTAACATTTAAATCATATCTCTTTCTAGATTATTTTTAAAACAAGGGAAATTCAGCTTGTAGCTTTTTAAGGAAACTACCCCGCTCGCGAAACATACATGCGACGCGGTTACACATAGATTTCCTTAAGCTATTATAACATTTCTCAATTCTTTTCGAAAATACGAAGTTCAAATAAAACCTTTTAAATCTTATATTCTTCAATTTCACTCCTTTCAAAATATTTAATAAGCAAACTCAATCTCGCTACCTCTCAAAGCAAGAAATAAATATAAATCAATAACAATATCAATAAGGCATGATGTAAGCCTAAAACTACCCGGACATAGGAATATCTAGTAGCTACGTATGGATTCTCGTCACCTCGTGCATACGTAGCCCCAACAAATAGAAGCACGTAATCATTTAGTTCATCTATGGGGTTAATTCCCTCTTACAAGGTTAGAAAGGTGACTCACCTCGCTCTGAAGTTCCATAACCGGCTTCTAAGCCCTTTGGATGATTCAAATCGATGCACAACGCTCTAAAACTAGCCAATAATTATGCAAACCCATTAATATATGCTCAAATACCCATTATAATCTAATTTATAACAATTTCTAACCTCGGTCGAAAAGTCGATAAAAATTACCCTCGGGACCACATGCCCGGATTTCGAATTTTTTTCGAAGATAAACTTTACCCATAACCTCACGAACTCAAATATATAATTTACTCTCAATTCCATGCCCAAATTCGTGGTTAAAATTCAAAAATACCAATTTCTAGGTTTTCTACCAAAACCCCAAGTTTTCACTAATTTTTCATGAATTTCCATGTTAAAATATAAATATAATCCAAGTATTTAACTTGCAAGATGTATATATAGTCCAAGTATTTAACTTGCAATATGTGAGAATCACTTACCTTGATATGGATGATGAAGATGAAGCTCCAAAATCGCTCTTAGGTCGGCTCCCATGGAGGAAATGAGATGAAATGAGCCAAACAAATTTTTTCAAACTTATACACTGCCCAGACGATCCTTCTTCGCGTTCACGAGCCCCCATCGCGTTCACGATGAACAAAATTCTCAAAAGTCATTTCCAAACTCTTCAGAGACAGCCTCTAGTTTATTGTCCATAACGTTTTGTACAAAATTCCAAATGATAAATAGTTTAATATTTTGCAAACTAGACACCAAAATCTACAACTTTCAAGTTTTAGTCATCTCCCAATTCCTTATAGATTTTGAGATATAAGTTTCCAAAATTAGCCCCGTGCAACACAAATTTCTTCTTCATCTTTCCGGACAGCCTGTAGTGTACCAGCCACAACCTTTTGTACACATATCCAAGTGCTAAATGATTTACCGTTATGAAAATCAGACACAAAGAGCTACAACTTTTATTTTTGGATCATCTCCAAATTCCTTATAGATTGTGAGATATGAGCCTCCGAAGTTAGACCTGCGTAACAGAGATTTTGTTCTTCGCGAACGCGAAGAAGAAAGTCCCTAAAGCCAAATCCTTTTTCGCGAACGCGAGAGGATCCTCGCGAACGCGAAGAACAACACCAGACACCAGCATCAGCTATAGCAAAACAACCCGAAATGATCCCAAACCACCCCAAAACACACCCGAGGGCCCCGGGGCCCTGTCCAATCATACAAACCAGTCCCATAACATAACAGAGACCTGCTCGAGGCCTTAAATCACATCAAACAACATCAAAATAATGAATCGCACCCCAATTCAAGCTTAATGAACTTTAGAACTTCAAACTTCTATATTCGATGCCGAAACCTATCAAATCACGTCCGATTGACTTCAAATTTTGCACACAAGTTACATTCGACTTTACGGACCTGCTCCAACTTCCGGAATTGGAATCTGACCCCAATATCAAAAAGTCCACTTCTGGTCAAACTTCTCAAAACTTTGAATTTCTAACCTTAGCCAAATGACTCCAAAATGACCTACGGACCTCCGAATCAACTCCTGGATGCGCTCCCAATACTAGAATCACCAAACAGAGCTATTCCCAGACTCAGAATCCCAAGTGGACATCGATAACACTGAAATGCACTTCAACCCAAACCTATGAAATTCTTCCAAAAAGGCTAACTTCCACAATAGGTGCCGAAATGCTCCCGGGTCATCCAAAATCCGATCCGGACATGCGCCCAAGTCCAAAATCATCATACGAACCTACTGGAACCTTCAAATCTCGATTTCGAGGTTGTATACTAAAAAAATCCAATCTTAGTCAATTCTTCCAACTTAAAGCTTCCGAAATGAGGATTCTCTTTCCAAATTAACTCCGAACTCTCCAAACTTCAATTCCGACCATGTGTACAAGTCATAATACCCGAAGTAAGCTGTTCATGGACTCAAACTGTCGAAGAACGCGCTAGAGTTCAAAACGATCGGTCGTGTCCTTACATTCTCTCTCACTTAAACATACGTTCGTCCTCGAACGTGCTTAGAATTGCGCTGGAGTAGTCTGAATTTACTGTTTAACACCTCGTGCACCTACCCTTGCTACCACAACTTAGTTGAGCACATTAGCTCGATCAAATCTGAAGATATTCTCTTTTATTCAAGCAAATAAGCTTAGAGCCCAATTCCAACATCTGGAATTCTCTACCAGGCCTGCTTCCAACATATGAATGTCGTATCAATCACCACACGCTGTACCAGAACATGACTGCACACCCTTGCTGAATTCACACCATGTACCACATCATTCACAAGACCATAATAACACTCTATGATCATAATAGCCGACATTTCCAGAATCTGATGCTCACAATGCATTCCATGACGTATATAAGTCTTGTTCTAATTCTCGCAATGCCACCACGACGGAAGAGATGTGTAGAATTTCATAACCAACTGCCGAGTCAACAAATCATTGAGTCTATACTCTTGATAAGACCCATTACCTCATTCTGAACAGAATAATGGTATTTACTCTTTGATATACTTCATATAATCCGATCACATTGATCCTAGATCCAATAATCTCGTCTCACCCAGTACGAGCTACTCAGGCAGCAAGCTATCCCAGTCATGACCAAAAAGTCTCACATGGTGCCACAATATGCCAATAGTCTACAAACTTGAACGTGATACATAAGGAAAACAAACTCTGGAAAGGGCTACCAACCTACGTAACTAATTAGATAACCGAAAAGGTGTCATGAACCTCCCTCAGAAAATGAGAAGCAAAACACACAAAATAAAATATAGGGGACTACACTCAACATCATACTGTTGCGGCATGCAACCCGATCCAAACAATATACCTGTGGCGGCGTGCCACCCGATCCACACATAAAATCTATATAAGGAGATATATACCGAGCTAGAGTGCTCATTACTACAAGATACCGAATATCGTCCACAAGCACGCTATGTGCATAATACCATCCCTGGGGAGACAGATAGCGCCATACGCAACAAAACTCAAGCACAATTGAGGTGCGATATATGATCTGGATCTCAAAAGCCATCCTTCTCACATAATACTATCGCTACGCGAAACCTCAACACATTAGAAATTTAGCAAGCCGTTTCATAACTCACATGATGCAATATAATATTACATGAAATAGCCGATGATGAAACAACATCCAACGTCTGAATACTCCTCCATGAGGAGCATTATGCTGAAATGAACATATCTGGCCTGATGTAGAGCCCATATTCATTTTTAAATCCATTCACAGACCTCAAGCCGATTCTGATCGTACTATACTAGGCTAATAACCTTTCAAGGGTCCATAATAACCTCTCCTTCCCATAACTCACAGGAACAACCATCATAAATGGAGTAAACCTCCGCAGTCTATAACCCGATGAACCAAGTGCCCTCCAGGCATAATTTCTCAAATTAGCGATATTACCTCAATCTTCATACTTGGTTTAAATCTTCAACCAATCAAGTGACTACATGTCACACTTATACAATCTTCCCGCGAGGTATGCTCCCACGACCTTTTGCACTAGACAACAAGTCTGCACATCCATACCACCAGTCACACTAATGTTGTAAAGCATATCAAGAACTCGTAACCAAGATGCAAGGCCCCCGACACAAAATACCAATCTCAGGTGACGCTGAAGACAATACCAGCTTACTCCAAACATCCAAATCCCATTCCTGCTCATCAGAGATCGTGACATCCTTGTCAAATACCGAACCGCAACTTTAATCCTCACTTCCAAATTTAATACCGCTCACTACACCTAACAAGCCAATATGCGATAGTACAAGAATTTCTATCATAACTCCTGAACCACTAATATGGTAAACACTACATCACATAGAAACTCTTTACTTAACTCATTCCAAGAGGACCATAGCAACATGCGAGTAAATTCTTATAACCATAGGACATTCAAATCCTCAAGTAGTGGTCTAAACCACCATAACCCTTCCGGGATCCGTCTACACATAACATACCATAATACTTGAATACTCCCAATTAAAATCAATTACGGTGGCCATCGAGCCTCGCACATACCGCCACCACTATGCCAATTCAACCATGGCAAACCAATCTAACTTATTCTAATTCATCCTTAACTTGCCTTAGAATAATAATAGCTCCATTCCTTACATCACCAACCTAAATCCGCACTCACCTTGATTGTCCCCATTCCACGAGACCACATTGTCTCCAAACCCATTCTTATAATTCCTCTACGAATCCAAAGTCATTTTCTCTCATTCCTCCAAATGCAACACTACAAGCCGAAAATATCATAGAACATTCCGAGCCTCTTATCGTAATCCGCTGCAAAAGCTCAATTCTTAACCATACTACGGACTTGAATCCTTAGGCACTGCATTTTTAACCTTTGAATTCGCTAGGATAATTGTTGAGAGTCACCCACTCTGGCTTGGTCCTGAGTATAATCAACTCCAAGGCTCCGCTGGCACATGAACACCCTTCTCAATGAAGCACCCAACTGAATCACTTCCCTTGTAAATCACCTCTGTATGAAGCATAAATCCTGAATCTTCCTAAAGCCCGAACATGAATAGATCAGGCCATTTATAACACACATTTCTCAAATCATTTGCTCAAATTGCCTCTGATGTTCTTTTCCCTTAGCTGTAATAACTCACCAATACATCGATAACCCGAAACCTCACAAGTAGGCAACCATGCAACCCAATAGTAGGCGGTGGGACTCTCCCACTTAGCTTGAAGCTACTATTACACAACTTTGGAACCCACCAAGATTCTTCCTTCATTGATGACATGATCTTGCGCAACCAACCCACCAAATTCTTCGAAATCCTTCTGTTAGCATTTCACGAACACTCTGAATCTCTAGCAATAATCATATATTTGACCTCTTACTGGATAGCTAGTAGAACCTTCATAAAAACTTCGTCAATATCACACGGCCGCTAACCTACTCACAAGAGATAACCCACCTGTGGAAATTACATGCCAACATCTCCAAACGACGTTGCACTATATGATTACTATGAACTCGGTAACCCATCCTGAGCCCATGCTCATTCACTGGCTGTACAAGTCTGTTCGCTCCTTATGGACATCAACTAAGTGTGCGACAATACCTCCAAATCCAAAGTCATGTTGTATCCTTCTTCATATCAAGCAACTCCCTTCTGTTGCATCCAATATTCCGCCGTAAAATAGCCAATATTTCAAATTAAGCCCGTAGACCCAATCACCGTCCACCAAAATTCCCAAGCCATTCCCAGCTTTCCTCAAGGTATGTGGTTATCCTACCACTGAACCCATATGCTACTCTGCCACTCTTGGCCTCATAGAAAACTTAACCACTGCAAGTAACCTCCCACATATGCTTCCTCATCCTTTACTGACCAGTTGTTGCCTTAAATAAAAATCTATCTTTGACAACCGCTTCTTCGGCACTATCTCATACTACCCTGCCCCGAAGGCAAATTGATGAAGACCATAACACCGACGAACTCAACACATCCAATCAAGGGCGACGACACTACACTATTGATAAAAATTCTACCACACTCAGAAATACCAAGTCTCGTTACTTTATCAACCCAAACCTGAACATTCATAGTCTGGTTGCCTTTCCTCTGCCGGAATTAAAATACTGAATCTCTGAATCATGTAAACCTCCTTTCAAGTCATTCACTGTCCCGATACTCATGCAACATCCTACCGTCACATCAATACTGCGCGATAACCAATCATGAGCATCTTAGAAACCTGTGCATGGCCTCAAAGCTCTCAGAAGTGAAGCCACTAAGCTGAAATGACATAATATCCTTCCGCAAGACGACAAAAATAGCCCCAATCAACTATACAAGGAGAACATCCCGCACCACATTCGTAGTACCATTATAATTCCTCAATATAGATGGATAACAAGCGCCTTTCGTCGCATAAGATTGAGTAGGAAGGAAATAAAATCATAAGCCTCAAAGAATTCAAACTGTACTATGAGGAATCAAGAAGGGAAGTGCTCCTAACAGCCCTATAGCCTCTCGAAGATAAGTACAGACGTCTCCGTATTGATCTGCAAGACTATACTAGACTCGATCATGACTCGTGAGACCTAGGGGAACCTAGTTCTCTTATACCATGTTATCACGACCCAAAATCTATTTAAAGGTCATGATGGCGCCGGACACCATTGTCAGGCAAGCTAACACTACGAAGTTAGTTGAATTCTTATTTTAGAATTTTTAAAATCATAAAGTTTCCTTCATTATCACTAGTAGCAGATGAACTTTACAATTTAAATAATATTATTTTCTAATTTCAACAATGAATATCCCATAATCACCCCATAACCCGGTGTCACAAGAGCATGAACAACTTCTAGGAGATAAAATATAATAAAATAACTGTCTGGAATACAAATTTGGACAGAAAAGAAAATACAATACTTTGAAGGAGACTCTGCTGGTTGCGGGTCATCTCGATAGATGCACCTTATCTAAGTTTCCATATCAACCATACTCCTGCGCCCAACTAGGCCACTAGACATACATGTGCCTGTGCAACAAAATGCACATAAAGTGTAGTATGAGTACGAAAACAACGTGAATCCAGTACGTATCCAGTTTAACCTCGAAGAAGTAGTGACGAGAGGCCGTCTTCGACACTTACTAGTGGTCTAATAATATCAGATACAATAAAGAAGTGAATAAATATGAGACAAAGTAAATATATGAAACAAGCAAGTACAAAATACGTGGTATAATTCCCCTCTCTACAATTTACCCAAGCTCTCAACTAGCAAGTGCCTCCGTAACCGGAACATATATATATATATATATATATATATATATATATATATATATATAGTGGATTTCATCAAAGAGGTTGTCATAATCTAAATCAGGGAAAACACCCTCAGATACACTAGCTTCTTACCAAATATTACGCACGATTCCATGAGGATAATATATATCTATATAGCAAATGCCAACGCATACAGCCCGATCCAACATAAAGTAAATTGTGCAATGACGAGGGTCGAACGACGCGAACCATAGATGCATCTATTAACCTGCCGAGGCGAATGACCCGCTCCCATGAGAGTGTGGTACATAAATGCGGCCGAGGCGAACGGCCCGATCCCATTAGGGTAGTAGAAGGAAATACCCCGCTCACGAATCATATATGCGATGCGGTAAAATATAAATTTAAAAAATCACCCGGATAATACTTGCGACGTGGTCAAACATAATTTTAACATCTAAATCATATCTCTTTCTTGCTTCTTTTTAAAATAAGGGAAATTCAACTTTTAGCTTTTTAAGGAAGTTACCTCACTCGCCAAACATACATGCGACGCGGTTACACATAGATTTCTTAAGCTATTAATAATATTTCTCAATTCTTTTTGAAAATACGAAGTTTAAATGAAACATTTTAAATCTTATATTCTTCAATTTCACTCCTTTCAAAACATTTAATAATCAAACTTAATCTCGCTACCTCTCAAGACAAGCAATAAATATAAATCAATAATAATATCAACAAGGCATGATGTAAGCCTAAAACTAACCGGACATAGGCATAGCTAGTAGCTACGTACGGACTCTCGTCACTTCATGCGTACGTAGCCCCCACAAATAGAAGCACATAATCATTTAGTTCACCTATGGGGTTAATTACCTCTTACAAGGTGAGAAAGGAGACTTACCTTGCTCCGAAGTTCCATAACCGGCTTCTAAGCCCTCCCGATAACACAAATCGATGCACAATGCTCTAAAACTAGCCAACAATAATTATGCAAACACATTAATATATGCTCAAATACCCATTATAATCAAATTTATAACAATTTCTTACCCCAATCGAAAAGTCGATAAAATTACCCTCGGGCTCATGTGCCTGGATTCCAATTTTTTTTTCGAAGATAAACTTTACCCATAACCTCACGAACTCAAATATATAATTTACTCGCAATTTCATGCCCAAATTCGTGGTTAAAATTTAAACTTACTAATTTCTAGGTTTTTTACCAAAACCCCAAGTTTTCACTAATTTTCCATGAATTTCCATGGTTATATATATAGTCCAAGTATTTAATTTGCAATAAGTGGGAAGCACTTATCTTGACTTGGATGATGAAGATGGAGCTCCAAAATCGCTCCTAGGTCGGCTCCCATGGAGGAAGTGAGATGAAATGAGCACAACCAAATTTTTCAAACATATACACTGCCCAGGCAATCCTTCTTCGCGTTCGCGAGCCCTCCATCGCGTTCGGCGATGAACAAAATTCTCAAAAGTCATTTCCAATCTCTTTTCAGACAGCCTCTAGTGTAATGGCCATAACTTTTCGTACAAATTTCAAATGGCAAATGGTTTAATATTTTGAAAACTGAACACCAAGATCTACAACTTTCATGTTTTAGTCATCTCCCAATTCCTTATAGATTTTGAGATATAAGCTTCCAAAGTCAACCCTGTGCAACACAAATTTATTCTTGATCTTCCCGGACAGCCTATAGTGTACCAACCATAACTTTTTGTACACAAATCTAAATGCTTAATGGTTTACCTTTCTGAAGACTAGACACAAAGATCTACAACTTTTATTTTTAGATCATCTCCAAATCCCTTATAGATTGTGAGATATGAACCTCCAAAATTAGACCTGCATAATAGAGTTTTTGTACTTTGCGAACGCGAAAAACAAAGTCCCTAAAGCCAAATCCTTCTTCGCGAACGCGAAGAACAACACCAGACACCAGCATCAGCTATAGCAAGACAACCCGAGATGATCCCAAACCACCCTGAAACACACCCAAGGCCTCCGGGTCCCCGTCCAATCACACAAACCAGTCCCATATCATAATACGAACCTGCTTGAGGCCTTAAATCACGTCAAACAATATCAAAATCATGAATAACACCCCAATTCAAGATTAATGAACTTTAGAACTTCAAACTTCTATATTCGATGCCGAAACCTATCAAATCACGTCCGATTGACTTCAAATTTTGCACACAAGTCATATTCGACGTTACAGACCTACTCCAACTTTCAGAATCGGAATCCGACCCCAATATCAAAAAGTCCACTTCCGGTCAAACTTCTCAAAACTTTGAATTTCCAACTTTAGCCAAATGACTCCAAAATGACCTACGGACCTCCGAATCAACTCCTGGACGCGCTCCCAATACCAGAATCACCATACAGAGCTATTCCTAGACTCTGAATCCCAAACGGACATTGATAACACTGAAATGCACTTCAACCCAAACTTATGAAATTCTTCCAAAAAGGCTAACTTCCACAATAGGCGCCAAAATGCTCCCGGGTCATCCAAAACCCAATCCGGACATACGACCAAGTCTAATATCATCATACGAACCTACTGAACCTTCAAATCCTGATTTCGAGGTCGTTTACTTAAAACTCCAATCTTAGTCAATTCTTCCAACTTAATGCTTCCAAAATGAGGATTCTCTTTCCAAATCAACTCCGAACTCTCCAAACTTCAATTCCGACCACGCGTACAAGTCATAATACCTGAAGTGAAGCTGTTCATGGCCTCAAACCGCCGAAGAAAGCGCTAGAGCTCAAAACGACCGGTCAGGTCCTTACATACTGTAAGCACGTGATTTTTGCCCTATGAAATAATTACTCCCAAAAAATTCAAAATAAAACGATTTTCCTTGGTCTGCAATTTTGACAATTTTTGTGTTATTTTTCTTGTATTGTTTGCATTTTGTCTGTGCATGTTTATTTTATAAATTAATAAAAAATATAAAACAATACGTCGCATTTTGCGTTTAGGATTTAAGTTTACAATTTTTAGCAATTAAGTTTGTTTTACAAAAATGAAAATTACAAAAATAGGCATCTTTCACATTTTTAGCATTTAATGTCCAATTGTACAATTTTATGCTTAATTATTACTTAATTGTGTGTTAATTGTTATTGGGAGTTAATTTGCGCTTTTATAAATTAATTTAGTTCTATATGATAGTTTAATAATTTGTAGAATTTAGTTTTAGAAAAATAAAAGAAGAAAAGAGAGCAAAAATAGAGAAAATCGAAATTGGGCCTCTTCTTCAAATTCAAACCACAGGCCCAAAAAATACCCAACCTTCCCCATGACCCGGTCTATCTCAACACGGGTCGACCCAGTCCATAACCCAAATACCCAACACCCCTATCTTCCTATCTTACATTTCACAAAACAAAACAAAAAAAGCCAAACCCTAAAAAAGCTAATCCCATCCGCCACCCTGTCTTCTTCTTCTCCAAGACTTCACCATCTCCAAACCTCAGCCAACCATGGCTGCCCCCCCTCACACCTCCAACACACATAGTACACACCACACACACACATCTCCAAGCAGCCATGACTGCTGCCTCATCTTCGTCATCCGCCACCCTCTCTTCTTCTTCTCCATTCATCACTGTTGCTGCTTCGTTCTTCTCTGTCCGTTGCTGCTGCTCGTGCTCCTTCTTCTTCTTCAAGATCACGTTGGCTTCTTCTTCTTCAAGATCACGTTGGCTTCTTCTTCTCCAAAATCACGTTGGTTGCTTCTTCTTCAAGATCGTTGATGCGTCTTCTTCTCCTTCACGTCGCCCTGGCCGCTGATGCGTTCTTCTTCTCCACCTCGTCGCTACTGCTGCTGTCCGCGGCTTCCTTCTTCCGTTCTTCGATCGTTGTTTCGATCTGGTTAGTGGGTTTGAGTTTCATTTTGTCCGTATTTTGTTTGATATTTTCGGATCTAAAATTAGATATGTTCGATATTAATTTCATGCTTATCGTTTTGTTATTTTCTTCAGTTTGTTTCATTTTTCTTGTTTATTTTTTGTAGAAATTGTTAGTTTAACTATAATATTGTTAGATTTAAATTGAAGTTCAATTAATTATTTTTTTCAGTTTGTTTTATTAATTTAAAAGGATTTAGTTTTTAATATAGAAAAGTGTTAGTTTAAATCATTTGAATCCGTCATGTTTGTTGTTTAATATAGATTTAATTCGTGTTCATTTTGTTTGAAGTTCGTTTTTAATTCAGTGATTTAATGTGAGTTTATGTTTTGGTTTTTAATTTTTTGATTTAGTTTGAATCATGTATCTTTGTTGTATTTTGTTGGTTTTAATTTGAAGATCAATTGATTATTTGAGTTTAGTGATTTGAATCTGTTTATTTATTTTGTTTAAGTTTAATTTGAAATTGAGCTCATGATTTGCATATACTTATTTGTTATTGTTGTTGAATCTGAAAGTAGATTTGTTGTTTAAAGATTGTTCAATCAAAATAATTCCAGTTGTTTCTTTATTGTTCATCATATAGTTTGAGTTTGTTCATAAAATCTGATTAGGAATTGGTTATAGCTGCTATATTTTGGTTAGAATTGATTAGTTGAACTTGTTATAGCTGACGGGGTAGATTGGTAAATTACAATGTTTTCAGGGTCAAAATGGTAATTTCTGTAAGGTCAGAGGGGTATTTTTGGAATTAAAATTCTGAACAATTATTTATTTAGAGTGTTCTGTCCATTAAGATTAAGATAATATTAAAATAATTAATAATGGGGGGACAAGATATAATGGTGGGGAATAATGCAATTGTTTAATATAAGCATGTGAGACATGATATAATGGAGTATTTGTTTAATGTAGTGTGGGACAAAACATTAGGTAGTAGGATTAAAAGGGGAATGAGTGGGAAGATAGTGGGTTTTATGTTTAAAAACTGCTGAAAGATGGTAATAAATAGAGGGGACTTGGACAGATTTAAAAAAAAAAGAATAGAGAGAGAAAAAAAGGGAGCTGAATTTTAAGAGAGAGAAAAATTCCGAAAATATTAAGACTTCCAAAAATACAAATAATGACATTCTGGAAATTAAAAGAGTGAGTAGTATACACCTGATATACAATTTAAATATTCTGATATACGGATTCAGAAATTAAGGGTTGAACATTAATTAGTCTTTCAAATCTGAAAAGATTCCCTTGGCTTCTGCCGTTGATTGTTGTCGGTGTTGCTGGATTTTTGTCTTGATTTTAAAATCCGTCACTGGTTTCTCGTAGCTGGTTGTTACTGGTTGCTGGGTGTTGCTGTTGTTGTATGCTACTGAATTTCTGCTGATCTCCCTTTTCTTTTGCTTCCAATATCAGGTACACAACTGACACGCTGGTTACTGTAAACTGAAACATGAAGCATGAATACGAAAAATGAAGAGTTGAAGTTCTAAATTTATTTTAATTATATTCTGAATTTTATTTGTAAATATGAATTATTTAGCTTACTCTAATCCGAATCATGTAGCTATTTAATATATATAGTGGAACATCTGACCATAGCTTAACAAACGAACTATCTATATATTGACTAAAAAATAAATAAATAGTGTAGTAACTCCGTCTAGTTAATTCGTTATTGTTGGATGATTACCATGTCTCGAAAAGCACGTTAGTTCATCAAACAAATAAATCATTCCTGAACTAAAGGAATATTGTTTAGTTAAATACTATTGGTTAATTTCATCAATTAAATGGTCTAGAATTAAAATTAGATTACTAAGTTTTTTTTTTAATTTGACAAACTGTAAACATGCCTAATATAATGTAACTAGGTAGTAACATGTGAATAAGATGGCCCAGGTCTAGTTTTATGCCATACACGTTGGGCCTGGGCCCGCATTGGCAACAGACTGTCCTGTTTGCATCATTTTCAGATTTTATGAATCATATTCGAAACCCAACTATAACAACTCAAGCATGTAAAGAAATTAAGACATTTTCTCTTTCATTTTGTAGAGACAAATTTAATAGAGAAAAGGTAGGCATTTTAGGATTGTCCTTTAAAAATAAATGAGATGAGCCTCGCCCAATAAAACGCACCAATTGCGGGGCCCTCAATAAATGTTTAATTGAATACTTAGAATTCGGGATGGACTGTTTAGTGAATTTCACTGCCTTCCTCAAAGACAATAACGCGTTAGACTCTTTTGACGCGATTTAATTAATCTTACCTTCTTAAAACTAGGGTGCACATTTATGTGACCCAAATCCAAATCTCAACGGAGTAGAAATGTGTCTCTAATCACGAGTACATTGATTGTGACGTGGTCCGAGATGCATGTCCATGACGTTGCAAATTCCTTTAAAAAAATAAGAATGAGATGAGCCTTGCCGAATAAAAATACAAAATTGCGTGGCCCTCGGTAAATATTTGCTTTAAAATTGCTTAGACTTTGGGATGGACCGTTTAGCAAAATTTCACGGCCCTATCCAAAGTAAATGATACGCTAGTCGCTTTAGGCACGCCTTTTAATAATTTAATTTTCTTAAAACTCGGGTGCACATTTATGTGACCCAAATCCAAATCTCAACAGAGTTGAAATGTGCCAACAACCACGGGTGCATTGATGTGATGTGGTTGGAGATATATTTCCATGATGTTGCAATTCTTGAAAATATATATAATAATAATGACGAAAGCGGTTAAAAGTTAAAACTTGCACATGAGCTCATAATTGTATAAAATCAGATAAACAAGCCGAATATAACAGTTGAGCGACCGTGCTAGAACCACGAAACTCGGGAATACCTAACACCTTCTCCCGGGTTAACAGAATTCCTTATCCGGATTTCTGGTTCGCGGACTGTAATACAGAGTCATTCTTTTCCTCGATTCGGGATTAAAATTGGTGACTTGGGACACCCTAAATCTCCCAAGTGGCGACTCTGAAATAAACAAACAAATCCCGTTTCGATTGTCCTTTAATTGGAAAAAACTCCTTCACCCCTCGCGGGGACGGAAAAAGGAGGTGTGACAATGTGTTGCTAGTTTCTACATTTCTTAATATTTTTTCCTGGTTTAGAATTCGAGCTTAGATAAATTGTTATATTTGGCTTTATCTGATTTTTACATTTTTGAGCCTAATGTGCTAAATGGTGCTTTTACCGCTTTGATATTATCTGAACTGTATATAAACTTCGTCGAAACCCTTCTCTTCTTACCTCCGGGGATGTGCTTACTAGTTGAGACTCCCTATTCTGTTAGTGTCATACCTTGAAATAAGAAAGAGGCCGGACAAGTTACTAAGCCGGATGGCCCTTTGGTTCCCGGAAAGTTGCCCCCTCCTCGATTCGAGTTGTCCGCTCGGGTACACAGTCTAGAACACCGACTCAAGTTTTGAACATAGAATAACATGACTTCATGCCGGATCCCTAGTAGGAACGATTATTTGCATCATGTTGCATTTGACTTAGGGGACTCAACACAGGGGTTGGGTCCGTCTAGGACTAGCAACCTGAAATGAAAAGACCATCCTGATGCATCCTATTTGTGCTGTGCATTTATTTGTTCCGAACCCGCATGTTGACCAGTTTTTGAATCTCGGGAACGTTGGAAAAATGAAAAAAAAAAGGAGAAAAAGAGAGAAATAACAGTTAGGGAGTTAATTGATTGTTTTAGAAAACCCGAGTGTCCAAGTACTGTCGGAACTCTGCCAAAAATTTTTTTAAAAAATATTTTACTTTTAAAATTGTTTGTTTACCCAAAAAAGCAGAAAGTGTGTAGGAAAGAGTCCTTTATTTTAGTTTGCTTTGTTTTAAAAAAAACGGAAAGGAAAAATAGTTTCTTTTGCTAAAAAAAAAGGGGGGGAAATATGTTTGTTTTCAAAATTAGTTAGTTTATTTCCCGAACTACGCGGGTTTGATTCTCACCGGATGTGAGATACGTAGGAAACCCTCATCGGGTCCAACCTCCCTTTTTGCTAAAATAGCCGAAAATAAATAAATAAAAAAAACATGTTAAAATTTTAAATTTTGTCATAAATTAAGTCGGGTGATGTCCAAAGTGGTTTTATTATTTGTTGCAAATATATATATATATATATATATATATATATATATATATATATATATATATATATATATATATATGCCAAATTTTAATTTCATCTTAAAGAAGTTGGGTGACGCTGTTTTTTTCAAGACATAGCCGAATGTTCCTGAAAGGGACGCCGGAGGGCTGACTTTGTATAAACAGCCACCTTGGGTCATTTTTTAGGGAATTTGGTCCAGTTGACCCACACAGCCTTAAAAATCTTCGTCCCCGAGGCGCTGAAGGACCGTGTTTGCAACACCAGGTTTTTATTGTAATTTGAAAAAAAAAACAAAGAGTCAGTGGTCAGGTGAATACCGTTTGGATTTTTAGTCAAAAATAAGCCGAACCAGCTTCGGCCGCGTCTTAAACCGTTCTTGCCGAAATAGCCTTAGAGTATCTTTCAGTTGTCGAAAGACTATGTTCGTAAAAGAACGGACAAGTTTGTAAAATATCATAAAATAATCCTCCCCCGGCCTCAAAATTCATGTGAAATTTGGAAGGGGCCACGTTTGCAAAAATAACCGTTTGGTTGCATTTGTCAAAGGGAGAAAGAGAGCTGGCCTTTTGTTTTTGAGTTTGTAAATCTTTTGATTAGAATATGTGGGTTGTTTGATTTTCGAGTTTGTAGGTCATCTTTAAACCTTTGAAACCCAGTTTGTTTTATTATGAAAATTGATAAAAAAAAATGTTTCATTGTTGTTACCTTTCATTTTGGCCGAACTACGCAAGGTCTGATTCATGCGGGGTCATGATACGTAGGCAATCTCCATAAGATTTGACCACCACTAGAAAAGGAATGATAATAATAAAAATAAAAAATAAAATAAAAAATAAAGGAAAGCGCGGGTGCATTGCATCTCTGATAAAACGGTTTAACTGCTTAGGTGCATTGCATCTCTGATATATGATTATCTGTCAAATGCCCTAGCACTAACGTGATGGCTTCCCTTTGCTATGTTCATATATAGAGAAGTGGTTGGTTGTGGTAACTCCTCCCTGCAAAGTAAAAGGTGACAATGACACAGAACCTCAGAACCGAGTGGGTCGGTACCGATGACCGACAACAACTGGTCCAACGGAACAACGGGTTGGTAGAAGAAGTGAAAATGCTGAGACAGCATGTGGCAGACATGTATCGGCGTGGGTGGATCGGATAGCACCACCCCCGCCACCACCTAGCTTCCTGGAATCTGTCCTTACCCGAACACCGAGCACAAGGCCAGACGCTCCCCCACACTCTCCATATATAACCGCCTATCATAGCTTGCTCAGCCACCCGAGTAGCTCCATCACTCGCCCTCCGGCTATGTTTTCTCAATGCTTCTCCCCTCCCCAACACCACTTTTCTCCCCCTGACCCTAAAAACCGTACTTCACTTTCCAGGTGCCCGGCTCCACAAAATGCCTATCCACCCTCACAAGCCTACCGAAAGCCATCTGGATCAGGTTTCCGACCCTGTCAAGCATGCAAGAATGAGTGGTTGCTGGAAAAAAGAAAGAAAGGCTTTCACCCCTATTGGAGGATTATATACCGGTTGGTTCCAAAAGTTGAAGCAACTGGACATGTTGAAGCCGATTCATATAAACACGCCAAACCCTCTGTCAAAGAAGCTTGATTTTTCTAGAAGGTGCGCATATTGCTCAGATGCACCGGGGCATGACACAGAGAAGTGTTGGAGACTGAAGGAAGCAATTTAGAAGCTTATTGATGCAGGTGACATTGTCGTGCAAAATCCGGATGCAACAGACACTAGCCAAAGTCCATCGCCTATTCGAAGTGAGATGCATAGGTCGAATATGATTTGTTTTGAAAAGGAGTATGAGAATTCTTCTGAGATCCTTGGGGGTCCGCACATGGCAAAGTTTTCAGTGCTATATTTTGGTGAGGTTGATGCCGAATTCAGTGGCTAAGATGCCGAGCCTGGCAATTGGAAAGACGCTCCATTCCTTGGTCCGCCGGAGAGGATCTTTGATGGCTTATTTTGTTGTCATTTCTGTTGTCTGGATTATTCTTAGGGTTGTAATCCGGACATTATCTTGTGTCAAATCCTCCTATCTTTCCATAGCGGTTTGTTTAAGTTTTGTCCAGGTTGTTTTAGGATTTTATTCTGGTTTGTTTTTGTTTGTTTTGTTATTCAAACCATTTCACCGGTAGTCTAATGCAAAAGTCGGTCTTTTATTATTTCCATTCATCTTTTTGTTTAGTCCTTTTATCATTTTTGTTCAGCGCCGATTCTAGTGACATGACATGCGCACACAGTTTGGGCCTAATCTTAAAAGTTAATCATAAAACCCCGGAAAGGTGATCAGAACATTTAAAAGAAATAAGGACGGTTTGAGATTATTCGGAGCTCGAGTCATGTAGAACTAGGGCAAGTAAAACACAAAGAAAACAGTTAAAAGCGAGATTCGCCAAATTGACATGAGGGTCGTTCATGATAATGAGAGTGAGAGTGTCGCCCAACGGTGGTTTAGAAATGACAAATGAAAAGGCAAATGTGTGAATATAATTGTCAAGTCCAGCACCATCAGAAGAGACTACAAATCTTTGTTTAATTGTGTTGTTTGCACTTGGCATGTTTTGAAGACTGGAATGACGAAGACATTTTGTTCTGCTACCTAAACACTTTATCCTTCGTTACCCCTTTTGAGCCTTATTTGTTTTTCTTTCGTATCCCTCGTTCGGAATTAGTAGCAACTACTAGAAAACACAAGCATGGAAGGTAAACAAAAGAAAAGAAAAAAAAAGAAGAAAGAAAAGAAAACAACAAAACGACAAAAGAGAAAGGAGAAATGAGAAAAAAATAATAGGTAAATGAAGAAAACAGAAGAATTGGGAACTACGTTTGATCTGATTCCTCAAAGAGGATACGTAGGCGCTTCACGGCTCGGTCATAGGGTGCATAATGTGCATAGTATGCATAGTGTAACATAATATAACAAAAAATAAAAAAATCCCAAGCTAGAAACTGGGGCAAGAGTTGCGCTTGTTGTAAGCGAATATGGTTCCAAAGGTTATAATTTTGAACCCCAAATTTATTTTGTTTTTGAGCCTTTAATACCCTTTCTAGCCTTATCTAAAACCCCATATTACGGTCCAAAGAAAGACCTTTTGACCAATCTTCAAAAGATGCCAAGTCATACAAACGGAAGTCGGGGGTAGCACCCCGATTCCCAACAGAGAAAATGATCATGGATTGGACATGAATTGATAACCGAAAAGAATCCCCAGCAGAAAGAGTCATATCGGCAACACTCCAAATCCCCAGCTGGAAAGTGATACAAATGAGAGAGTTTTATCGGTGAAAATCTTTACGGACACCATAAGGCGATGAAAGCTGAGAGAAAACCAAAATGAGAGGGGCTTGATAATGAAAACCCTTCGGACACTACAAGTCGAATAAGATTAAGAATCAGATGGGGAATCTCCAAGGGAAGATCTTGAAAGACGATTGACGGTAGAGGATAGGCCACATGTGCATGTCATGATTATTAGAGTCGGTATCTGCGTTTGATAGGCTTTTATTTATAGTTTCTCTTGTTAAAGAGTCATCTTTTTCCTTTGTCTTTTATTCGGTTCCCTTTTTGTTTATCTTTCTCCTTTCGTAGAAAAATTCCCTAGTAGAGTCTGTTTGGTCAGAACAAGTGAGAACTGACTTCAAAATCTGCCATCAGCTTTCCAATTATGCAAGACCAGATCCGATTAGAACATCCAAATGGTCTAAATCAAGAAGGAACAACGCGGAGAGCAATGGGCATGATTTGGGAAATTAATATGAGACTAAAAGGTCGGGGGAAATGCCAGTTCCACGTGCTATGCCGCAAAAGAAAAGGGATATCCCCAACAGAAAGGTCGCTTTCAGTGACACGAATAAACAGAGATTTGGAGTGTTATCCCCAACAAATCATCTCAATGAACATGCACGATCTTCAAGTTACATCGGCTGTCATGAAATGCGTGAGGTCAGATAAGGAGACCGGAAAAATGGTTAAGAGGTTTGGGAATGATGAATCGTTAAGAAGGGCGGAAGGTATTAGCCCAAGCTTCAAGATGGCATCCCCAGTAGGAGTATCGCAACCAAGCATCATATTTAAACTGACCAAATTTTCTTTGATTTGAAGCAGGGACAGGGAATGCTACCGATGACAAAAAGATGCGCCACAAGAAAGATGGGCAAACTGGGGCAGGAAATGTTCGTTCATTTCGAGAATTTTCGGGAAAGTATAACACAAGTTTGGTGAAAAGTGGTATCCTCAGCAGTTTTTCGGGGAAAGGCAAAATGAGTTTTAAGGGAGGTAGTCTTCGAAGGAAGAAGCTAACAAAATAATAATAATAATAAAAAAAAAACAACAACCAGTTCTGCAAAAGGAAACAGTTTGCAGAGGAATGAAACATCCTGCTTAAAGGAAGTAGTTTTGGAAAGAGTAAGATAACATATTTTTACTCAGCAGAGTTATCCTCAGCAGTGTTATCCCCAGCAATGGTACTCAGTGATTTGCAGTGTTATCCCCAGCAGATCATCGAGATAAAGAAGCATCCTTGACAGATTTTCGACCAAGTTCCAAGAGGGTCGGACAACACAGAGTGGGGAAGGAAGAAAAGGAAAATTCATCCCCAGCAAAATAATCCCCAGCAAGTTTTGATAGCATAATGAAACACAAAGCGGGGAAGGGAGAAAGGGAAAAACCATCCCCAGCAGGATTGGCACGACCACTCACCATGTTTTAAAAACTAACAAATTTCCTTTGATTTGAAGCAGGAAAAGGAAAACTTATTAATGGAGAAAAACATGCCACAAGTAAAAGCATCAAAACTGGGGCAGAAAAGTTTCTACCATTGTCGAAAATTTTCTCGGAGGAACGAGGAAATCAATTCAAGTTTTAAGGGATAGCAAGACAGCACGATTTTTGGAAAAAACAGCTGGAGGTAAGTCAATTTCAAGTTTTGAGGATATTTTGGGTTCATCCGCCCTCGAATAGGATATTTTTGGGTTCATCCGCCCTCGAATAGGATATTTTGGGTTCATCCGCCCTCGAATAGGATATTTTGGGTTCATCCGCCCTCGAATAGGATATTTTGGGTTCATCCGCCCTCGAATAGGATATTTTGGGTTCATCCGCCCTCGAATAGGATATTTCGGGTTCATCCGCCCTCGAATAGGATATTTTGGGTTCATCCGCCCTCGAATAGGATATTTCGGGTTCATCCGCCCTCGAATAGGATATTTCGGGTTCATCCGCCCTCGAATAGGATATTTCGGGTTCATCCGCCCTCGAATAGGATATTTCGGGTTCATCCGCCCTCGAATAGGATATTTCGGGTTCATCCGCCCTCGAATAGGATATTTCGGGTTCATCCGCCCTCGAATAGGATATTTCGGGTTCATCCGCCCTCGAATAGGATATTTCGGGTTCATCCGCCCTCGAATAGGATATTTCGGGTTCATCCGCCCTCGAATAGGATATTTCGGGTTCATCCGCCCTCGAATAGGATATTGAATTTAAGCCTTCCTCCAAAGGACATTTAATTTATTTCGACCCGAATGGTCCTGCTTGTATAAACATTGCCAATATATATATTTTCATAAATCATTACAAATTAGGTGTTCACCTGTATAACAAGGGAATACATTTCATGTCTTTACAAATTAGGCGCCCACCTTTATAACAAGGGAATACATTTCTGTTTTTTTATTTCATGTCCTAGGTCGCCCACTAGTATAATGCGGGCATACATTTCTGTTTTTATTTCATGTCCTAGGTCGCCCACCAGTATAATGCGGGTATACATTTCTGTTTTCATTTCATGTCCTAGGCGCCCACCAGTATAAAGCGGGAATACATTTCTGTTTTTCATTTCATGTCCTAGGTCGCCCACCAGTATAATGCGGGTATAAATTTCTGTTTTTCATTTCATGTCCTAGGTCGCCCACCAGTATAATGCGGGTATACATTTCTTTTTTTCATTTCATATCCTAGGTCGCCCAACAGTATAATGCGGGAATACATTTTTGTTTTTCATTTCATGTCCTAGGTCGCCCACCTGTATAACAAGGGAATACATTTCTGTTTTTTCATTTCATGTCTTAGGCGCCCACCTGTATAACAAGGGAATACATTTCTGTTTTTCATTTCATGTCCTAGGCACCCACCAGTATAACGCGGGAATACATTTCTGTTTTTCATTTCATGTCCTAGGTCGCCCACCAGTATAATGTGGGTATACATTTCTGTTTTCATTTCATGTCCTAGACGCCCACCAGTATAAAGCGGGAATACATTTCTATTTTTCATTTCATGTCCTAGGCGTCCACCAGTATAATGCGGGAATACATTTCTGTTTTTCATTTTATGTCCTAGGTCGCCCACCAGTATAATGCGGGTATACATTTCAGTTTTTCACTTCTAGGTAGCCCACCAGTATAATGCGGGTGTACATTTCTGTTTTTCATTTCATGTCCTAGGCGTCCACTAGTATAATGCGGGAATACATTTTCGTTTTTCATTTCATGTCCTAGGTCTCCCACCAGTATAATGTGGGTATACATTTCTGTTTTCATTTCATGTCCTAGGCGCCCACCAGTATAATGCGGGAATACATTTCTGTTTTTCGTTTCATGTCCTAGGTCGCCCACTAGTATAATGCGGGTATACATTTTAGTTTTTCATTTCTAGGTCGCCCACCAGTATAATGCGGGTATACATTTCTGTTTTCATTTCATGTCCTAGGCGCCCACCAGTATAATGCGGGAATACATTTTTGTTTTTCATTTCATGTCCTAGGCGCCCACCAGTATAACGCGGGAATACATTTCTGTTTTTCATTTCATGTCCTAGGTCGCCCACCAGTATAATGCGGGTATACATTTCTGTTTTCATTTCATGTCCTAGACGCCCACCAGTATAAAGCGGGAATACATTTCTATTTTTCATTTCATGTCCAAGGTCGCCCACCAGTATAATGCGGGTATACATTTTTGTTTTCATTTCATGTCCTAGGCGCCCACCAGTATAATGCGGGAATACATTTCTGTTTTTCATTTCATGTCCTAGGTCGCCCACCAGTATAATGCGGGCATACATTTTTTATTTCATGTCCTAGGTCGCCCACCAGTATAATGCGGGCATACATTTTTGTTTTCATTTCATGTCGTAGGTCGCCCACCAGTATAACGAGGGAATACATTTCATATTTTTGCATTCAGGCGCCTACCTGTATAACGAGAGGAATACTTTTCAGTCTTATACTTCAGATCTTGAAATCAATAACCCACCGGAAGGCAGAAGGTTACAACAGGAATCCCCAGCAGGAAACAATAAAAATCCCCAGCACCGGAAAGCAGAAGGTTGCATCAAGAGGTCCCAGCACAAATTCAAGCGCATGAGTCAAAAGGAAGAAAAGACACATCTTGAAAGAAGCGGCCTGTGAACATTAAATTATGCCCAGCATAACAAATTTTGATGAAGAGAGCCGTATCCCCAGAGGAACCACCGAAAAGCTTAATGAAGGAAGCCATGTCCCCAGTAGACCGAGCAAAATGATGAAAACTGGTATTCAGAAAAGCAAAAGGCCAGTGTCATCCCCAAGTTCTCGGAAAAAAAGCATCGGAAGAAACACAAGCCGACAAGAAAGCAAGGCATCAGGAACAAATGGAAGATAGATGTGATCTTGTAATCCGTAGTCTAGCCTAACTTCTTGATTTTTCTTTTAAGCACGGTGTAACAAGGAGATCGGTAAGCAGTGGTAATAGCATGCAACAGCAGTAACATTGCAGTCCCATGGTAGTCCCAGCTACCAAAACTTCCCGAACTACATTAACCTGATTCCCCTTTAGTCAGGGATATGTAGGAAACCTTTGAAGCAAAGGTTCGGTTAAATCTTTTTTAAAAAAAATGTTTCACACGGAGTACTCGGATGGGCAAAAATCGCTCACTTTATCTTTGTACGAAAACCCTTCGTGTCTTCGGGCAAAGAGGGGCAGCTGTAAGCACGTGATTTTTGCCCTATGAAAGAATTACTCTCAAAAAATTCAAAATAAAACGATTTTCCTTGGTGTGCAATTTTGAGAATTTTTGTGTTATTTTTCTTTTATTGTTTGCATTTTGTCTGCACATGTTTATTTTATAAATTAATAAAAAATATAAAAAAATACGTCGCATTTTGCGTTTAGGATTTAAGTTTACAATTGTTAGCAATTAAGTTTGTTTTACAAAAATGAAAATTACAAAAATAGGCATCTTTCGTATTTTTAGCATTTAATGTCCAATTGTATAATTTTATGCTTAATTATTACTTAATTGTGTGTTAATTATTATTGGGAGTTAATTTGCGCTTTTATAAATTAATTTAGTTCTATATGATAGTTTAAGGATTTTTAGAATTTAGTTTTAGAAAAATAAAAGAAGAAAAGAGAGCAAAAAATAGAGAAAATCGGAATTGGGCCTCTTCTTCAAATTCAAACCACAGGCACAAAAAATACCCAACCTTCCCCATGACCCGGTCCATCTCAACACAGGTCGACCCAGTCCATAACCCAAATACCCAACACCCCTATCTCCCTATCTTACATTTCACAAAACAAAACAAAAAAAGCCAAACCCTAAAAAAGCTAATCCCATCCGCCACCCTCTCTTCTTCTTCTCCAAGACTTCACCATCTCCAAACTTCAGCCAACCATGGTTGCCCCCCCTCACACCTCCAACACACATAGCACACATCACGCACACACATATCCAAGCAGCCATGACTGCTGCCTCATCTTCGTCATCGGAGCTCGTCAATGGAGCTCGTCAATGGCGACCAGCAGATCCGCCATCGTCATCGCACCACCCAAGCCATGAACAACAAAACTCCTGCTACCCCGTCGAGCTCCAGCCATGGACGTGAGCTGCTGCTACGTTCAGTTTCGACGCTCCAAACGCAGCAACATTCAGTCCGTCATATTCGCTGCGTCTTCGTTTCTCCCTGGCGAGCTCAAAGCTCGGCCATAGATGATCGTTCTGTCTTCCTCTTCTCCATTCATCACTGCTGCTGCTGCGTTCTTCTCTGTCCGTTGCTGCTGCCCGTGCTCCTTCTTCTTCAAGATCACGTTGTCTTCTTCTTCTTCAAGATCACATTGGCTTCTTCTTCTCCAAAATGACGTTGGTTGCTTCTTCTTCAAGATCGTTGTTGCGTCTTCTTCTCCTTCACATCGCCATGGCCGCTGCTGCGTTCTTCTTCTCCACCTCGTCGCTACTGCTGCTGTCCACAGCTTCCTTCTTCCGTTCTTCGATCGTCATTTCGATCCGGTTAGTGGGTTTGAGTTTCATTTTGTCCGTATTTTGTTTGATATTTTCGGATCTAAAATTAGATATGTTCGATATTAATTTCATGCTTATCGTTTTGTTATTTTCTTCAGTTTGTTTCATTTTTCTTGTTTATTTTTTGTCGAAATTGTTAGTTTAATTATAATATTGTTAGATTTAAATTGAAGTTCAATTAATTATTTTTTCACTTTGTTTTATTAATTTAAAAGGATTTAGTTTTTAATATAGAAAAGTGTTAGTTTAAATCATTTGAATCCGTCATGTTTGTTGTTTAATATAGATTTAATTCGTGTTCATTTTGTTTGAAGTTCGTTTTTAATTCAGTGATTTAATGTGAGTTTATGTTTTGGTTTTTAATTTTTTGATTTAGTTTGAATCATGTATCTTTGTTGTATTTTGTTGGATTTAATTTGAAGATCAATTGATTATTTAAGTTTAGTGATTTGAATCTGTTTATTTATTTTGTTTAAGTTTAATTTGAAATTGAGCTCATGATTTGAATATACTTATTTGTTATTGTTGTTGAATCTGAAAGTAAATTTGTTGTTTAAAGATTGTTCAATCAAAATAATTCTAGTTGTTTCTTTATTGTTCATCATATAGTTTGAGTTTGTTCATAAAATCTGATTAGGAATTGGTTATAGCTGCTATATTTTGGTTAGAATTGATTAGTTGAACTTGTTATAGCTGACGGGGTGGATTGGTAAATTACAATATTTTCAGGGTCAAAATGGTAATTTATGTAAGGTCAGAGGAATATTTTTGGAATTAAAATTCTGAACAATTATTTATTTTGAGTGTTCTGTCCATTAAGATTAAGATAATATTAAAATATTCAATAATGGGGGGACAAGATATAATGGTGGGGAATAATGCAATTGTTTAATATAAGCATGGGGGACAAGATATAATGAGGTATTTGTTTAATGTAGTGTAGGACAAAACATTAGGTAGTGGGATTAAAAGGGGGATGAGTGGGAAGATAGTGAGTTTTATGTTTAAAAAATGCTGAAAGATGATAATAAATAGAGGGGACTTGGACAGATTTTTAAAAAAAGAATAGAGAGAGAAAAAAGGGAGCTAGATTTTAAGAGAGAGAAAATCCCGAAAATATTAAGACTTCCAAAAATACAAATAATAACATTCTGGAAATTAAAAGAGTGAGTAGTATACACCTGATATACAATTTAAATATTCTGATATACGGATTCAGAAATTAAGGGTTGAACATTAATTAGTCTTTCAAATCTGAAAAGATTCCCTTGGCTTCTGTCTGTTGATTGTTGTCGGTGTTGCTGGATTTTTGTCTTGATTTTAAAATTCGTCAGTGGTTTCTCGTTGCTGGTTGTTACTGGTTGCTGGGTGTTGCTATTGTTGTATGCTACTGAATTTCTGTTGATCTCCCTTCTCTTTTGCTTCCAATATCAGGTACACAACTGACACGCTGGTTACTGTAAACTGACATGAAGCATGAATACGAAAAATGAAGAGTTGAAGTTCTAAATTTATTTTAATTATATTCTGAATTTTATTTGTAAATATGAATTATTTAGCTTACTCTAATCAGAATCATGTAGCTGTTTAATATATATAGTGGAACATCTGACGATAGCTTAACGGACGAACTATCTATATATTGACTAAAAAATAAATAAATAGTGTAGTAACTCCGTCTAGTTAATTCGTTATTGTTGGATGATTACCATGTCTTAAAAAGCACGTTAGTTCATCAAACGAATAAATCATTCCTGAACTTATAGGAATATTGTTTAGTTAAATACTATTGGTTAATTTCAGTATGTAAATGGTCTAGAATTAAAATTAGATTGCTAAGTTTTTTTTAATTTGACAAACTGTAAACATGCCTAGTATAATGTAACTAGGTAGTAACATGTGAATAAGATGGCCCAGGTCTAGTTTTATGCCATACACGTTGGGCCTGGGCCCGCATTGGCAACGGACTGTCCTGTTTGCATCATTTTCAGATTTTATGAATCATATTCGAAACCCAACTATAACAACTCAAGCATGTAAATAAATTAAGACATTTTCTCTTTCATTTTGTAGAGACAAATTTAATAGAGAAAAGGTAGGTATTTTAGGATTGTCCTTTAAAAATAAATGAGATGAGCCTCGCCCAATAAAACGCACCAATTGCGGGGCCCTCAATAAATGTTTAATTGAATACTTAGAATTCGGGATGGACTGTTTAGTGAATTTTACTGCCTTCCTCAAAGACAATAACGCGTTAGACTCTTTTGACGCGATTTAATTATTCTTACCTTCTTAAAACTAGGGTGCACATTTATGTGACCCAAATCCAAATCTCAACGGAGTAGAAATGTGTCTCTAATCACGAGTACATTGATTGTGACGTGGTCCGAGATGCATGTCCATGACGTTGCAAATTCCTTTAAAAAATAAGAATGAGATGAGCCTCGCCGAATAAAAATACAAAATTGCGGGGCCCTCGGTAAATATTTGCTTTAAAATTGCTTAGACTTCGGGATGGACCGTTTAGAAAAATTTCAGGGCCCTATCCAAAGTAAATGATACGCTAGTCGCTTTAGGCACGCCTTTTAATAATTTAATTTTCTTAAAACTCGGGTGCACATTTATGTGACCCAAATCCAAATCTCAACAGAGTTGAAATGTGCCAACAACCACGGGTGCATTGATGTGACGTGGTTGGAGATGTATTTCCATGATGTTGCAATTCTTGAAAAAATATATAATAATAATGACGAAAGCGGTTAAAAGTTAAAACTTGCACATGAGCTCATAATTGTATAAAATCAGATAAACAAGCCGAATATGACAGTTGAGCGACCGTGCTAGAACCACGGAACTCGGGAATGCCTAATACCTTCTCCCGGGTTAACAGAATTCCTTATCCGGATTTCTGGTTCGCGGACTGTAATACAGAGTCATTCTTTTCCTCGATTCGGGATTAAAATTGGTGACTTGGGACACCCTAAATCTCCCAAGTGGCGACTCTGAAATAAACAAACAAATCCCGTTTCGATTGTCCTTTAATTGAAAAAAATTTCTTCACCCCTCGCGTGGGCGGAAAAAGGAGGTGTGACACATACACATTGCAAATATATTTGAATATATATACATACACACACACACACACACATCTGAATACATAACTTATATTAATTAAAAAATATATGAATATATACAACAATACATTGAATACATACTGCAGAATATATACTGCTGGACAAAATAGTGAAACAAAGTGAAGCTTTGAAATTAAATAATTACATTGAATATAGTTAAATACAACGAATATATTGAAAAAGTAGAAAAAACTAAAGACAAGAATACAATGAAATACGTGGAATACAACGAGATACACTGAATACAATAAAAATAAAATATCTTTTCCCTTAACCCCTGAATCATCATCCATAAGTTTTCTTCTCTTTTCCGCATCAGGAAGTGTTGATTCTTTCGAAGATTTCTCAAATTGGGCTTGTTTTGATGTCGGATAACCCTCTTGTGAGTTGTTGAATCAGCCATTGAAGATGAAATTTCGAGTTTTCTGGTGAAAGCATAATAATGGCGATTATTTCTAAAAATTTAGTAAAGAGAAACAGAAGAAGCAATGCCAGCAAAAATCTAACAACTTTAACACTTACTACAACTTTTTGGAGCAAAAAAAATTGAAAATTTCGCGAGACAATGGAGATGAATCAGTGGAGAATCGTGGTTGTATTCATGGAGAATAGACTGAAATTGAGAGAGATCATGGTTTCTGAAATTGTATACAAAAAAGTAGGAGAGAGAAAAATATTACCCAACGTATTTAATGGCTAAACAGTAGGAAGTGACCATAAATACGTATTTTGCTATAAAACCTAAAAGTTAGCTATAGAAAATAATATTTTAAAAGGATATTTATTTATAATAAATAAGGTGTAAAGCTTTACTATAGGAGGTAAAATTTTCATTATTTTTCCTATCATCATTACTTTTTAGAGTAAAAATTGCACGGGGCGTCCTATTTGGTCGCTTCCATTTAACCTATACCCATTTTTTTAAAACCTTTTAAATTGTACCCACATTTTAAACAACTTTAACCCTCTTTCTCTTCCTCCTTCTCCTCCTCAAAGTTATATTCGCCCTCAACCTCTTTCTGAAGTCCGTGATTAAAGGTCCTTGCTTGATTGAATGGTGGTAATAGATGATCTATTAAATGACGAAGCTACAGATCCTATTTGATAATGCATGGCATTAGCAACATCATATTGGTTTATGTAAATTGTTAAAAAGTTTCTTGCTTTATCAAATATCGATTAACAGTTCCTTTGGATGGTTTAGTTGTTGAACTAATCATCTAAATAATTGGTCCGATTAGAGAGTTATAAGATGAGGTATCCTTGCTATTGAATGCTTTATGTGACAGTAAAGCAACTATTTTCATATTTTCGTGACAGTATCATTACGAAGGGAAGAAGACTCTAGAGCTGAAGTTCGTCAGTTACAAAACAAAAACTTCAGCTCTAGAGTTGAAGTTCGCCAATTACAAACAAAAACTTCAGCACACTTGGTTCAGCACACTTGCTACTTCAGTCCCGTCTACTAGAATGCTGAAGTTTTGCGTGATTGCCTTTGCTACTTCAGCCCCGTATGATGAAGTTACGTGAAAAAGTGGGTACGCTTGCAATTTTTTTTGCAAAGCGAACACAAGTTAAAACGTGACCCAAAAAGCGGGTATATATGCAAATGCCCCTTTTTAGATCATTGGGCCTTTAACATTGGTAATGCGGCTGTGAATTGTGACCCTAGTTATGAAAGCCCGTATACTCGTTAAGCGGTCTACGGATTATAATTTGAATTGTAGTGTGACGAATTCCATTGAACCGTTTTTTACTTTTGGCGTTTGGACACAAAAAAAAATAATTTGTAAAAAAATAATATTTGAAGTTTAAGTTAAACAAGAGTATTTTAAATTCAAAATTATATTTGGACATACATTTCATTTAAAAAAAGGCTACAACTTTGTGAGTAGAAATAAATTTATTACATGAAAAAGAGATTTTTTGCAACTTTAAGTACGCGTTTGGATATAAAAATTGTAATTTTTGAAAAAATTAATATTTGGAGTTAAGTTAAAAAATAATACTGAAATTTAAAATTATGTTTGGACATGCATTTCAATTGAAAAAATATTACAGTTTTGTGATTGAAACTTTTTTTCTTTTTGAAAATTTTGAAAAAGTTGTCAAAACGCCTTTTTGGTTTTTGAAAATTCACTTTTAAAAATTTCAAAAACCTGCAAAATCTCATGGACAAGCACGTTTTTTGAAAAAAAATTGAACAAAAGGGGGAAAAAACACCTATGGACAAACCGTCCTAAAACTCATCTTCAAAAAAAATTCAAAAATTCAATGCAACGTATAACCAAATAATATTTTTTTTAAAAAAGAACCGGAAAAGGGATTTTTTTATGGACAAATGATAAATTATTATCTATGTGAAAAATTAAGTCAATCCATAAAATCTAATCTGTCAAGAGCACTATATACATATATATTATTCAATTAGTACAAGGCACCCTGTTTTAGAACTGGTATATCCGTTTTTTTACCTTATAAAGTGAGAAATCGAAACCTCACAAGTAAAGTAAAATTCAGGTAACTAACCAACTGAACTATTTGCTTTTAGTTTAGTACATCACCAGACTTTTATCCAAGATTATTAGGATATGATTTGGCTTAATTAAGGTGTTCTAAGTTCTCTTATCCAAATCTTATACAAATTTGTAATGAATAACGTGATAACAATTAAAAACTGAATCCTCTGCCGACTTACAGTTGGAATAGTTCCCATTTGGTGGATAAACTTATCATCGGACTACATAATATATAGGTAGTGTTCTCATGTGATATACTGATATTAAGAATTAATTTTAAAATATTTTAAATGCAATTGCTGCAAATTCCTTACTACTAACTGTAATATGTCTTAAATTGATGCACCCAAATATTGTCCGTAATATTATAACTTCAGAAACGAATGTCTACGTGCATTTTAACCTATGAACTCAATCCCAAAATATATTTTCAACTTACGCAGATCTCAACTAATTCATTATTTATTTGTTATCTTCCATCAATAGAGAGTGTAATTATATCCATCAAGGGTCACACGAATGCAAAGAGATCATCATCGATTTTTTTAATCTATTCCGGAACTTGAACCCTGACCTAGCTCCCATAATTTATCCGATTTCATTAATGGTGGTCATTGACCCCGAACTCGATCCCGGTTGAATTTCATAGACTTCTACTCAGACTCCAAACCTCCAAAAGTGTCTGTTTTAGCTTTTAAAATGCTCCTTAACTCAGAATCACGACCTACACAACCAAATCACATAATAACTTTAATTACTTGCAATTAAGCTCAAACACAATTAAAATATAACATATAATAAGTAAAATGTGGCAAAAGTCTCTGTATTTCTAGCCTACCATCAAACGGTCAGGTAACTATAATATGTGACAGTTGGATCAATAAAGTATCCTACTATATAGGATTAGGGTTGGCAAGCACATGGTTGTCAATTGTTTCCTTTACATCCTACCTTCTCTTCAAAAGCTTTAAACAATTTCAGGTTTATGCCTTATCCAAATTTAAAAACACATTTATGTCTTGATAGTTTTATCCACATACATATTTCCAAAAAGCACATTGTGAAAACATTTAAAGTTCCGAATACTCTCTTACAGTTGGAATTAATTAATGTTCTCAGGGGAAGGAAACCTTGGAGCAATGGTATAATTGTCTTCGTGTATTTTATAGGTCACAGGTTCGAGTCGTGAAAGCAGCCATTAATACTTGCATTAGGTCTAGACTGTTTATATTATACACATTGGGGTGCGTCCCTTTCACGAGCATGTGTTAACGCGGGATGACTTGTACACCAAACTGTCGTGGATAAGAACATTTAGCTAGCCTCCTTGTTATTTATACCTTGACTTTATGATGAAAGATACGCCCTCGTATATGATCATAACAACATCTAGGCCTCTTTTCTTGCCGATTAATAGGAGACCAAACGGGTACATACCATATGATATTAAAAGGCCAATTGAATTTTTCTCTTTTATGCGAAAAATATGTGAAGAAATTCATCAATGAAAACACGTATGATAAATGCATATATATATATATATATATATATATATATATATATATATATATATATATATATATATATATATATATATATATATATATATTGGAAAAAGCAAAAACTACAATTTTGCAATTTAAGTTTTACTTTCTCTTAAATAAGCGGTCTCATTTAGTGCATGCCAGATAGATACACAAAAGTGAAGAAATTGATACCATCAATTATACCTCATTAGTTGCCATCAATTTAGGGGTCGTTTGATACGAAAGCAATAATAATCTTGGGATAAAAACTTAGTATCATCTTATTCTTTGTTTGGTTACTAATTTTGAGATAAGTTATTCAAGAGGGTGAAATAATAACTTAAGGAAAGTTATTTCAGGATAAAACGATAAAATTGACAATTTTAGGATTAATGCAAAATATACTAAACAGTCAATAAAAAATAATATCATGAAAAATAATTGAGGAATTTTTATAAACCATTATAGTTTAGAGCCTAGTAACTATAATTTGCCTAATTACCATCCGTAACTACTATTTAATTGCTACTAACTTGTATCACTTGTATTCAAACGCACAATAAATGCAACTTGTGTCAATTGTATTCGTTCGCGCAACAAATACAATGTGTATCAAACAAAGGATACAACTTATATCGACTGTGTAATGACCCGACCGGTCGTTTTGAGCTTTTGCATTTCGCTCGCCAGTTCTCGGGCATGACTTACCCCGTGTGATGCAATATGACTTATGTAAATCATTGGTTCTGGTTTTCAGGATAATCAGAATAAACTTGGAAGAACAATTCCCAGTTTGGAAGCTTGAAATTTGAAATGTTTGACCAATATTTGACTTGTTTGTATATGATCTCAGATTGAAATTTTTATGATTTGGTTAGCTCCGTTAGGTGATTTGTGACTTAGGAGCGCGATCAGAGTGGGTTTTGGAGTTGTAGAGAAGATTTAGGCTTAAATTGGTGAAGTTGATATTTTGGCCATTTCCGGTTGATAGGCGAGATTTTGATATAAGGGTCAGAATGGAATTCCGAGAGTTGCAGTAGCTTCATTGTGTCATTTGAGATGTGTGTGCAAAATTTCAGGTCATTCGGACGAGATTTGATAGACTTTTTGATCGAAAGCATACTTTTAAGAGTTCTTGGAGTTCTTAGGCTTGAATCCTATGTTAAATTGGTGATTTGATGTGGTTGTGATCATTCCGAAGTTTTGAACAAGTTTGAACGATGTCATGGGATGTGTTGGTACAATTGGTTTGAAGTTCCGGGGGTTTCGGGTAGGTTCCGGGATGTTTTAGGCCGAAAATCATAGCTGTAGCAGGTCCAGAAGGGTTGCAGGCCTCGGAACCCACCAGCGCGGTCCGCACAAAATGAAGTGCGGCCGTGGTAGGTGCTGTGCAGACCGCACAAAATGCTGTGCGGCCGCGGTGGGGAACGTTTCAATGGTCCTACTCGAAAGCTCATATCTTTTGAGCTACAAGGAATTTGGAGATGATTTAAAAACGAAAGTTGTAGACATTCGTGTCTAGTTTCCAGAAAGATCAAGATATCGCAATTTGGACATTTGTAGCAAAAGTTATGGCCAAATAACTAACTATCACTGCAGATGAAAACCTGTACGGCCGCAGTCGTTTTGTGCGGACCGCACTGGTTTTGTGCAGACCGCAATAGTTTTTGTGCGGTCTGCAGAGGTGGAAATCAATGGGATACTCTATAAATACGAGGTTTTGGGTTTTATTTAATATTTTGACCTAGAGAGCTCGGATTTTGGCGATTTTTGAAGGTTTTTCAAGAAATTCATCGGGGTAAGTGATTCTAACTCAGATTTGGCTAGAATATATGAATCTATCATTGAATTAATCATTTAATTTGTGATTTGGGATGGAATTTGGGAAGAAAAAATTGTGGAATCCTCCAAAAATATAAAATAATGATTTGAAGGACCAAATGGTACCGGAATTGGATAATTTTGGTATGGTTAGACTTATGAGGGTATGAGGATTCTGAAAATGTAAATTTTATCCGATTTCGAGACGTGGGCTCGGGGCTCGGGTTTTGGTAATTTCGGGAATCGCGCCCTTTGTTGATTTTTTCGCTTGGGCTTTGTTCCCTTAGCATATTGTGACGTATTCGTTCTGATTTTGGATAGATTCGACGCGCGTGGAGGTCAATTAGAGGGGCAAAGGCGTCGCGAGTTAGAGATTTAGCCGGTTTGAGGTGAGTAATGGTTGTAAATGATGTTCTGAGGGTTTGAAACCCTGGATTACACATCGTAGTGCTATACTGAGGTGATGCACATGCTTGATGACGAGCGTGAGGTCGTGTACTATTAGGGATTGTGACTTGGTCCATCATGATTGATGATTTTACCACGCATTTGACTGAAATTTATATGTTATCATCATGATTTGGGCTGATTTCCATATTTGGGCTTCGTGCCAACATTTGAACCCTACGGGGATTTTTATTACTATTTCCTTACTGTTTTGACTTACTAATTGAACTTAGTCATGTTATTTTCCATTGTTTTACTACTCAGCTATTTTTACTCCGTTTTGAGACTTAAATGATATTTTAAATGATGTTTTGGGCTAAGAAATACTGTTTTACTAATGCCCTAGGGGCTTGTGAGTATTTTTAACTAAGTAAGGCCGAGGGCCTAGTTGTGAGGAAACACTGATACTTATTTGAGGCCGAGGGCCTGAGATATGTACGCCACGAGGTGGCTTGTTGATATTGTTTATGAGGCCGAGGGCCTGAGATATATACGCCATGAGGTGTCTTGACTGATATGAGGCCGAGAGCCTAGATTTGATGCCACGAGATGGCTTGATATTGCGCTTAGGTCGTAAGGGGCCCCACCAGAGTCTGTACACCCCCAGTGAGCGCGGGTACTCATTGTGATGTGAGATATAGCCCGAGGTTCTATGTGATAGCCCGATGGGCTGGTATTGTTCTATGTGTTTACCAGAGGGGCTGGTACCGTTCTATGTGATTGCCCGAGAGGCTGGTATTGTTCTGAGATATTGCCTGAGGGGCGAACCTTTATGTATTTATCTTTCACATTTACCTGTCATTTACCTGTTAAACTATGTTATTTGTGCCCGAGAGGCGGATTTCTGTGCTTATCTGCACTAACTATTTTGTATTCATTTGCGTACTGTTGAAAAAGCCATTTTCAAAGAAGTTTAAACTGAGCTAAGATGTTTAAAGAGATTTTACAGCTTCATTGCTTTCTTACTGGTTTTTGAACTACTTCTATACAACATCTTGATATGCTTTACGCGATTTCTTGCCTTCAGTCTTTATTTACATTTGTTACTCACTGAGTTGGAGTACTCACTACTCCCTACACCCTGTGTGCATATTCAGGCATTGTTGGTACCGCTCCCAAGTGCTGATACCTCCAGCTTTAGGTGGGCTTTCGGAGATTACGAGGTAGTTGTTGACGTCCGCAACCCCGTGTCTCTACTCCCTTATCATCTCTATCTCTTTTCAGACATCTGTACTAGCTTATAGACTTAGCAGACTTGTATTATAAATTATAGATGCTCATGACTAGTGACACCTCGGTTAGGGCTGTGTTGGGTTGTACTTCCGCACTTTATTGACATTATCCGATACTTAGTATTGCTATATCATGTTTTAGGCTGCTTTTATGATATTTAACTGTTTAAAAAGTGAATTGGATTTAATTGGCTGGTGTTGTCTTCACGAGAGGCACCATCACGATCGGATTCGGGTTTAGGGACGTGACAGACTGTATACATGGGTGTATACAAAGAATACAACATGTATTGATTGTATGTTAAGATTAATTATTTTTCATTAGTTTATATAATAAGTGTTAGTTGTTAGAGTCAGTTATTGGCCAAGCATAGACAGCTGTCAGTTAGTTTTTAGTTAGTTAGCTTAGCTTTGTCTTTACAAACTTGTATATAGTGGGAGGAGTTCCACTCATTTTCAGTGATTGAATGAATAGAATTGAAATTCCTTCTTCCAGAATGTTCATCCGCTTGTCTTTCTCTTTTCTCTTTATCGAATAACATTGAGGTTATGGTGTAAAGTTTCTGCCATTATTGTTGGTGCATTCGTAGCTCAGCTAAGTAAGAAATTACTGTTCTATTGCCTAAATTCCGATATGGTATCAGAGCAAGGTCAGAAGTTCCGATTTATTTTCCCAACTCTGTTAAATCTAGATTCACCATCCTTTATTTTGTTTTGACCATGCGCATGCAGACTTTGATCTCGTCGATTTCAATACATTCCTCTTAGAATCCTCTATTAGAATTCTAGATCTGTAGTTTGAATCTTCTGTTAGTTGATTAAGTGAATTTAACTCCTTGTAGGAGATGGCTACTAACGGAGATGATGAACAATCTACACTGACTATGGCTGAATCTCCTAATCAGCCAATTGTTGACACTAGTAGTCCTTTTTACATGCTTCCCTCTGATAATCTAGGAATAGCCCGAGTACCTGTTCCATTTGATGGATTTGGTTATCTCTCATGGAGAATAGGTGTGATGAGAGCCCTATCAGTAAAAAATAAACTAGGCTTCATCAACGGGGACTGTAAAAGGCCAAATTCAGACTCCTCAAGCTATCGATTGTGGGAGAGATGTGATGATATGGTAACTTCATAGATTTTGAATTCCTTAGCAAAGGAAATTACAGACAGTGTTGAGTATGTGACAGATGCAATCGAGTTGTGGAAAGAGCTTGAAGATCGATATGATCAAACAAATAGAACAAAGCTCTACCAAATTCGAAAGGAGATTAATGACTTGTCTCAAGGAGATCTTGATATTACTGGTTACTATACTAAAATGAAAAAGTTGTGGGAAGAACTTACCACTCTGATTGCTAAATCCCATTGCACCTGCAATTGCACATGTGGAGCAAGGGAAAAAATGCACAAAGCAGAACAAGGCAGAAGGTTAATATAGTTCCTTATGGGACTAAATGAGAACTACACTGTGGTTTGAGAAGTATCCTCATGATGAATCCTCTTCCCACAATTGCACGGGCCTTCTCATTGCTAATTCAAGAAGAAAGACAGAGATTAAACCTCATAACCACTTAGCTCTTGAGTTATCAGTCCTAAATGTCAACACAGGCAGGAAAACATCATTCAAGACAAATTAGTCTTCAAATAACTCTCACAACTGTAGAAAAAGACCCTTCTGTGATTACTGTAAAAGGCCAGGACACATGAAAGAGAAGTGCTACAAACTTCATGGTTATCCTCAAGGATTTAATCAAAATTAGAATCCAAATCTATGTCACAACCAAGCTTCAGTTTCAATCAAAATCCAAGACAACTATAACTATGGAAATAATTTTGGTGTAAACCAAAGTACCAGGTTTAATAGAGAGGAATGGGTAATGCACATACAAAAACCACTGATACTCAGCATACTGGTGATGAGAATTGTAGTGCTCAAAGTGTGAGTCTCACAAAGGAAGAATACAGTCAACTTGTGAACCTACTACAATAGTTCCAATCAGGAGGAGGAAGAGACAGCTCAGACAATGTCAACACTTCATCAGTAAACTTTGCACGTATCATAGCTTGCACCTCCTCTATTGATTTTGGGAAACTCTCATGTGAATGTTTCAAAAACAAGACTGATTCATTGATTATAGATTCAGGGGCATAAAATAACATGACCTTTAATAGATCCTTATTAACCAACATAGTAACTCTACCTTATCCTCTTCTTGTCATTCCCCCAAATGGTTACAAAGTGAAGGTGACTGAGATTGGTAATGTTGTACTTACTCCTAAGATCACCCTGAATAGGGTAATGTTTGTTCGTTCTTTTAAATACAACTTGATCTTTGTTCATTCTCTAGCTGCTTATCTTAGTTGTCTTGTTACCTTCATTAAGCACTATTGTATACTGCAGGCCCCTTCAATGAAGATGCCTCTGGTGATTGGTAGAGTCAAAGATGGGCTTTACATCTTATGTCCAAGGTACTTGAAGACAACAATGCAAGTCCTGGAGCAAATGTCATTGATTTCCTGTCCACCACTGTCACTCACTGCACTCGTAACACACAATGTCCACTTCATTCTATTGTAAATACACATCTCATGTCAATAGGTATGTTCTCTCATCTTAAATTGTAAATAGTTCAAGTGCAGGTATTGAAAAATAATTTCTTTCTGTGAATTCATCATCTAATTGTCTTACTGCTTTTTCTCATATGTGTGCTAGAGACAGTGTGGATGTTCTATGGCATAACAGACTTAGGCATGTCCCCTTTGTAAAAATGAAAAGTATCTCCTCCATTCTTGTGACTTTATCTTTCAAACAACCCTTTAATTGCACCATCTGCCCAATGGCCAGACATGAAAGGCTCTCACTTCCTTAGAAAACTAACACAACCAATAAGATTTTTGAGCTCCTACATGTTGATTTATGGGGAACATATCATGTGCCCACACATGATAAGTACAAGTATTTCATGACCATTGTGGATGACTTTAGTAGGTCCACTTGGACTCATCTCCTATCTAGTAAAAACAATGCTCATCAAGTATTTAAGGGATTCATTAGTCTGGTGCAAAATCAATTTGGAGTAAATGTTAAAACTGTGAGAACAGATAATGGACTAGAATTCATCAATGTAGAAACAAACATGTTATTCCAATCCAAAGGTATCATACATCAAAGAACTTGCCCCTACACTCCACAATAAAATGGTGCAGTGGAAAGAAAATACAAGTATCTCCTTAAAACAGCTAGAGCTCTCCATTTTCAATTCAAACTGCCCCTAAAATATTGGGGTGAATGTGTATTGTGTGCAACCTTCCTCATAAACAGACTTCCTTCCACTTCTATTAATGATCAAACTCCATATGAACTGTTGTATAAGAGAAAGACAAAGTACTCTCACCTAGAAAGTCTTGGCTGCTTGTGCTACCCCACTGTACCTAAACCTCACGGAGACAAATTTGAACCTAAAACAACACCACATGTATTTGTTGGCTATCCCTTCAATACAAAGGGATACAAAGTCCTAAATATGGCTACTAGAAAGATCATTGTTTCCAGAGATGTAGTTTTCAATGAGTCTATCTTTCTATTTGCAACCAATTTGGATATATCTTCCCAATTATGTGTCCCTCATTCAATTCCTTTTTGAACCTCTATGTGAGCGACCTTCCGATAGTACAAACATTACACAACAAACATCTGAACATTTGAGTGTTCAAAGGAGTAATGCTGACAACACAACTAATATCATGTAACCTACACATGATCACTCCTAATCATCCCCCATAATACCTAATTCTCCAACACAATTTCCATAATAAGATCATACTAAGCAACCTCATGCAGCTGAGATAGTCCTCAAGAACACACAAGGCACCTAGTTATTTACAAGACTATGTACATTCCCTACCCAAACTTAAACCAAATACTAACTCCCTCAATGCATTGTTTTCTATGAACCATCATGTTGCCTCTGATTTATTAACTCCTAACAGTCAAGTTCTTATGAGAAATGTTTGTCATGTCAGGGAACCATCATCATATGAGGAAGCAGCTATTGACACTGCATGGCAAGCTGCAATGACACAGGAATTTGAGGCTTTATATTCCAACCACACTTGGGACATGGTAGCTCTACCACTAGGGAAACAAGCAATAGGATGCAAGTGAGTTTACAAAGTGAAGCATAAAGCTGATGGTAGTATAGAAAAGTTCAAGGCTAGACTAGTTGTGAAAGGTTATACACAATAGGCAGGAATTGACTACACAAAGACATTCTCTCCAGTAGTGAAGATGACAACCATGAGAGCATTAATAGCCACAACAGTAAAGAAGGGGTGGTGTATATCTCAGCTAGATATAAACAATGTCTTCCTCCATGGAGACCTCAATGAGGAAGTATATATGCAGACTCCACCTGGACTTGTTGTGGATAACCCTGGACTAGTATGCAAACTAAACAAGTCTCTCTATAGTTTAAAGCAAACTAGTCGAAAGTGGTATGCAAAACTAACTGAAACTTTGTGCTCAAAAGGATATACACATTCCATGAATGACTACTTACTCTTTTATAAGAAAAATGGAAATTCCTCGGTATATGTGGATGTTATGCTACTTACTGAAACTGATTAGGAAGAGATCACACATTTGAAAGACTCCTTACATGAGCAGTTTAGGATCAAAGATCTATGACAACTGCACTACTTTCTAGGGCTAGAGTTAATGTACAAGTATGATGGTGTAATAATTTCTCAAAGGAAATTTGTGCTGGACATGTTGAAGGAGTATAACTGCCTAGATTACAAGCCTTGTTCTTCACCCTTAGACCCTACAATAAAGCTAAAGGCCAAAGAAGGTACCATCCTACAGGACCCTACATACTACAGAAAATTGGTAGGAAAGCTAAATTTCCTAACTGATACTAGACTGGACATTGCATATAGTGTTCAACACTTGAGTCAGTTCATGCAAGAGTCCAGAGAACCCCATCTAAAGGCAGATTTCCATCTGCTTAGATACCTGAAGAGTGATCCCACTCTGGGAATCTTCATGTCTACGGATGCAGATTGCACAGTCAAGGCATATTATGACTCTGATTGGGCAAGTTGTCCAGATTCCAAGAGATCCATTACAGACTATTTAGTGCTTTTGGAAAATAGTCTTGTTAGTTGAAAATCCAAGAAACAGGAAACTATATCACTATCTTCTGCAGAAACAGAGTAAAGGGCTTTGAAAAAAGTAGTGTGGGAACTGGTATGGTTGAGCAGGTTGTTTGAAGAACTAGATGTCCCTTTCCAATGCCTATTTCAGTGTTCTGTGATTGTCAATTTGCACTTCACATTGCCAAGAATCCAGTCTTCCATGAGAGAACCAAACACATAGAAGTGGACTGTCACTTTGTGCGCGATCAATTGCAAGCAGGATTAGTCTCACTCCACCACATTGGAACAGACAGTCAATTGGCAAATATTTTGACTAAAACTTTAACTGGAATCAAACATAATGCTACATTGAGCAAGTTGGTTGTGTTTGCAACACTTCCAACTTGAGGGGGCGGGGGGGGGGTGTTAAAATTAATTATTTTTCATTAGTTGGTTAGTTCTGTTAGAGTCAGTTAGTGGCCAAGCATAGATAGCTGTCAGTTAATTTTTAGTTAGTTAGCTTAGCTTTGTCTTTACAAACTTGTATATAGTGGGAGGAGTTCCACTCATTTTCAGTGATTGAATGAATAGAATAGAAATTCATCGAATAACATTGAGGTTATGGTGTGAAGCTTCCGCCATTGTTGCTGGTGCATTCACAACTCAGCTAAGGAAGAAATTATTGTTCCATTGCCTAAATTTGGATACTGTATCTGTTCGTGCAACGAATACAACTATGGCGAAATACAGAAATACAAAAATACAAAAAAATAAAACATCCTTGGAGAGTGTCGAACTCAAGACCTCCGCTAACTAAGTAGGTGCTCTAACCAACTAAGCTATGAGAGCTTATTGTTCTTTTATTTTAGTTCAAAACAATTAATCTCTTATTTCATGGATTTGCTATAAAATTCAAATATAGCTACGAATGATAAAAATAATGTAATTGTGTGATATGCCGCATAATTTTCCCTAAATAATTCCAGCATAACTAATACCAACATAATTGTCTTCAAACCAAACGACCCCTTACTGTTTTAGGAAGTTTTACTTTTACAACTAATTTTGAAAAATATTACAATATTGGCAACTTCATAATTGTAACAGAAGATTCACCTCCTAGAATATCACGGAGTTTTCTTGTCCACATTTTTTTTTTTAAATCATGGATAAACCGCACCGTCCACTCATAAATTGTGTCATTAATGTTATTTTTTCTTATAAATGGATAACTCTATCCAAAACTATCATTTCATCACTATTAAATTGGAGTATAATTTCAGCCGACCAATGGTTTTTAGCTGATTTTATTTGCCAAAAGGAGAAATATAGAAGTGCAGTTAATTCTAAAGAAGAATCACATAACACCTTTTATATATATATATATATATATATATATATATATATATATATATCCTTCCTTCAATTGATACACGTTTTTATTGAATAAAACTTGATTTGCAAGAAAAAAAGCTGAATCATTTGATTCTTTCCCAAACAAGTAATGTAAATGATCTAATTATTAATGTTCGTAAAGAAAAAGTAAGAGAAGATCTCAACTAAACAACAATTGTTAGTGTTAAAATGTAAAAGGAATACCAATGGCTCTGATATATTTTAATGTTACAACCCGTATGAATTAAATATACATTGAAACAGAGGCGGAGCCAATATTTGAAACTTGTGTGTTCAGAATTCTAATTCGTTTATGTTACTGGGTTCCAAAATTAATAATTTATATATATTTAATAAATTTTTAAGATAAAAAAAAAGTCTGAACCAAAGTTACTAGGTTCAACTGAACCTGTAAATCCTATGCTTGCTCCGCCCCTGTCGAAACCTACTATCTTCATAATATAATGTAGCTATATAATCTAAACGGTTAGCACCTCATATCGATTTAGTGGGTGTTTGGACACAAAAATTGTAAAATTCCAAAAAGAGGTGAAAATATTTTTTATGTGAAAATGGTATTTGAAAATTAGAGTTGTATTTGGACATGAATATAGTTTTGGGTCATTTTTGAAGTTTTATGAGTAATCTGAGTGAATTTTGAAAAACAGCTTTTTGGAGTTTTTTAAATTTTTGAAAAATTCCAAAATGCATTTTCAAGTAAAAATTAAAAATTTTATGACCAAACGCTGATTTCGAAAAAAAGTAAAAAAATTTCAAAAAAAGAAAAAAATTTCTTATGTCCAAACGGGCTCTTAGTGCAATACGATGTATTGTGATTTTTATAATTTTTCACATGTGATTTTGGACAATTTTACTACTTGGACAATCTCACAGCTGTTTTGAACTTCTGATATAGTGCTTTTTATTTTATGTGATATTTTAGAGAGTAACTTCTTTTACGTTTACTCATATGATGTTCGCAATGGTCGCTTCCGAGGCTCGAATTAGTGACTTATAAGTTACACGGAAATAATTATACCATTACTTCAAGATTTTCCTTTTTGTGTTTGAAATTCACTGGCTAATTTAAATTTAAATAGTTATGTGTATAACTCATTATAGAAGAAGCGTTCCCTATAAAAAAAAAGTATTTTCAAGGTTCTAACTCGAGATCTCTTGCTACCGAACGATATTAATTGTATCCATTCCACCGTATCTTTTAATGTTGATTTTTGATAGTGACTTGCAACAAAACTGAGACACTTGGCGCTCTGCGAATAAGCATGTGGAGTATAGCACCTACTTAAGAAAAGTGGAGGAACCATAAAGAATATAGAAGATGATCACGGCATAGTGAAAAGACCAATAACATGGATCTCTGAACAATAAAGGGTTTTTATACAAATACCCGATCTTATTTATTGCTAATTTTTTCTAACAATATACATAGTTTATATATAATTATACATATATAACATATAAAATATATATATATATATATATATATATATTAGCCTTGTTGATTATTTTTAATTAAAGCGATTGAACGGTGGGTATTTGGATTAATTCTTCAACATTAAAATGAGCAACTTGTGATGATTCGAGTTGAAGGTTCAAGGAAGTGGGATGTTTTAAGGCTTATAGCGTTTGGGTTGTCACAATCTTGTCACTATTGATGTTCCATAAAAGGAGGAAAATTTAATGAATTGGTAATAGTGGAGGTCCTCCTTAATAGCTTTCAATTCTTATCGTGGCGACATAGACGACATAGACAGTCTATCTTGATATAAATATCAGTGATTGATTCTATATCTTAAATCTGTGATCTATAAATCGCACCGCAATAACTCTACTATTGCTCCAAAGTTCCCCAACTTTATTTGTGTTTTCATGCTAATGCTGACAATTTTTTTCTTTTTTTCCTTTCTTAACTAATTCGAATTCATATCAGGTAATATGATATTTGGCTAAAAATTTATATTTTTACATGTAATTTTACTTGTATTATGCCTCGAACATGTTAACTTTAGTGTGAATATTTGTGACTCGAGTTTAATAATGATATTTATATGCGTAGGAGTCAATTGGAAGTGATCTCGAAAGTTTACATGCGAATTGAAGTAAAAATAAATTTTTTTTAGGAAGTATTCCCAGGTTCACATCAGGCACTAACCAAAACGTCGTTGACATCAGAATAAAATATGCACTGTCCAAATTTGCGCACGACAAAGTGTTTTTTTATCGTGAAATTTTCATTTTCACGGTTCGAAGCCAATATCTCTTTTTGAATTTTAGTCATTCCATCACATTTCATGATAATTTTCCTTTTTCTTTTACTTTCAAATATTAGATGTTGAATTGTATATTCGTGTGTTACATGAAGGACTTGAAACTTTAATAGGCGTTAACGGTTCAATATATCAATTCTCATTGTTTACCGTGAAACTGGTAATAACAATTAAATTTGATTTTATGGTTCTAAAATACGTGATCTATTTTATGCTAGTTATTGAGCAATGGATGCTAAGTAAAAGATTAGAAGGAAGATTATAGCTTAAAAACGATATAATAACCAAACCGAACGGCTGGAGATCGGGGCCTCGAACTGTCGTGTATAGGGTCTCGAGGTCGAATCAGATGACCGGCTTAGAACAATCGAGGGAGTGAGAAGAGTTATGAGAGCTACGACGGTGGCTCTTTATGATCAATGATAAGCAATAAATAAAGAACAATAAATAGAACACAATGAATATAAGCAATAAATGGAAGTAATGAGAGCAAAAGAATATGTTAGAGAGCAGAGAGAATGTTCTTGTGTGTTTAATGTTGAGCATCAGATGACTACAAAATGATAAGGATCCCTTTTATATATGAGGGGGAATCCCAACATAGTACAAGTGCATTCATTACAAAGACATGGGGCTAGTACAACCATTTAATGCCATGGTACGGGTTTGGACTAGCCTAATAGACCTTGTCAGCTCTAGTCACATGCTTTGGGAACCTCACACCGATCCACCAACGCCACTGATCTACCCTGTCTCGACGTCGACCGTTTCTTACGCTACCTCGAGTAGATTAATGAGAACCCTCGAGGCCGGAGACCCGAACTAAGCTTCAAGCCTTCGGGGGGGGGGCAGTTTCTTCGAGGCGCCTTGGTGACTGTAATATCGAACCGCTGATTTTTGCCGTGTATAGATAGTCCCCGCTTTTCTTAGAGTGGAACGATAAGAAATGACTTTGATATCCATCTCTTCGAGCTTCCCGCGATGATGTCATACTCATGACGTAAGCCTTTGTAATAACTGAGGCGTCTCGTCTGTTCATCTTTCCAGAATCATTTAATGCACTACCGAAATCTTATTCTCCAAAGCGATAATATTGCCGTCAGTCCAGTTTCCAAAAATGCATTAATTACTGTCACGACCCGGATTTCCCACCATCGGGAGTCGTGATGGCGCCTACTAGTGAAAGCTAGGCAAGCCAACCAACTGAACTATTTACTATGTTTTCAATTTTAATCCGATAACAATTTAGAGCCAACAATTAGATAACAATAGAATTGAATAAGCGTAAAGGCTGCATTGCAAAGTTTTAATAATACTGCTAATAACAATCCATAACAAATCTACCCAAGACTGATGATACAACTTCACAGACTGTCTAGAAGTACTACAAATAAATGTCTGAAAGAAAGAAATACAACACTCTCTCTGGAAATACATGAAAGAAACAGGATTAGTAGATAGAAGGAGGCGCCAAGGTCTACGGACGCCTGTCGAACTACCTCGGGTCGCCTGATGAACAAGAAACAACAATCTCACTGCGGTCTGAAGTCTACAATACTGGGATTTGCACAAAAGAGTGCAGAGTTTAGTATCAGCAAAACCGACCCCATGTGCTGGTAAGTGCCTAGCCTAACCTCGGCGAAGTAGTGACGAAGCTAGGACCAGACTACCAAATAAACCCGTGCAGTTAAATCATATACAGCGGAAATAGAAGCAAATAGTTACAATTAAATTTGGTCCAGGGAAACATGCTGCAGGGAGTAACAGGTAACAACAGAATGACAGTAGAGAAACATAAGGAATGCCATAAATCAATTACCAGCAAAAATAAGGAAATAGAAGAAACATGCACACACGTAATATCGTTGCAGGCATGCAACCCGATCCCATTTCATATATTACCGTTGCTGGCGTGCAACCCGCTCCCATTTCGCATATTACCATTGCAGGCATGTAACCCCCTCCCATTTCACATATTACCGTTGCAGGCGTGCAACCCGCTCCCATTTCACATATTACCGTTGCAAGCGTGCAACCTGCTTCCATTTCACATATTATCATTGCAGACATGCAACCCGCTCCCATTTCACATATTACTGTTGCAGGCGTGCAACCCGCTCCCATTTCACATATTACCATTGCAGGCGTGCAACCTGCTCCCATTTCTTTTGTAAACACCAATAAAAAAAAAGTCCTGGAAATGGATCAATAATATCAAACAAACATCCCGGTAAGGGAACAATAATATGATAATAACATCCCAGCAAGGGAACAATAATGATAATAATATTCCGGCAGGGGAACAATAATGATAATAACATCCCGACAAGGGAACAATAATGATAATAACATGTGAAGCGCAATAAATCGCAAAAGAGTCATAACAATTACACTACAAGACTCACGGGCATGCTTGACACCGACGTATAGATACTCGTCACCATGCCTATACGTAGTACTCCACAATTAACACGTAGCAAGTAAGACACGACTCCTAATCCCTCAAGCTAAGGTTAGACCAAACACCTACCTCGATGTCACGAACACAATTCAAGCCTCAACTATCGCTTTACCTCTTGATTCCACCACCAACTCGCTCGTATCTAGCCACAAGTTACTTAATTACATCAATAAACGCTAAATGAATCAATTCTAATGCATGGAAATAGGTTTTCCAAAGTTTTACCCAAAAAGTCAAAAATAGCCCCGGGACCACATGGTCAAAACCCGAGGTTTGAAGCAAAACCCGATTACCCATTCCCCCACTAACCCAATTATATAATTTATTTTGAGATCGGACCTCAAATCGAGGTCCAAATCCCCAATTTTTGAAAAACTTATGTTCTACACAAAACATCCAATTTCCCCCATGAAAATCATTGATTTTGAGTTGAAATCATGTGAAAAGATGTTAAGGATTGAAGAAAACTAGTTAGAAATCACTTATAATCTATTAGGAAGAGAAGTTGCCTTTGAAAAATCGCCCTAGGGGGTTTATGTTTTGAGAAGATGTAAAAAATGGTTGAAAATGCGTCTAAGTTATGAACTTACAGGTTGCAGGTATCACAATTGCGAACCTAGGCTCTGCTAAGCTCGCATTTGCGAGGAAACTTTCGCATTTGCAAAGTCGGAATTGCGAAAAGACAGTCGCATTTGCGATAACAAGCCCAAATGAGGAGCATCACATTTGCGAAGGGAAATCTCGCATTTGCGAGGAAGGGTTGGCCTGGGCTATTTTGCATTTGCGAGCCAGGCTTCGCAAATGCGAAGCCTGCAGGACTGCAATGAAATAGCTGAAGCCTGCAATTTTTCAAGTCTAAAATCCACCCCGTGGCCTATCCAAAACTCACCCGAGCCCTCGGGGCTCCAAACCAAACATGCACACCAACCTAAAAATATCATACGGACTCGCTCGTGCATTCAAATCACTAAAATAACATCAACAACCATGAATTTAGCATCAAAATGATGCAATTTCTCAAGAACTTCAAAATTTTCAATTTTCTCAAATACGATCCGATTCACGTCATTTCAAGTCCGTCTCTTACCAAATTTCATAGACTCATCTTAAATCACATATAAGACCTGTATCGGGCGCTAGAACCAAAATACGGGCCCGATACCATCAAGTTTTAAACACAAATTCTTTTCTTTACTTCATAAGTAATTCAGCAAAACAATTTCTTTCAAAAATTCATTTCTCGGGCTTGGGACCTCGGAATTCGATTCCGGGCATACGTCCAAGTCCCATATTTTACTACGGACTCTCCGGGACTGTCAACGGGTCCAGTCTGTTTACCCAAAATATTGATCGAAGTCAAATTAAATTCATTTTAAAGTCGAAATTCATCATTTTTCACAGATTTTCATATATTGGATTTCTAGCTACACCCCCGAACTGTGCATGCAAATCGAGGTGAGAAAGAAAGAGATTTTTAAGGCCTCGGAACGCAGAATTCATTTCTAAAATAAGTGATGACCTTTTGGGTCATCACAATTGTGCCTGCAGATACGTTTTTCGAAGACATTGATGGCGCCATCGGTTACACTGCCACCCCTTCTATAAATGGAATCCTCCTTGAACCGACTCTTCATTCGAATGTTCTCTAACAGTCTTTCACCCGTCTCTTCTCCTCACCCTCATCCATTGTTATTTCCCATGCTTGAGGCCCGTGGCCTTAAGGTTGCATGGCGGCGTTCTCATCAGTCACGCCATGGCCTTTTTTCCAGGGCTCTCCCTTACCAAGCGAGATTGCACTGATTTGTTATTGTTGTTGTTGTTGTCCCGAGGTGATGAGAGAGAAATCTCAAATTATCCTCGCATTAGAGGATATGAGGACTATGAACTTCTACTCATCTCTCCTGACTACCCGGTGCGACGCCTCACTCCTTTTGCTTTCCATGGAGTGGGGTGGTACTGTCTACTAACTGTTGCATCCCGCACTGGTGTAATGTCTCAAGAAGTGGCTTCACAATAGTAGTGCTGGCGATATCCATACTAGCCAGGTTTTTCACCGAGCCACTTCTTCATCCTTTTCTGCTTCTTCTGCATCACTTTCTTCTTCTCCATCACTTTCCTCTTCTCCATCTTCTCCCTTGAATATGCCATTTTGGAATATCAAGACGAGACCCCTGAGGAGGTGGTGCTCGAAGATACTGCCGCCGAGGATGGACCCCCGAGGATAGATTAGACTCTTGGCTTTTATTATATATGTATCTTTTTTTTGCTTATTTGTTTCTGTGTAAGGACCCCTAGTGGGCTTTTGTAATTATATGTAAGGATCCTTCGTGGGCTTTTGTAATCATGTGCTTATGAATACAAAGATATTTCTTCAATTTGTCTCTGATTTATGCTATATTTCTTTTATTTGCGTTTGTGAAGAACCTGAATGCATGACCCCACCGATTGGTGCGAATATCGAGCCCGGGTGCAAGTATTTCTTCTGGCTCTTGATTGATTAACACGATTCCCCGTAGAACCCTTTGTCATTCCTTGGACCGAGCCCGAATCGATTTCATAAACTCGGGTCGTTGGGATCCCCGACTTCGAGTTGAATGAGAGTAGGGCTTCAAACTTTCAGTACGAGACTTAGCCTTTTAGACCCCGTGATAGTCCTCGATTGGGGGGGTTGCTTAGATGCCTGAAAATAAAGATAGCCTTTAGGCTTTCGGGAGCATTCCCCGAATGGGGGTTCGCTCAGGCTCGAGCTTCTAGGAAACTTGTTTTGAACTTAGTGTAGATAGCCTTAAGGCATTGTAGATAGATCCCGGATGAGGGCTTACCCGGGTTTAAATGGTACCTCGAGGCCAAGCCCATATGAGTAGGTTTTTAGAGCTTATCTTCTTTTTGAGAGAGGCCCTCGAGATCGGATATCATCTCGAGTCTCGTAATGATATTAATGGATCCTTAGATCCTATCTTCTTCTTGTCAGAGGACCTCGAGATCGGGTACCATCTCGGGACGTGTAGTGATGTCATTGGCTTCATGGAGCCTGTCTTCTTCTTGGTGGAGGTCCTCGAGATCGGGTACTATCTCGGGACTTGTAATGATGCCAATGGCTTCCTGGAGCCTATCTTCTTTTTGGCGAAGGTCCTCGAGATTGGGTATTATCTCGAGGCCTGCAATGATATTGATGGCACCTTAGAGCCTTTCTTCATTTTTGACGGGGATCCTCGAGATCGGGTACCATTTCGAGGCCTGTAATGATATTGATGGCTCCTTAGGGCCTTTCTTCTTTTTGGCGAAGGCCTTCGAGATTGGGTACCATCTCGAGGCTTGGTTGATGTGGGGGTCTTTGACCCCAGAACATCGTATGGCGGTGTCAAGTGTATGACATGGTTACGAAATGACCGAGGCGATCCCGCCGGCACATCTTCCCAAAGCGATAAAAGCTTTCCAGTATTTTTAATCCAGTATTTTTAATTGTCCTTTGAGGTAGGCGGATAGTCGCCGTTTTTTTCATATATTGGGTTGCCTTCGCCCTTTTGAAGATTCCGTTATTCTGAGTAATTATCCTCTTTTATAGAGTTCTCTTTTCCTATGTTAGGTCCTAAATCATTTAAATTTTGACTCCCTTGCTCAAATTCCCGCTCTAATTTTCTAATTTTACTATAGTCATGGATGTTACATCAGGGTCTGCTCGGCAAGGAGAAGGGAGTTCTGCCTTTGGGCATTTTGTTTCGAGGGGCATTTTGTGCTTGACTTCTGTTGAAAGCACCAGGTTATCTTGGCACAGATTCACCGGTCATTTTGGCAGATAGTATTGATGATGAGGTTCTTTGCAGAAGAAACAAGTCTTGAATTCACTCTTAGTCATCTCATCAGGTTGTGCCGGCTCTTTTACCATCGAGGTCTGCTAACCCTACGATGCCGATCCACCATGACTTTTGTCATTGACGACGAAGAAAACGGAGATCGGGGAGGATGAGCCGATTCGTCCGAGTGTGGACTATCGATATTATCCCTGTGGAGTTTCTGCCATTTTCTGAGGAATGGAATTTTACACTTAAGTGGTATACTCGTGCCTTCGTAGTTTTGCTTATGGCAAAGGCGGGCTCTGTAAATGCGCATTTCTTTTCTTTTCTACAACAACTTCATGGATGTCGTGCGAGGTACCCGATCTACCGGATTAGGCTCGGAATTTTGAAACCCACTCGGCCTACAATGAGCGTAAGTGGTGAGCTTTGACCAAGGATAGGTGGGAGGCAAAATACCACGATACGTGCTATGTGATTTGCTCCCCCTTTTTTCGGAAGGGCACTTTTTCTTTCTGCGTACTAACTCTGTCATCGTAGGCATTGAGGAGTCCCTTAAAGCGAGGTCATGCCCTCTAGAAGAGGGAGAAAGGTCGTCGGCTTTGTGACCGAGGGATTAAAATAATAACGATAAGCGGAAAAGGCTTTTACAGGACGATAGTAATTGTAGCAAGATGAGTCTAGCCCACAGGCTCAAAGAGGGTGTATCGGTAGAACCTGCAGCACACGAGGTCTCTGGCTTTAGAAAAATAGTCCCTCCTTTGCTGCCATCTTCCTTTACCGTCGAAGGTACTTCGAGGAACGAGGGTTCTCTGCCGTCGGCTTCTTCTCCCATGAAAGGCATTTTGAGGGATGTTCTAGTCCAATGGGCGCGTATATTGGGTGACCGTGTCCCACACCGGGGGAGTTCTATCGGGGTAGATGGAGCCAGACCAGTAGATGTACGTTCAACTTTCGAGGAAGCTCAGCGGCATTACTCAGAGGTAGGTTCTGGCCGTTCGTACTGGTTTTATAGTTTTGTAATTTTCACTTTCTTACCACATTTCTCTTCCACGGGTTTTTAATAAGCTCAAATCTGAGCTGCTTTACCGTGAGGCCAGATTGCGAAAAGCCGTAGATGGGGAGAAATCCCTTAGACTTCTTTGCGATGAAAGGGAAGGCGAGTTGGCACACTTGCGGCATGAGGCGAGTCGTAGTCTAAAGTACGAAAGCTACCTCGAGGAACAAGTAACTTCTATTTCAAGGGAGTGCGCATTTCGTTTACTTTAGCTGCAAAAAAAGACGGAGGACCTGGAACGCCTTAGAAACGAAGTTGGTCAAGCCAAGCTCAAGCGCCATAGGCTAAAAGCTCGGGTGGACACCCAAATATCGGCTAAGAATGATGCTTTGGCCAAGGCCTCTGCCCTCGAAGTGCAACTTCGCAACGCTCACAAGAACAACTTGGTCTGAACTGACATGATTCCTCGGCTCGAGTTCGAGCTCCTAAAGATAAAGGCCGAAGTCGTAGATGCCCGAGCTGAATCCATAAAAATCCAAACTAAGGCTGATAAAAAGGTGGATGTCTATTTGAAGGATGTTGCCGATGCTCGTGTTGAGCTAAGGAGTGCTCTCGACCAGGAGAGTAGGAATAAAGAGCACATGAGGTGTGAATCTCGGAGGGAAACCCTCGAGGAAATTCATGCCAGGGGCTTCGATCTCTCGGAAGAGATAAAGAAGGCGACTGCGGAAGAATATGATGCTAAGTTCCTTCTGTCTGATACCGAAGATGGCGAGAAAAAGGCTGACGGACCATAGTCCCCGAGGGGGACATAGATTAAATTAGGCCTTTCTTTCCTTGTTTTGCATAGAGTGCTTTCAAAGGACTTTGTAAATGAAGCTTGTATTCTCTGGCATATATGTATAAAGGGAAGCCTCGCAGTTTTATTTTTCATGCATTTCTCTTTGCCTTGATTTTAGCCAGATGAACTGGTCTTCGAGTTAAAAGGAACCCTCAGATTCATGGTATGGCCCTGGGGCTCATTAGGCTGGCCCATAGGCTCTTACGCGCTTGGTCGGTATGACCTTTTATTATAAGCCGGTGTTTGAGCTCTTATGCTTCTTCTCCTAGGCATATTTAGTTAACTGTTTTGGGTTCAGTCTCCGAGTCGAGTACTGACTCGAGCTTATTCGACCCTCAAGTTTTTGAATTTAAGGCTGGCACTTGGGCTCATACGTGTTGGGTCGGTACGACCTTTGTATGGGCTAGGCCGATACGACCTCTTATATAGGCTGGTGACAGTGGCTCTTACGTATTGGGTCGGTAGGACCTCTTATATAGGCTTTATTTTTCCCTTGTTAAGGACTTTCTGGAATTTTGTTTGCCTCGCTTTTCAATAGTTCGATAGAAACCTCGATTGTGAGTTGTTATATGGTAATGATCGAGCACCTCGGGAGGTTTGTCTCAGCGGCTGAGTATCTCGAAGCCTTATAGTTTGGAGCTTACATGGTCGAAGCTCTTTTACCTATGTCGAGGGTAGCCTATTTAACCGGTTCTTTTCAAAGTATTTTTGAAGTAATTGAAGGCCTGTGATTTTATAGCGACGGTCGCGCATCCCCGAGTCACGTTAGTTTGGCTGGTACAGCCTTGTGACCGTAGTCATTTGTGTTCGGCCGAAGCCTTTCAGTCCCCGAGTGAAGTAGTTTCGGCGTCTATATCGAGGGTATACCTTTTTAGGGGTCTTACAAGTTCGATATATAGCCTTAACTTTAAGATCGGGTTTATGCCTTTAGTGAGGTCTTACAAGTTTTACATGCCTTTGAGGTCTTACAGTTTTACATGCCTTTGAGTTCTTATAGTTTTGTCTACTTGGTACAAGTATGGTTCATGCCTTGCTTGAGGTCTTACAGATATTGTCACTTGGTACAAGTGTGGTTCATGCCTTGATTGAGGTCTTACAAATATTGTTATTGCCTTATATAGGTCTTACGAGATCGAGGTTGCCCACACGTGGTCTTGTAGCCTCGGGTTTTGATAAGTCTATAGGGGTGGCGATTGGCGGAAGTCCCCGAGTTGTCGAGGGTTTCTTGGCTCGGGATCCTCGGGAGCTATTACTTGTAAACTTGGTATTTCCTCTTTGAGGGCTTAGGATTTCGGAGTTTCCAACCCGGAGTTCATGTGGCCTTGAGTTTTCGACGCCAGTCCCCGAGTGTTCAGGATGTTTTTGGCTCTAGAGCCGTTTTGTGATCTTGATGTTGCCTTATTGAGGGCTTATGAGCTTGAAGCTCCAATCCAGGGGTGTAAAGGTTTTGAGTTATTGACGCCAGTCCCCGAGTATTTGGGATGTGTTTTTGCCCTGGGGCCGTTTTTTGCAAGAATTACCGAGCTTCCTTGAAACGTGAAATGCTTTGATGAAGGGGAAAGTGTTCTTTGATTACCTGGTACAAGTATACACATTTTTGTTGTTATGGGCTTGGTTGTTCTATGCAGACACGGTTCGTTCGGCCGTTTGGCCCGGTACATTATTTTCCTATCGAGACCCCATTTAGTGCATTTTGGCTTCTCCGAGTAGGTGACCTTCCAGGGGGATGCCCCCTAGTATTTGAGGTTGATTGCAAAAGAAGCCTTGAATACTTGTTGGGTCTTCCTTAGGTAGCATATAGATGTTGCATTGTTAAAAACCTTGCCGGTAAAACCTTTCTCGGGATAAAAACTCGGTCAAAGGAAAAGAGTGCAACACATGCTTTTAAAACCTAAGGCCTTCTAGTTGGGAAGCGCTTCAGCCATTTCAATCGAATACTTGCATTTAGGTTAGTATAAAATGTAACTGAAAAAGGGAGATGGCCATACATTAGTGCTGACAACGCTTCAGATCTCGATGTGATTCAATCGCTTGTTATGAGGACTCGGTACAGTCCTTTGTTTTGTTCAGTCAGGGGTATCCGAGAGTGTAGCTTGTTATCGTTATTTTACCATTTGCTTATCCTTTGGCTCCTTCGAAGGTGGAGGTACTGGTGTCGGCGCCACATCATGTACTGTGAACATCTCCCTTGCTGCATGTTGTTCCCCGTACGCGGCTTTTATTCTGTCCTTTATTGGGAACTTCATCATTTGATAAATGGTTGATGGTACTGCTCTCATGCAGTGTATCCATGGCCTTTAGAGCAAGGGATTGTATCTCAGGTCACCTTCGATGACATGGAATTTGGCATTTTGGGTTGTGCTAGGCACATTGACTGGGAGGGTGATTTCCCCTTTTGTTGTTTCGCTCGCCATGTTAAATCCGTTGAGGACTCGAGAGGTGGGCTATTTGGTTAAGCAGTCAGAGCTGCTCTACCACGTTCGACCTGATAATGTTGGCCGAGTTACCTGGATCCACAAGTACACGTTTAATTTGAAATGTATTTACAAGGAAAGAGATTACCAATGCGTCGTTGTGAGGCCGAGACAAGCTCTCGATGTCCTCGTCGTTGAATGTGAGAGCATCCTCAGGTATATACCCCCGGGTTCGCTTATCTCTAGTGATGGATATTTTTGTCCTTCTCATCACAGGTTCTTGTGGGGCATCGATGCCTCCCAATATCATGTGGATGACATGTTGTGGCTCATTTGTTTCATTCATCTTGGTCGTCTCTCTTTCCTGGAACTAATTTTTGGCCCGGTCACTGAGGAATTCTTGGAGGTAACCTTTGCTGAGTAGTCAGGCTACTTCTTTCGGGAGCTGGTGGAAATCCTCGGTCCTGTGGCTGTGCGTGTTGAGGAATTCACACATTAAGTTGTGATTTCTTTGCGAAGGATCTGATTGTACATGCCTTAGCCACCTGGTGTCTTTGATTTTACTGATGGTGAACACGATATCTGATTATCGACGTTAAAGTTGTATTCCGACATGCGGGGTGCCTCCACCGGCCTTGTATGCCTATCGAACCCGGCTCTGTTGACAAGTCCCCGAGGGTTCTGCCCTCAGTCAGTTCTTCGATCATTCCGGGGCATGTTACGCCTTGGGATGTTTCTCCTGTTTTCGGTGTATGGTTGGTACCTTTCTTTGTTTGACTTTGGCTTATTCGCAGAAGCCTACTTGGGTATACCGAGCCCGAGGGGGCTCCTAATTGGTCATCATCGACACTGATTTTTGATTGATATCGGTTGTGAACATCCGACCAAGTCACGGCGGGGTATTCAACCAAATTCTGCTTCAGCTGTTTCAAAGCCACCGAGCTTCGTTCGTCAAACCTTGAGTGAAGGCCTGCACTGCCCAGTCGTTGGAAACTGGTGGTATTCCATTCATTCCATTTGAAAGCGAGATACGAACTCTCGCAGCATCTCATTCTCCCTTTGCTTGATCTTGAAGACGTCGGATTTTCTTGTTGCTACTTTGATGGCGCCAGCATGTGCCTTTATGAAAAACTCTGCCAGCATGGCAAATGAATCTATCGAGTTTGGGTCCAGGTTGTGATTCCACATCATTGCCCCTTTTGAAAGCATTTCTCTGAAATTTTTCAATAGGACGGATTCAATATCGTCGTCCTTTAAGTCGTTGCCCTTCACTGCACAAGTGTAAGCGGTGATGTATTCGTTAAGGTCCGAGGTTCCGTTGTACTTTGGAAGGTCTGGCATCCTGAACTTCTTTGGAATGAGTTTTGGAGTTTCTTCCTACGAGAACGACTTCTGTACGAACTTCTTTGAATCTACACCCTTCAAGATCGAGGGTGCGCCCGGAATTTGGTCGACCCTAAAATTGTAGGTCTCGACCTTCTTATCGTTGGCTTCTATCTTTTTCTCGCCTGACTCAATCCTCTTTGTGAGGTCCTCGAGCATCTTTACGATGGAGGGGTCGGCTGCCGACCCGTTGTTGCTTGATCTTTCTGGTGCCTGTTCGGTCCGAGGGGTTGTTCCCGGGGCCGCTGTACTTGGGGTTTTTTGGTGGCTCTGCAGCTGAGCGATTGCCAACTGTTGTGCCTGCAACATCTCAAAAATAATGTGAAGGCTGACCTCCTGTTCCTCCCGAGCTGGGGTTTTTTGGACTTCTTGTTGATCTCCTTGATGTACGCTATTGTTAGTTTGGGAGCTTATATCGACGTGCTGGGCATCGCGTGAGACCGTGTCCACGGAAATTGGTTCTGGTGCATTCTCAAGGTTTCGTGGTGGTACACCAACACCTGGAACATCCACACCATTCTCTCCATGGTCCTCAAGATTGTTGTTTACTGAGTTAGACATTTTGACATGAGATCAAAGATCTTGGACAAGAAAAAGTATAAAAGGTAACCTGCGTTATGTAGTTAAGCCAGCAAGAAAATAATCACTATTATTTTTAGCCCCACGGGAGGCGCCAAACTGTTTACCGTAAAAATGGTAATAACAATTAAATTTGATTTTTGGTTTTAAAAATATGTGATCTATTTTTATGCTAGTTGTTGAGCAATGGATGCTAAGTAAAAGATTAGAAGGCAAGATTATAGCTTAAAAACGATATGACAACTAACCGAACGGTTGGAGATCGGGGCTTCGAGCTGTCGTGTATAGGGTCTCGAGGTCGAATCAAATGGCCGGCTTAGAACAATCGAGGGAGTGAGAAGAGTTATGAGAGCTACGGTGGTGGCTCTTTATGATCAATGATAAGCAATAAATGAAGAACAATAAATAGAACACAATGAATATAAGCAATAAATGGAAGTAATGAGATCAAGAGAATATGTTAGAGAGAAGAGAGAATGTTCTTGTGTGTTTAATGTTGAGCATCACATGACTACAAAATGGCAAGGATGCCCTTTATATATGAGGGGGAATCCCAACATAGTACAAGTGCATTCATCACAAAGACATGGGGCTAGTACAACCATTTAATGGCATGGTACCGGTTTGGACTAGCCTAATAGACCTTGTCAGCTCTAGTCACATGCTTTGGGAACCTCACACCGATCCACCAACGCCACTGATCTACCCTGTCTCGAGGTCGACCGTTGCTTACGCTACCTCGAGTAGATTATTGAGAACCCTCGAGGCCGTAGCCCCGAACTAAGCTTCAAGCCTTCGGGGGTGGGGGGTGGGGGGGTGGGGGCAGTTTCTTTGAGGCGCCTTGGTGACCGTAATATCGAACCGCTGATTTTTACCGTATACACTCATCTTATAAATGAAACTGAATTTGGTTATATTTTCCGTTTTTCTTTTTGTTATGATTAAAATGGAAGTAGAAAGATATATTTTAACTAGCATTAAATGCTTTAAACCATACCAAGTATTTATGTAAAGTAAAAAAAAAAAAACTGAACATTATTTTGAAAAAGATATGAAATCAGTGCCTAATGTAACTTACTCCTTAACAATATAATGTAATACATATTGAAATTTAAGATCGAATTTCAAAGACTCCATTAAGTCACAGCTATCCATCAGAAGTGTCAAAATATTACATACATATATCAGAAAAAATTAATTGTATTTAAGTACTGCTCTCTTTGTTCCCATTTAGTTGTCACGTATATCAAAAATGATTACTCCTAAATACTTGTCATTTTAGAAAATCAAGAAAGACTTAATTGTTTTTTCCAACTTTATCCTTAGTATTAATTGTTCTAGAATTAAGAGACACACAAATGGACGAAGATTAAGGAATTAATAAGGGATAGATTAGCCATAATACTCATGTTAATATTTTCTTAATGGTGTGAAACCATATCCTAACAATTAAACGGAAACAGAGAAGATTAACCTTTTTTTTTTTTTTGAGAATTGAACAGTATTAAAAGGGATCTACTTCTTCTTTAAAGTAATAATTATTTTAAGCTAAAATAACGGTTAGTTTGAGACGAAAAGAGTACTATTTTTATCAAAATTCAATTTGTAAGAATATGCAAACACTCTCTCTATATAAGAACAAAATAAGACTTCAATCAATTAAATGTAGCTCCAAGTAGAAGTCATGAATATCCCATGGCACAACCGTCTATGATTATTCTCACATTGAAAAGTAAATAATGTTTTTTTGTTGTAGCCTTACTTAAAAGATTGCTCAACAAATTAGTAGTTATTAACTTCCAACAATAATAACATATCTCGTATATTTTCACAGGGTGGAGTTTGAGGAGGATAATGTATACGCAGACCTTATTCTTACTTTGAGGAAATATAAATATTATTTCTAATACACCCTTGACTTAGTTATTATCTTAAAAAAAAATAGAATATTCAGTCGAAGTAATTTCGAATGTGGATAAGATTAACTTCATTTACATGTTTGGTCAGATTTACTGTTTACTTTAGCAATTATGTATACTTACTATTTTTCTACACTTTTGCAAGGCAAAATATATGTAAGCACAAGCCACATACTAGGATCATGTTAAATTAACGGCGGCGAACAAATATTTTCTTCAATCCATATTATCCGTCTTTTAAATTTTGCATACTCCTTTAAATTTAGAAAAAAAGAAATTAAGCTTATCGCAATTGCAAACATGGATAAATTTGTGTTTCTATAAAAAAAAGTTGAGTTATGTTACAGAATATCGGTAGTTAACTAGTGCGCACACACAAAGTAAATACAAAAAAAAGAAATAACATACTTCATCAGGTCCATAATAAATGACTTTTTAGCCTTTTTATTTTGATTCAAATTAAGTGTTCTTTTTAAATAATCAAGAATGAATTAACTTTAATTTTTTTTAATCTGTCCTTATTTACATATCCCAAAGTATCAAGTTAACAATATGCAAATTTTAATTAATGATAATATTTCTTTTTAGGAGTTATTATTTTTTAAGGGGTATATTAAATATTAAAAAATTACTTATTATGAACTGAAAAAAATATAATTTTAACGAGGTTCGACCAAACCTGTACCATTTAGAAAGAAGCAAAAAAAGTTTTCTACTATACAATTTCTTTTAAATACCACAAAGTTAGGTGGAAAACTTTTTGGCACATAGGTGCCAGTTCACTTCCCAAAATAATTAATTAAAAGGATAAAGATAAAATTGATGACTAATTGCTGACGTATACAGGCCACGCTGGGAATTCCACCTCATCAACTTGAATTAATTAGTACACTAACTTTTACATACGGATAATGTAAATATTTTTTACATAATCAAATTAAAACAAAGACTACTTACAGAAAATATCGTTTAATATAAAGTTTAGATTAATTCTTGAAAAATTAAGTCAACAATTAATCTATATGACATGTTTCATTATGCTGATCATATAAAAAATATTTTACACTGCAAAATCGCAAGTTGATTTCTTGTTTTTTTTTAAATATTCAAATTTAAGTTTTAAACATATCTTATTAAAAAATTTGTTTTAGACTTTAAAAAAATCGATAAAAAACGATATGAAGCTTCAAATAAGAGTAGTTCTCTTGCAATTTTTTAGAGTACCATTAAGGATAGTAATGAGAAGAAGGTAGAGAATTTAAACTTTAGATCCTTAATTAGAATAATATAGAAATATATTAATATCAGCAAAACTATTTTGTTAAGTGAATAAAGTTTATCCTCTTTCATAAGTAATTTTCCTATATAATTTCATGCTTCCTGATACGTTTTCTGAAAATTGATACAATTAATATAGTAAGTCAATATGTTTTGCAAAGTTCATCATTACTCTTTTGGTAATAATGAGAAGAAGGTTACAAAATTTAAATTTTAGATCTTTAATTAGAATAATATTGAAAATATATTAGTATTAGAAAAATTATTTTTGTTAAATGAATAAAATTTATCCTCTTTTATAATATTTCTCCTATAATAATTTCAAAAGTTTATCATTTTTCTCCTATTCGGTGTTATGTGCCCGTATTGCGACCCGATTAAATTCGTATTTATGCCGTAAAATTTGACATTAAGGGTAAAACGCTATCTAACAAAGACGATTTTATAACTAGACAAGCTCGAACCCAATATCTCTGATTAATGATTAAGGATATTATTACTCTTTTGGTAATTGATTCACCATTTTAAGTAACTTTAAAGCTTTATAATGTGACATAAGATTTATGACAGCTAATAAAAAATTCAAAAATAAAATTGACAGCTAAGTATATAGTCTGAATATCTCAATCTTGGACATAATAGTCTCTTTCATTTTCTATATATACTCCTCCATTTGCCTTTTCATATCCTCTATATTCCTATTCTTTCTCTTCATTTCTCAAGTTTGGCTCCTCTTGTTTTTTGTTAATAGATTATCAAAAAAGCAGTAGAAAAGATGGCTGGTGGTGGTGGCTTTAGCCGTGATCCAAATAATGGGAAAGAATATCCTGGAAATTTAACTCTTTATGTTACTATTACTTGTATTGTTGCTGCTATGGGTGGTCTGATTTTTGGTTATGATATCGGAATTTCTGGTACGTTTGTGTTTGTATATATGTATATGTGTACGTAGAGGCGAATTTAAAATCTAAAGTTTACTGGGGCATAATATATATATATATATATATATATATATATATATATATATATATATTTTAATTTAAAGTGAGTACGTACATATATAGTTTGGAAAGAAAATAATGACTTCCCGGCAGAGACAGATCCAAAACATAAACTTGATGAATTCAGCCTTTAAGTTCTTACCATTGAATGCACTACATTTTTTCAAAATTTTGTTTATTTTGTGAAATTTTAGTGATTTTCCCGCGCGTGTATCTATATTTCGTCTCAAAAAATCTGAGTTTAGTTGAATCTGTTAATTATATGCTATATCTTCCGCCATAGGTGGACCTATGTATAACATTGACGGGTCATCGGACCTCGTAAATTTCGACAGAAATTTTGTGTATAAATATATATACCTTGAAAATGATTAATTTAAATAACTTGACACCCTAAATACTAAAAGTCTTTAGAGAGTACTGGTTGAGCAAAATATTGATGCTTCCGTTATGTTAAAATCTTGGGTCCGCCTTTGTCTTCCACTGAGTTTAGTTGAACTCACTGATTCGAGCCGTTGAATCAGCCAGGTCACTGTGCTTGCATTAGAGTAGACTGCATACATAACACCTCTTGCAGTGCGACCCTTCCCAAGACCCTGCGTGAACGCAGGGTATTTTATAAATTGGGCTGCCCCTCCCCCCACCCCCGGGCCCTTTTTTGTTAAATCTTGTGTTACATGGAAAAAAAAAAAAAGATGAACTTGTTACTTGTTTTTTTATTATTTTTAATTATGTTTTTGTTTTGGAACCAGGGGGTGTGACATCAATGAACTCATTCTTGCATAGGTTCTTCCCATCTGTATATACAAAGCAAAGGGAAGACATATCAACTAATCAATACTGCAAATTTGACAGCCAAATATTGACAATGTTCACATCATCATTGTATTTGGCTGCACTTGTTTCATCTCTAGTGGCATCTTTTGTCACCAGAAAATTAGGAAGAAGACTCTCTATGCTGTTTGGTGGTGTCTTATTTTGTGCAGGGGCTTTGATCAATGGCTTTGCTCGTGGTGTCTCAATGCTCATTGTTGGCCGTATTTTGCTTGGTTTTGGTATTGGTTTCGCCAATCAGGTAACATTTTCTTTTCCCTTCTTTATTTTATTGTTAGAAGCGGAGCTTTGACGTAACTGGTGAAGTTGCTGCCATGTGACCACGAGGTTACGGGTTCGAGCCGTAAAAATAACTTGTTGCAGAAATGTATGGTAAAGTTACGTACCATAAAACTTTGTGGTCCGGCTCTTCCCAAGCCCCGTAGATAGCAAGAGATTAGTGCACGGGTTGCCTTTTACTTTTAATGTTACTTTTTTTCGGTCAACACTTTATTATAGTTCAGGTCTGAATTTCAGTAAGTAGACTGACTTAATGAGCAGAAGAAGTATGTTGATAAAGGCAAATTTCGTCATAAAAGAATACTCTGCATATCTTTCTTCTTTTGTATTTTAGTTTTATATTTTTCTTAATCTATTTTGTGTTGTCAATTCTTGACTCAGAAGATTTCACTTGAACAGAAAAGATGGTGTTTTAAAATTCAATATGAGGACCCCCACAACTTTTACAATTTGCACATTTGCCCTTCTTGAAAAGGAAAACAACTTTTCTTAAAGAAAACACTATGGTTTATGTTCCACCACTAGATTTTGGGAATTCATTTATTACTCCTTTGGTTTTTATAATTTTTGTATGTGAAATCTGATATATTATACTTCAGCAAGTTGTAACACTCACTGTTTTGTTTAAAATGTAGTAACCTTAATTGGATAGAGAGCACCAAATCATAGAATTTAGTATATAATCAAGAATAATGTACCCTTTTTGTTTCATTAATCTTGACATAGAATATGTGATCCTCTTGAAACAAACATCGTGAGCCGAGGGTCTATCGGAAACAGCACCTCTACCTTTTAGGTGAGGGTAAGGTATGAGTACACACTACACTCCCTAGACCCTGGGATTACACTGCGTTTTTTGTTGTTGTTGTTGTTATTGTTGTTCTTGAAACAAACACAAATTTTCCATTTTGCTCATTTTGTTTGGTGTTTTCCCTTTGAATTTTACTTAGAATTGGTTCTTTTTTTCTTCCATTTGTTTGATTAACATGTTTTTGGTAATTTTGGCTGCAGTCTGTTCCCTTATACCTATCTGAAATGGCTCCATACAAGTATAGAGGAGCTCTCAACATTGGCTTTCAATTGTCAATCACTTTCAATTGTCAATCACAATTGGTATTCTTGTAGCCAATATATTGAACTATTTCTTTGCTAAGATCTCTTGGGGTTGGCGTTTGAGCTTAGGTGGTGCTATGGTTCCTGCATTGATCATCAGCGTCGGTTCACTTCTCCTCCCCGAGACTCCAAATTCCATGATCGAACGTGGCAACAACGAGGAAGCCAAGACGAAGCTCAGGAGAATAAGGGGAGTCGATGATGTGGACGAAGAGTTTAATGATTTGGTCGCGGCTAGTGAAGCGTCTAGGAAAGTTGAACATCCTTGGAGAAATTTATTGCAAAAGAAGTATAGGCCTCATTTAACTATGGCTATTGTTATCCCATTTTTCCAGCAACTTACTGGAATTAATGTGATCATGTTTTATGCCCCTGTCTTGTTCAAGACTATTGGTTTTGGTGCTGATGCTTCTTTGATGTCTGCTGTTATTACTGGTCTGGTCAATGTTGTTGCAACCATTGTTTCTATTTATTATGTTGATAAGTTGGGAAGAAGATTCTTGTTCCTTGAAGGTGGCTTTCAAATGCTCATTTGTCAAGTAAGTTAATTCCTCATTTTATTGTATATTTTCATAAAAATGGGCAATCTAGTGTGCTGAACTCTCGTTATGCACGGAGTTTAGGAAAGAGTTGGACCATATTTGGTTTATTATATATAGCCTTACCTTCTTTACCTGGGTAGGGTAAGGTTTGCGTACACACTATTCTCCTCAAACCCTACTTGTGAGATTATATAGAGTTTATTGTTATATATAATCGTATCTTGCATTTCTGTAATAGGCTGTTTCTAATGGTGAAGCGACCTTATGCTAAAGGGTATCAATTGACACCCCTTCCCCTGAAAATTACACTATTTAGCCTAATCTTGCATTTCTGCAATAGTCTGTTTCCAATGATGGAGCGGCCTTATGCTAAAGGGTATAAATTGACAGTCTTTCACCTGAAAATTACAGTATCTAGATTAAAATATTATTTTTATGTATATATACTATATGTTGACTCCCTTATTTTTTTGTGCACTTTTTTTAATATTTTGGTACCCCTTATTAAAATTCCTAGCTCCACCACTGGCTGTTTCCATGGCTTGACCATTCGATCACATGGGATCAACTTTTACTATCGCTCCAAAACTCCCTTTCGTATATTTTTACTAACATGAACTTTGTTTTGTGTGTAGATTGCAGTAGCAATTTGCATAGGTTTGAAGTTTGGAACAGATGGGAATGCAGGAAATTTACCAAAGTGGTATGCTATAGTTGTGGTAATATTCATCTGTGCTTATGTAGCAGGATTTGCTTGGTCATGGGGACCTCTTGGATGGTTAGTTCCAAGTGAAATTTTCCCACTCGAAATTCGTTCTGCAGCTCAAAGTATTAATGTTTCAGTCAATATGATCTTCACATTTATCGTCGCGCAAGTGTTCTTGACATTGTTGTGTCATTTGAAGTTCGGGTTGTTCATCTTCTTTGCATTCTTCGTGTTCGTGATGACCATTTTTATCTATTTTTTCTTGCCCGAGACGAAGAATGTACCTATTGAAGAGATGGTTATTGTGTGGAAAGAACATTGGTTTTGGTCTAGGTTTATGACTGAAGTTGATTATCCTGGATTTGGCAAAGGAAGTTCAAATGGAGCTGTTGTTGAAATGGGAAAGAGTGACAATGGGCACAAATTAGTTTGAGATAAAGATTTATATTAGAGTATTAATTTTGAAAAAGATGAAAAGGGAGTTTATGTAATGTTTTAATTGGGATGATGTTGTTAGATTGAAGTGTTTTTCTTCTCTGTTTTGCATTGGAAAATACATATTTATTGGGTTCAATTTCAACCTCAAGGATTATTATAGAATTCCTTAGTTAGTACAGTTTGTTCCTTGATTTAATTTGAATGAACTCGTTTGTGAAATTATATAAGGAAAAATAATACTATTATTTAGCCGTTCTCAAAATAATAGTTGAAAAATCAAAGCAACCTATACCAGATGGTAGAATCCATGTGCTCGCTATTTTTCCAAAGAAGATTTGATTTGGACATTAGGATATGGATATATTTTGAGATTCATTTATTATTCAAATTTTCAAGAAAAGCATAATAGTAGTAACTCTTTTACATTATTATGAAGCTATTTGACACAATTGTCAAATTATTTTGAAAAATAGTACTATATATAATAGGTCGATACTGTATAAATATATTTTAAAGTGATTATTAATTTTGTGACACGAAGTAAAGCTTCAAAACTTAGCCCTCCACCTAACTTACTTTAAGCCAACATTACTTACATAAAATTACTGAAGACCAATCAGGTTTGTGGTGGAGTAGCAAGTACTATTTCATTCTAACGAGAGGTTTCGAGTTCGATTCCAACGTACGAAGCTGACTTTGTTAGTGAGTGTTTTACCCTCGATGTGAGACTTCACAATGCAAATGTGAATTTAGTTGGGTCTCAATGCGGATACTGGACATCAAATACCATGATTAAAGTGATAAATATATAACTTTAACATATTATAATATAAATTAAAGTTAAAATATATATCACTTAAATCATGATTTAAGTGATAAAATATATAAAACAATTAAGTCTTGCAAGCTTCAATTTTATTTGATGTAAACATTGAGTTCAGATAGTTATGCAAGTACAAAGTGTCTTTTTTAATCTGATTTGATTCTTAATGGGAAGTACGAATTTGGTTCTAGTCTACCAAATAAAGCAGAGTAGTAAACTCACGAAACTGTGATAACTTTGTTATTACTCGTCCAAAATTAGTGATTAATTTGCTTTTTAATTTTGGTCCAAAATAAGTGTCCATTTATATAATAAAAAAATTCAATTTATTTTTTCAAAATTACCCTTATGTACGTATTCCTAAAAAATCATTTACTCCTCACATTTGAGAAGAGAAATAAGTACTACTATAACTATAATGCAACATTTAATAAAAAGTAGTTTAATCACACTAATTATTTTTGCGTGAATAATGTTAATTTTAATTAATTAATATGACATCTAGTGGACAATAATAAAAGAAGAAAAGCACAAAGAAAAGGAAAAAGACGCAGGCAAAAGCCTGATAAAGTTCTTTAGTGTGGATAAAGTAATTTTTATTTCTCCGTACTAAGTTAGAAGTGAATATCCACAACTTCGCATTAGGAATCAAAATTCACATGGGATTAAATTTTATATAGTGACGGCGATTCTTAATTCCTTCATTATCAATTGAGCTTAAAAGTTTTACGCATTGGCGGACAAAACATTTTAAAAACCATATTAGTTCTTATTTATCCTTAAAATGAGTAACAATTGAATTTATATGCGATTAAAGGATATGCAATTTAATTTAACATGAATGAACTATGAGCAATAAATAATTGAATTAAAAGAAATCATAGCGATCAAACCAAATGTAATGGATGAACAACCAATTTCGCCTAGGGCTGTATTCTGGGCCGGGCCCGGGCCTTCGTAGGCCAAACGGGCCAGGCTTCGTGGGCCTGGGCTCTGGCAGTCTCGGGCCTGGCGGTCCCGGGCTTCGTGGGCTCAACGGGTGGAACCGGCCCGTGACGGGCCTAAGCCCATATGGTCCTGGGCTAAACGGGCCGGGCTCGTGGGCTTCGTGGGCCTAGCGGTTTTTTTTAAGGCAATTTCTTGTAGTATCATGGCTATATTAAAAATATATATGTAGTATATATGTAGATCTAATTATTAAAGTGCTTGACGAAAAAGAAAAATAACAAAACAATAGTAAAACACTAAATTGTCATGCATAATATATTGTCTTGTAGTATATATATTGTATCTTATGTATATATATTATAACTTATTACTTATATATTTTCTTGTAGTATATATTGTATGTTATGTATATATATTCTCTTATATATTTTCTTGTAGTATATATATTGTATCTTATGTATATATATTATAACTTATTACTTATATATTTTCTTGTAGTATATATTGTATGTTATGTATATATATTCTCTTATACCATTTTACACCAGGATCTAGGTAGGCGGGCGGTAGTCCGCACGGCCATCCAGATCTAAATTCGTTAGTACCATTTAAAGGTTGGCGGTAGTCCGCACGACCAATAAGGCTTCGAAATATACGGAAATTCTATTATAGTTTAATGACTGTATGGAAGGATCTATATCCTTTTACCCAAGCAAGGGGCCTGTCTAAGCCCGATACATACTCTTACTGAGCCCATGTGTCTAGCAGTTCTAACTGTGAAAGAGGTAGCCTTTTTGACAACTTCAGCGGGCTTTAATGTCACAGCTGGCTAGACGTAGCCACTAAGGCAAAGCCAATAAGAGTAGTACCAGAACCGACTGTACCACCATCTTGGAACCAAATCAAGAAACTATATTAAAATTTCTTTATATTTTGAAAGAGTCTGGATTCTTCATGGTTAATATGCAAGAGAAATTAGTTCTTCAACATAGATATGAATCCGTTTAGCCGGACATAGTCACGGCTGGGGAGAGAAACTAAGTATTTAAAATACTAAAAAGAAAAGAGAATAAGTACCTTGAAGGCCGAGAAGCAAGGCACTGAAGATGAACTGAACTTCAAAACTTTTATTAACTTCAACTGATTTACAAACTATAAACTAAATCTTTACAGTAGACTTCATGGTAACTATAAGATTTTCCCTAGTAAATCTTTACACATTTCATACCATTTTATCCTCCTCAGGCTCCCTTTATTCTACCTAATAATACTGGTATTACTTTCACTGCCTTTCAAAAATTTATTGATGATAACGTTGCAGCTATTAGTATTGCAGAAATTAATAAATTGATTTCTCAAAACAATTATTTGGGTTTGTATGTAAAAATTTTAGGAGAACATATTGGTTCTCTTGATAAAAAAATTGATGATTTGACTATTTTAATAAAGGAAATGAGTACTAAGAAAGGACCAACTGATATTGCCTCCACTTCAGGAAGTAAAACAGTTGATCAAGCTATTCCTACTCATATTCAAAGACCTCCGGTGTTCCAAGTATAATTGGAGGATATAGCTGATTTTTTACCAGAAAGAAGAAATGTGGGATGCAAACTTTATTCTGGCAAAAATGAGTATTAGGCAATTTGTACTCTATATCTAAAGCATGGCCAGAAGCGGATTTCACCAAATGAGTGATCTTTTGAAAATATTTAGTAGGAATCAATCCTTCCTAAATGCAGCTTACATCTGCACCACTATCAATCATAGCTATATCAGTTATAGAAAAATTATTATCTATCAAAATAGTACATTTAATATACCATTTGTGTGCAGTAATAATTTGCATCATACCTAAAAATAAATCAGATTTTTCATCAAAAATTTCTTTTCCTTTATCATTAGAAAAATCAGAAATTCCTTTAGTCGAAGATTCAGGGAGAAAATTATTTTTCTCAATTTGAGTAATACGGTGATCGCAAATCATTTGATTTTGCTTAAGAGACTTAATGTCCCTTTTAAAATTCTCAATTTCTTCTTTTAAATCATCAAAAGAAGTATCTCGACTAGGTGTATTGGACTTTTGAAGTCTTCTATTAATTTCAGATAAAGAATATGGTGCAAAATTTTCAAATTCGTTCTTGTATTTTTCAACAGATTTTGAACTACTAGAACTGGAAATTGCAGCTAAATTAATAATTTTTTCACGAAGTTTTTCATCAGTAACTTCTTTTAAAAGTTCTATTACATTGTCAGATGTAATAGTTTTTATATTAAGATTATCAAATTGTGATTGCAATTTATAAAATTCGTCACTATCACAAATACAAATATCACCTTTGCAAGCAGTGCAAGAAGTATCAATATTTTTATTATTATCAGAAAAATCAATTAACTCAACTTCAGTTTCAGATTCAGTCTCTGAGTAATAGTCAGAATTTGATTATGCAAGGCACAAGCTTCATAAAATTCTTGAGATATATTATTCAAATCATCTTTACTATAAGTATCAAAAAACCATGTTTTAAACTGGTTTCATTTTTCACTAAAAAATTCTTTTTGAATATAAATACGGGCCCGAGAACCGGGGCTAAAATCAATTTGGTGTGGAATCATTAAATATTATTGGGGTCGAAATCCATCTCGGATACAGAAGGAATATCCTTATCAGAAATATTGTCATTATCTTGAACAATATTTGTTTGAGGGTTAATCTTAACCCTTTCAACCCTTTTAACCTTTTGATCAGGCTTATCACTAGCAATAGTGTGTAGAGAAGCTGCACGATTGCGAGCTGGACCGTAGACTGGTTCAATAGGGGAAATATGTTGAATAGCAGGTAGAAGTCTATGATTAGCATTTCAATGGTAGATTTACCTCAAATCATCAGACCATCCGAACCTTACTTAATGGACTTAGATGTAAGACCCTTAGTGAATTTAGATGGTATAAAGACACTTTTATGAGTAGAGTTATGGAACTACCCGACAATAAATTTGAGCATTGGAAAGCCAAGTTTATAGATGGTCTCCCTTCCTTATTTGCTGAAAGAGTGAGGAATGTGTTAAAAGGTAGTTGCGGCGAGATTCTGTATAATAATTATACCTATGGTAAGCTTATAGGTGTTTGTACAGAAGAAGGATTGAAATTGTGTAATGAGTTAAGGCTTTCTAGACAGCTTAAGATTGATAAGCTTAAAGAAAAGTCCCAATTAGGTGACTTCTGTACCCAGTTCGGTTTACCCGGAACTTCCACTCAAAGTAGGAAGAAGAAAACCAAATATCATAGGTATCCTTACCCGGACAGCCCGTATAAGAAAAAGAGGTCTAGATATAGGCCTAAGGAAGAACGTGATACTAGAAAAGCGCATCGGAAATCTACTCGATTTGCGAAGAATAGATCCAAACGTGATCTCGCTGATATTAAGTGTTATAAGTGTGGGAAGTTTGGTCATATTTCTCCAAATTGCAAGCTTCAAAAGCTAAAAACCTTAGAACTCGATGATGAGTTACACGATAAGGTTTATGGCTTGTTATACACTTCGGGATCAGAATCTGACTATTACTCAGAGACTGAATCTGAAACTGAAGTTGAGTTAATTGATTTTTCTGATAATAATAAAAATATTGATACTTCTTGCACTGCTTGCAAAGGTGATATTTGTATTTGTGATAGTGACGAATTTTATAAATTGCAATCACAATTTGATAATCTTAATATAAAAACTATTACATATGATAATGTAATAGAACTTTTAAAAGAAGTTACTGATGAAAAACTTCGTGAAAAAATTATTAATTTAGCTGCAAGTTCCAGTTCTAGTAGTTCAAAATCTGTTGAAAAATACAAGATCGAATTTGAAAATTTTGCACCATATTCTTTATCTGAAATTAATAGAAGACTTCAAAAGTCCAATACACCTAGTCGAGATACTTCTTTTGATGATTTAAAAGAAGAAATTGAGAATTTGAAAAGGGATATTAAGTCTCTTAAGCAAAATCAAATGATTTGCGATCACCGTATTACTCAAATTGAGAAAAATAATTCTCTCCCTGAATCTTCGACTAAAGGAATTTCTGATTTTTCTAATGATAAAGGAAAAGAAATTTTTGATGAAAAATCTGATTTATTTTTAGGTATGATGCAAATTATTACTGCACACAAATGGTATATTAAATGTACTATTTTGATAGATAATAATTTTTCTATAGCTGATATACCTATGATTGATAGTGGTGCAGATGTAAGCTGCATTCAGGAAGGATTGATTCCTACTAAATATTTTCAAAAGACCACTCATTTGGTGAAATCCGCTTCTGGTCATGCTTTAGATATAGAGTACAAATTGCCTAATACTCATATTTGCCAGAATAAAGTCTGCATCCCACATTTCTTCTTTCTGGTAAAAAACCAGCTATACCCTCCAATTATACTTGGAACACCTTTTATTAATGCTATTTACCCGTTCAATAATATAGATGAACATGGTTTTTCTGCTAATTATCAAGATAAAAGGATAAGTTATTCCTTTGTTACAGATCCCGTAACTAGAGATATTAATGCCTTGACTAATATGAAACAGAGGCATATTGATTCATTACAATTAGAAATTCTTAGCATGAATATTTTCGATACTTTACAATCTGTTAAAGTTCAGCAAAAGATTAAATTGATTGCTGAAAAAATGGCCGTTGATGTTTGCGCCGATCACCCTGGTGCCTTTGGAACCGGAAAAGGCATATTGTAACTCTTCCATACGAAGAAAACTTCTCTGAGGATATTCCTACTAAATCTCGACCTTGCCAGATGAATGCTGAGCTAGTTGAATTCTGCAAAAACGAGATTGATAATTATCACTTTGAGAACCCCTGAACTCCGTCCAAGATTTAAGAGCTTTTAAGCCCGCAGCTCTTTTAGACGATTGTGAGCTAGACGAAGTAGGGGTTGGAATAGTTGGCCTAGCATGCTCTAAGGCAAGTTGATAAGCATTATAAACTGTTTGAGCATTAATATTAATTGAGGCTTTTGCATCTGCAAGTGTAGTAACTTCCTCATTTGAAAGATCTAAAGCCTTATAAATATCTGCAACAGTGTTAGTTATAAACTTACATGTGTGACGTGAATTAATTATTCTATACGCAATTATGCGTTTTTGCATTGTTCATCCCTCATCTATCCAATGACTTATAGCAGTTAGATAATCACAATCATTACCACTTCTACCAATATCAGTAGTAATAGAAATCCGATTAGGTATATGAGTAAATAAATACCGCAAATATTGTTCATATTCATGTTTGAATTTATAAATATCACTCTTAACTGTTGCGCGAGGCCAACCTTTATAAGTAGGATTAAAAACTTTTCTAATATAATGAACCCAATTAGGTTTAGAAGCAAAAGTATAAGATAAGCACATAACAGTAATCATCTTTGCTAATTCTTCACGATCTCTATTTGGATCGTAATATAAAATACCTCCTATGACAGTGTTAATTCCTGGTTGAACTAGATTTGAACCTGTACTAGGGTTAACCGTAGAATCTACACTTGTCCCATCTACCTGAGCTTTCATTTGTAAAAATCTAGCCTTATCTCTAGGGTGTGTTTTTATGTGCCTAGTCAAACTACCCGTGCCGCTACGGTCTCCAGTATATTTATGCGCCATTAATTTCCCACAAGTTTTACACTTAGCCTTATTTTGTTCTCTTACTTGAGTAAAAAAATTCCAAACTAATGATGTTTCTAGGCGTTTAGCAGATTCTCTATTAAAAGTAGGAGTTTCTACAGGTGGGTCGGTCGGTGCATCAGTTGGGTTATTAAGAGGACTAGTAGGTGTATCATCTAAATCCGGTGCTTGGGTTTCATCATCATCCTCATTTTCCTCATTATTTTCTAAGATAGTTTCATTAGGATAAAGAGCATTCATAATTTCATCATCTAATGTTTCACCTGGTGCAACATTATGGCAAAATTCACTATCGGTAAATTGAAAACAAGGGTGATCACTATCAAGAATTACGGAAGGAGGAGGACGTCTAGGTTGGCGACTACTTTCAACTTGCTTATCTTTTCTAGGTCGGGGAGCCGGGGGAAGGGTAGTTGGTTGGCCACTACTTTCACCGGTTTTATCTTTTCCTTTACCAAATATTTTTTTCAAAGAAAATGCCATATTAATTATAATTATGCAAACTAAACCACACAAAAATATATTCTTAAAACGTAAGAGTTGAAACGAGTTTACCGGATTGCCGAACAACTTCTAGAGAATTGAAAATCGTTGAACACTTGAAAACTTCAATTCAACAACTTCACAATTTTTCACGAAATTTCAACAATAAATTAAGTAATTGTAGTAGAGAGATTGAGAGAGATTGAGAGATATTGATGAATTGGTGAATAAAAATGAAAGAATGAGGGGGTATTTATAGTTGAGAAATGGGAAAAAGTATAATTATATAAAGTTTGAGGTTAAAATAAAATTTGGGGGCCAAATGGCCATTTTCTAAACTTAAAAACGGTCAAATTGTCAGCCCAAACGACTAGATTTTAAATATGGCCGTTGGAGAATTTTAAAAATATTTTTTTTTAAAAAAAATAGTCATTGGGCCCGCCAGGACCGGCCCAGGCCCGGCTGACGGTCCCCGGCTAAACGGTCCCGGGCTCGTGGGCTAATATATGAAGACCGGCCCGTCACGGGCTTCTCAGGACCACCAAGACCGTTAGGCCCGTTAGGACCGCGGGCCCGATCAGGTCCGGTTCAGGCCCGGCCCACCAAACAGCATTAATTTCGCCCTCGGAATGAACTCGGTTATCACTTAATGAACAAAGAGCTGAGGAACACTTTGAACAATATCTAAAGGACAAAAAATTAACTTTTATTGCTTTGATATGCGTGACAACAATGGTTTAAAAAAAAAGTTCTCCTCTTTATATACTAGAGGTGTTTCAATCCTATTACAAGTCTAAATAAGGTAAAAATCTTCTCCTTCCAGTAACATTGATATGTAGTTGATGTCGGGTGAGATTGCGGCGTAACATCCAGCTGAGGGCGGATATTGCGGCATGCCTAACCGTCTTTTCTCCTAGTATCGGCCCTTCACTGTGCTCGGACCCGATGCCTGAGCCGTATCCGGTCCCGGGTGCACCATTCGTCCTTCCCGGGCTCTGAGATGTAGAACCCCTCGGCTTTACTCGAGGTCATGTCAGATTGTACTTCCCTCTCATTTTTTACAGGAAAATCGGGGGTAACTTTATCTCCGGTTTTACCCGTACACAGTTCTAAATCTCTTTGTAAATATAAATTAATAATCTAGTAAAAATAGTGACTAATCTACGGTTAAAAGTTACTAATAGTATAAACATTTTTTAAGGGCTTTTTTTACTTTTAACCCGCGCTTGAAATTATTTATATTCGATAGCTGAAAAACTATATAAAATTTGTGTGTGTATATATATATATATATTCGACTATTATTTTGATAGCGGCTATACAATGTGAGTTTTCCTTTTTATTTTTTTAACCCAATAACAACTAAGAGGGGATCGAGAAAGAGAAAGAGATGAAGAGAGATTATATTCAATTTGGCAAATGGTATTACTCATGACGATCCTCAAGAAGAGAATGGTTTTTTTTTTTTTTTCTTTTTCCTTTCTGTTTTTTCGTTTTGCTTATACTAAACGGAGGTAAAATGGGAGGAGAATCATATCATACTCTTTCAGGTCACGGATTCTTTGGGACATGAAAGGAAGATGAACGTGGACCAAATGATTCTCTGCACTTCTTTTCATTCAGTTTGACTGAACTTTAGTGTAAGTACTTTATTAGCTTGATTGGGTTATATGGATAGGAATCGACCTTAACAAAAGCGATTTCATAACGAGGGACGAACCAGCCGAGAAAATCCTTGTTGTATTGGTCGCTTTAACCATTGTACAGTCAAATCCTTTTATAATAATCTCGTTTGTTTTGAGATCTGTCTTTTATACATAAGAGATCTAAAATGATCATTTTCTTAAATTTAAAATTGTAAAAGAGCATGATGCACATATAAAAATCATGGCGTAAATCCCGGAATAGATTTGTACGAATCCGTACTAGGCGGTTAGACAGCTGTCCCAATAAGATTATTTACTGTAAATAGAAATGTACCTTATTTTGGGTTCCCCTATTATATAAAGGGGACCCCAATCATTTGTAAAGATCATCTAATCATTGGCAAAGAATATACTCTTTTACTTTTTTGCTCATTGTTCATCAGAATTGTCCTTTACTGATGTGGTCATTACTGATGTGGTCAAAACAACCGAGATCGGATCTCTCACGGAAATTGTGAGGCCCCAATGTGGTCATTACTGATGTCTTTCTTGTACCAAATAACTTGAAATGTTATATAGAGAACATATTATAACATAATATAAAAACTTAGTTCCGAAGAAACTTTAAATACCATATTCCATCAAAGAAGGGGGGGGGGGTTAGGTAAGCCTAGTTTCTAGCTAGATAGACGATAGTCATGCAGGTAAGAAGGCTAATTAGTAGAAGTACTGCACCTTGCTCACGGATCTGCAACTCAATTTTTTTTCTTAGGTATTTATATTTTCATTTAACCCAAAAAGATGAATTACCAGGTTCCCTTGATGTTGCGGAGGGTAACATATTTAGTTTTGAACATGTTTGTCAAAGCTTGACTAAATTTAGTGATATTTTATATTTGATTTATTTGACTTTTATATGTTAGTGTGGTAAAGGTGAAGTGTTAGGATCTTTTAATTTTTTTGGTCTTATATATTCAATAAAGCGGTGGTCGGACCGACTTGTCACGCCCCAAAACCATGGAACGCGATCGGCGCTCAATCGAATAAATCCGACTGAGCAAGCTTGTTAAATTTCATTCTACCCAAACTAGTTCATGAATAAAGAGGGGATGTTACCCCATTAATCAAAACACTAATCAATTTTCCATTAGCAACCTTCATTTCTTTTCCGTAACGACTTCATTCATAGTTTTCAAAATATTACAAGTTTACAGATTTAATGAAAAATATGCTTATCAAATACCAACATTTCTAGTTTTGACTCCCAACATTAACCATCACCCACAAACAGATACAGAGCCTCTAAGTAAAATTGAAGAGTGATAAAGGAATGCCGGCAATAAGACTCCGGCTATACCTCAAAATATGATAAGAGAGTGAATAAGAGATACATGACATGACCCCAGGATGAAGTGGGGCTCACAAATCTGCTGGGAAGAGAATGTCGCTAACACCGATCGATGTCGCCTGTTATGGAATCACCTGTATTATTTAAAGATACAACGCCTCCGTCAAAAGAGACGTTAGCGCCGTCGAATAGCACTAGTATGTAAAGCTAAAAGTCCCCTTTCAAAATAGAATAACCATACAAGCAAAGAAACCATGGAAACAGTAAGTCCAAATCATCAATATACAATCATCCAACTTGAAACATGTAAGTCTTTCAGTTTACGAAAATAATATATATTTTTTGGTTGGGAGATCATTAGCACCGATATGAGTTATACCACCGTCTTTGTTAGCAAGGAGTCCGATCACGACCCGATCGGCTAAGTTGTCCCCTTGGAGACATGCACCACAATCACAATTTCCAGTTTTAAATTTCTAGTTTTTGATTCCCAATACAGTACCACCATGTGTGCGGCATGACGTCTGATCACGGCCCGATCGGCTAAGCCACCTTCCCACATATGCCAAGTGAGTTGGCTTTACCAATTTACAAATGTTACCAAGTTTAATCCCAATTAAGGGGAATAACCATGATCCACCCCTACACCGGCACGTGTAGTTTCAGGTGTGAGCCTTATGACCCACCCTTCCTCGGTTTTGCTAATGATACTCCCAAAAATATTTTTGATTTGATTTGATATTGCACAGAATTGTAGTATAAATACAATTATACGAATAGAGCATAAATACAATTATACTCACCTCAATATCTTCCACATTTTATAGTTCTTTTAAAATATCCTCAATCTCTCTCAATACCAATATTTCTTTGACCCTTTGGGCCTTTCACGAGATTCATCTTTTTCCTGGCACGAAGGTCGCACTTGGTTTTCCACATTTTCATTTTCTTTATTTCCAAGGATCACCAACGAATATCAATGTAACGAATATTCCGAAAATCATATATTTTCGAGTTCATTAGTAATAGAAACTCCAAACACAAAGGATTCTTTCCAAAGAGGGACATACCAACCGACAACTAAAATACACATTGAAGTTATAAGCAAGAAATCACCTCAATTATCCTTGAATTACTCCTTTCCCATCATGACAAAGGTGCAATTTCAACATCGGAATGTGTAAGGACTCGCATTACATTAAATGTATTTATAAGGCAAAGCATTATCTAAAACAACCACTTATGGGCATAGTTCAGGTACAAGACCTTTAGGCCATTCTATTTTTGAAGTTAGTTCATACCAGTTGGGTCAAGGCTTATTTCATAATTTGTTTCACATTTTCTCATTCGATTCATTTCCAAACATCTTTACAGTTTATCAACAACTAGACACATTCAATCAAGACATTTAGTACACAAAAGATCAACTAGGAGCACTAAGTAGATCGAATTCTTCTCACCCAATTAGTATACTAACCTTCATTTAAAATGTGACTCAAGGCCATACCATTTTAGTAAACAAACCACACTTAAGCTTAAGAAAACAATATGGAATTCACTTCCGAGAGAGAACGTTTAGCCTACATACCTCGATTGAGCTTTCCTTAAATCCTACTATACGCCGGGACTCTTAGCAACGTCAATCTCTTAGGAACATGACAAATCGAACCACAAATTAGAGAGGGGATCATAGTTCTAGATCATTTGAGCATATTTTCAAACACTAAGTGTGCATTATGCTTTAAGACCTTTTTGTGAAAGATCCTACCATCCCTCATCCCTTCTTTAGCTCAAGACCTCACCAAATACTTTAAGAACTCATGCATGCAAGATATCCACTTCCATCCTCATGGATTACCCTTCTAATGGTCCATTCTAGTTATATCTAGTAATCTAGAGCTTGGGTTATAGAACCTTACCTCTTAGGAAAAAGACCTAGGTGCCTTTCTTGACAAATCTTCAAGGTTTAAACAAGATCTTAGGAGAAATGTTGATGAAGAGCCCCTTCTCCCTCTAGGACCCCCCTCTCTCTCTAAGTGCATCCAAAAATAGGCCTAAATTGAAGGGTAGCATATAATATATCGACATGGGGTCGGGTCAAAAAATTAGAAATTTGGAGCCCCGGTACAGATATGCGGTCGCATATGCGACCGCATAACTATTATGCGGCCCTCAAAGTGGTCGCACAATTAAAGCTCAGAATTGGGAGATCCCGGGTTGGGTCTGCGGCAGGTATGCGGTCCGCAGACCTATTCTGCGGTCGCGTAATGCGTCGCAGAACCTCTCATCGCAAAAGTTGAAGAATGATTATGCGATAACTATGTGGCCCGCAAACCTATTATGCGATCGTATAAATGGGTCGCATAGCTGGCCTCAAATAGGCCAAGTTTCTGCCTCACTCTGCGGCCATAATGCAGTCGGCAAAGTGATTATGCGGCTGCATAATTGGCCGCAAAAAAATGTGCCCTTCTGAAAAATACATTTTTCCTTAACTTTTTAATGCACCGATCAATCCAAATAGTCCGAACCGCGGCGAGCAATATTATAAGTTTCTAACACACAATTCTAACTTGGCACTACGAGATTCCGGGTTTTTGGGTAAATATTTTACGAGACCTTACATCCTCCCCCACTTAAGATCATTCGTCCTCGAATGGGGATCATGGCTCGCCCCAAACACCCCAACATGACTTATTTCCTTCCTCACGTACCTCAAGCTCCCAAATTTCACATGCCCCTCAAATATGCATTATAATATACTTATCAAGTGATTATCCTGCTCTTCCCTAACCAATACTTCAACTACTTATAGTATCTTACCGAGAACTAAGAACTAATTTATTCATCTTAAATCCTTGAACAAGAATAAGCACTAGACATCATCAATGGCAACAACAAAACTAAATCTAGAAGCCAAAGGGTAGAAGCCATCTTCTGAGAAAAGCCTAATACATTATCGTCCTCTTTCTCCTCCACACAAGATTTATAACCTACTACTACCAGCTTAGTTGGTATGCCAACATCACAATCCTTGTCATAGCCTCAACACTACTCTTCCTTCTATTAACAACATCACAACGACAATTGGCTCCCCACCTTGGCAGTGTCCCTTTATATTGGATTCGACTCTTCATTCACACCCCAGAAATTCCAAATTTGACTAATCCCTAAATTTCTGAAAATTTCACCAAAGTTTCCTTTGTAACTGGGCCCATCCACCTATCAGAGAACCTCAGAAACACAATTTAACAATACATCCGTAACTAAACAACTCGTATAATATACCAATAACACAGATTTTCCCCACATCTAACATTACATTATCAAAGACAATACCTGAACATGAGCTGCACATATTTAAGTCGTAATACACAAAGCACCTCTCGAATCACGATCATATGATATATAATTAAGCGAATAAAAATTTTCCCTTCCACAACTCTCAACCTTGTTTAATCCCAGATTATGATTAGCTACTCCCCATAAGCCGATTATCCATTAATTGCTCCTTCAATAATTCTCACCGAAATGATATACCAAAGATTCCCAATTACCTCCTTAGACATAGACACATGGAACACCGAGACCATGGAGGGCAACGATACGATAGGGGGACATCATACTCATAAATTGACCCATCTCTTTCAAGGTTCCATAAATTCCGAAGTGCACTGCACCTACTTTACCCTTAATAACAATTCGCATAGCATCTTCCTGGAGGAAACCTTGAGAACAACTTGCTTACTTTCTTTAACTCTAAATCTTTATGTCGGACACCCGAGTTGAACACTTGGCGACCTTTAACTATTATTCTGTGAGTGGCTAGAATGAATACGACCATAGAGTTCCTACCCAATATGATTGATCATGGAATGATGCTACCTTTTGACATGTTTGAACCCATACCCTTAATAGATTTACCACAAATAGGAACATCGAGGTTCGAGATTGGTCTGGAAGTATTTCAAGAATCCATCAATGTAGATGTATTGAGTAAGGTATTTCATGAGGTTATATTATATTTTAGGAAACATAAAACTTACTACAGATTATGATGGCACGATTAATCATTGAGATGAAATCATTAGTTTGAAACAATGAGGCATAGAGTTAGATAGCATATCGGCAATGGGAATCATTTCGGAGGAATATTCAAGTACGTGCCACCAATCGTCTCCTGGAGTGTAGGGAAGATCAATTTATCAAAAATGAGAATATTCTGGCACCTTGAATGAGATAGGGGTTTCAAAATATGAAGGTGAATTATACTCCTAACATTAATTGACACAATGAATCTGCGCCACAAGGCCATGAGAATGAAATAGAAGTTGAACACTCATGAGATTACTATAATTCAAACCGCTCAACCTTTACGGATAGTTGATCCTATATGAGAGTACTAAAGATACTCCAACTTGTATTTCAAATTACTATGATGTGTGCCAAACCCGAATCATCTAATATGAACCTTTCACGATTGAATTCACATTGCTAGGACTTCTTAATAATGGGGAGGGGGGGCATGTACTGGCTAGAGAGGGAATGCACCATTTTTTTTGAGATTGACATGATTCTGCTATCATAATAATTCTCCAGCTGCGATACCAAGCCACTTCACGGGCAATTTCAATACTAAGAACAAAGTGAGCTACTTATTGCGGAGCGATTTAAGTGAGCACGAAAGTCATACTACAATGGGCAAAGAAAAGATCTTCTTGTGGCGGATTTGTGAGAACCTCAAATTTCTCAAAAACTTATACAGACAAATGATCTACTTCAACTGATATGCATATATATGATATGAGTTGAAATAGGCTCTCATGCTACTAGATAGTGAAAATACTTTATGATAATATTGACGAAGGAGCAAAGTGATTATTTGAACCATAGAAGCTATCTACACCAGGTAGAAAAGAGTGACTCAAGAAGGATCACAACACCGAGCCGCTTTACATTGAATTTGGCACCACATAGGCAAATTTTACAATGGTTCATGCATAAGCACACATGAGTAGATGTTATCCATTTGAATAAAAACGACCTGTAAGAAATTTATCAGGTATAGTTCTTTGGTGAGAGTCTGGGAATGCAAGTGGAAATAATTACTCTCGGATTCTGACTCAATTCAGGAAATCATCATAGAACTCCATTCCTCAAGAGGTCGCAAGTAAGATAATGGTAATAAAGAGGCTTCACAAATAATACATCTGGTTCAAAGAGTAGATACACAAAATGGATCATAAGGTTGTCCTGACTCTATCCAAATCCCATACCAATATAAGGATTGACCTATGACAAAGCGGAGCTAGAGTCAATAAGAGCATACTCATCGCGAGATTTGAAAAGTCGACATACCTGTAACCACACTTGGAAAAGCTTCCAACCTTTGATGCCCCCTCATAGCATAGAACCTGCTGGGCCCTCCCGAGCTCTAAATACCACCCCCGGCTGCTCAACGTCCTGAAGGCGCTATAGATGAAGTATTTATAGAACTAGCTGGCTAAACCATACCCCTGACATGACCTGGCAGGACAAATAACAGTCTCTTTGAAGGTGACCCGCCATACTACACTTGTAGCATACCTTGGTACTATAGCGACATATTCCCTGATGACATTTACCACACTTTGTACAACAGGGATGAGGTCCACTAAACTGACTTGCCCCACTGACCTGATATACGCCCCTCTTGGATATATTAAAAACATCTCTTTTATCCTTCCTCCAAGCTTCCCATGCGGGAGTAACCATTTCACTACCTGATTACTGTGCGGGCCTTTAGAATTGCCCAGACCTACCACCCCAAATACGCTGCTGAACATACTCACAACACGATGTCGAATGTGCCTCCCCACATACCGGACATGCAGAGATAGGAGTATCTAACCTAGGACATTGATTCTTCTTGTGACCCCTTTTTCCACAACCGTAACATATTTCAAGTGTCATCCAACATTTCCCCAAGTGACGCTTCCCACATACTTAACAATCCAACTCATTAGCACCAACAATCCTCTTTCGTTTCTTAGATGCTCTCACCACATGCTCTGGTGGTGCGGTGACATTGGCAGGGACAAGGACACTTCCCTTAGCAATAAGTTCTTCTAATCCTTCCACGACTTGACGCATTCTCCCTATGAACTCATGCGCAATATCCCCCAAATTCAATGACAGGGTTATTCCTTCCTCGTTGCTTCAGACTTGTGGATTACTCATCTGAAAAATGGGACATAACGAGGAAATTAGATCTCTATCTTGGGCTCTATAGAACGATCCGGAATATCAAGAAAGTGTGGAATTTCCTAAATGTCCAAATAGCCTCCAACTTATAGAAGCGCTCGACAACACACCGATAAGAAGAACTCTACTAGACATGGCTCTGAGACATCCTAGGACACTTTAAAACCATAGGCTCTGATACCAAGTTTGTCACACACAGAAACCGTGGAACGCGACCGGCGCTCAATCGAGTAAACCCGACTGAGAGAGACTGTTAGATTTCATTTTACCCAAACTAGTTCATGAATAAGAGGGGATGTTACCCCATTAATCAAAACACTAAGAAATTTTCCATTAGCAACCTTCATTTCATTTCCATAACGACTTCATTCATAGTTTTCAAAATATTACAAGTTTACAGATTTAATGAAAAACATGCTTATCAAATACCAACATTTCTAGTTTTGACTCCCAATATAAACCATCTCCCACAAATAGTCTACAGACCCTTACAACTGAAGAGTGATAAGGCAATAAGGCTCCGGTTATACTTTAAAATATGATTAGAGAGTGAATAAGAGACCCATGACATGACCCCGGGATGAAGTGGGGCTCACCAAATCTGTTGGGAAGAGAATGCCACTAACATCGATCGATGTCGCCTGCTGTGGAATCACCTGTATCATTTAAAGATACAGCGTCCCCGGTAAAAAGGACGTTAGCGCCGTCGAATAACACTAGTATGTAAATATAAATGTCCTCATTCAAAATAAAATAACCATACAAGAAAAGAAACCATGGAAACAGTAAGTCCAAATCATCAATATACAATCATCCAACTTGAAACATGTAAATCTTTCAGTTTACGAAAATAATATATATTTTTGGGTTGGGAGATCAATAGCATCGATATGAGTTATACCACCGTCTTTGTTAGCACGGAGTCCGATCACGACTCGATCGGCTAAGTTGCCCTCTTGAAGACATGCACCATAATCACAATTTCCAGTTTTAAATTTCTAGTTTTTGATTCCAGCACAGTACCACCATGTGTCCGGCATGGCGTCCAATCACGGCCCGATCGGCTAAGACTCCTTTCCACATATGCCATGTGAGTTGGCCTTACCAATTTACAAATATTACCAAGTTCATCCCATATAAGGGGAATAACCACGATCCACCCCTACACCGACACGTGTAGTTTTAGGTGTGAGCCTTATGACCCACCCTTCCTCGTTTTTGCTAATGATACTCCCAAAAATATTGTTGATTTGATTTTATATTGCACAGAATTGTAGTATAAATACAATTATACGAATATAGCATAAATACAATTATACTCACCTCAATATTTTTCACATTTTATAGTTCTTTATTAATATCCTTAATCTCTCTCAATACCAATATTTCTTTGACCCTTTGGGCCTTTCACGAGATTTATCTTTTTCCTGGCATGAAGGTCGCATTTGGTTTTCCACATTTTCATTTCCTTTATTTCCAAGGATCACCAACCAATATCAATGTACCGAATATTTCGAAAATCATATATTTTCGAGTTCATTAGTAATAAAAACGTCAAACACAAAGGATTCTTCCCAAAGAGGGACATGCCAACCGACAACTGAAATACACATTGAAGTTATAAGCAAACAATCACCTCAATTATCCTTGAATTACTCCTTTCCCATCATGACAAATGTACAATTTCAACATCAGAATGTGTAAGCACTCGCACTACATTGAATGTATTTATCAGGCAAAGTATTATCTAAAACAACCACTTATGGGCATAGTTCGGGTTAGTGGTGGCAAATGGGCAGATTGGGTTGGATTTGGGCGGGTTGAAAATGGGTAGAACAAAAATGGGTTGAAACCCAACCCATCCATTTTTATAGAGGTAAAATGTGGTTTGGGTAAAATATGGGCTGGATAAAAAGTGGGTTTGACCCATTTTTGTATTTTGTTTGAAACCATTTTATTTTGACTCTACTATAACTCTCTACTCTATTGTTGTTTCCCAGTTCTCAGAAGAAGATCAAATTATGTTTCAATTTCTCATTATGTGTATTTCAAATTGTGTTTCAATTCCTCAATATCTCAGAAATGTGCAAATTAAACCAATCCCATTAGTGCTTGAACTTTTCATATAGAACTTCATTATAACAGGCAAAAAGGTTCTTTAAACATCTTATTTAAGCCCAAGAATATTATGGTTCGCATGAAAAACTTTAAACACTGTAATAATTTAAAAAATTAGCCTAACAAAATGCATTAGCAATCTATTTCATTAATTAGTAAATTTGTAATAATTTACTATTGAGAATTTCGCAATTCTTGGCAAAGAATGGTGTCATTTTTTGCAATATTTTCATTGGTAAATGGTTTAACTACTTTTCTGTAGAATTCCGTTTTAGGAAAATACTTAACTTAGTTTTTTCTTTAATTTTTAATTTTTTATAAGAAAGTAAAAAATACTTTACTTAATTAGTAGTATTAGTACTACATAAGAACGTCAAGAAAAGTTTTTTTTCTATAACTTTTTCACCAAAAAAGAATTTTGCGCAGTTTCTTGGAATACCTTAACTTATCAAATTTATATTACAAAACAAACGAAATAATCAATGTCAAATTAAATGTAAATTTAGACAATTTGAAGGTCGAAAACATGAACCAGTTTATCTATATTTTGGTGAAAGAATATCAAATAATCTTGAGCTCATTACTTGATTGCATGCCAATAGTGTAATAACAAGTGGCAAAACAAATGAGTTAGACTCTATTCAAAGCAAATCTATGAGAAATAATAATTGTGGGTAATAGCTTTAGGCCTCGAGCAGGAATCCGGAAATCAAAACAAATTTAAAACCACATTCAACCCGTATTCAACCCGCACTAAACTGTTACTCAATTGTAGGATTTCAGCAAGGAATTCGAGGATCGAGTAGCTGTTCAGGAGTTCGAGGACTCGAGAGTTCAGCTATGGAGTTGTGAAGAAGAAAATGTAAAGAGAGGAAAAGAAAAAGAGAGAGATAGGAAGAGATTTTAGAAGAAATTGTACTAGTTTCATATATGATCTGTAACTATGAATTACAATGCTATATAAGGATTGAGAATGTCTACTGTTTATTACATTTGAAAGAATCCGTCTCTACTGTTTTCTCTAACTGTCTAACTAACCTCAACTGACCTCTAACTAACTTTTAACTCCCTCTAACTAACTTTTAACCATCAAGTTGACGTGGCATTGAACTGCATTGTTTCTTGAGTTTAATGTGTAATTTTTGTATCAATACTCCCTCCTAAAGAAGATCCTTGACCACAAGGATCAAAGTGAGGAAACCTAGTTTTCAAGGCATTGAAGAACTCCCATGTAGCATACAGCGGGCAAACCTTTCCATTTAACCAAAACCTGGGCAACAACCTTATTTCCTTTCTTAATCATCCTTCTCTGTAGAATAACTTCTGGCTCAGGACAATTAGGATCAACAATGTCATTGGTATGAGGGTAGGTAATTTATGTAGGTAACTCATAGCATTTTTTCAGGAGAGAAACATGCACAGTGGGGTGTATGTTAACTGAGGGTAGAAATAAGAGGGTGTATGCCACATGACCTACCTTCTTAGCAATCTGGAAGGGTCCATAATATTTGGAAGCTAATTTGTGGAAAGACTGAGATGTAACAGTTAATTGTTTGTAAGGTTGAGCCTTGAAATATACCCAATCTCCCACTTCAAAATTCCTGTCACTTCTATGATTGTCAGCTTGTTGTTTCATCTTGAGTTGAGCCCTCAATAGATGATGCTGCAATAATTGGAGCTTCATCTCCCTATTGAGTAAGGTGTTATCAACCTCTGTGGAAGCTGATTCTCCTAGAAAATAAGGTAAATGAAGTGGTGGTGGCCTGCCATACAATGCCTCATAAGGTGTAGTTTTTATGGCGGTGTGGAAGGAAGTGTTATACCAACACTCAGCCATATGTAAATAAGAATACCAATCTGTAGCTTCTTTAGAGCAGAATTACCTTAGATAAGTCTCTAAACACCTATTTAGGACCTCAGTTTGGCCATCTGACTGAGGATGACAAGTTGTTGAGGTGTTTAATTGAATTCCCTGAATTGCAAATAACTCCTGCCAAAAGGTGCTTAGAAATACTGCATCCCTGTCACTCACTATGGAATATGGCAATCCATGTAGTTTGTATATGACCTCCATGAATACCTTTACCACAGAATCTATCCACTATGACTAAGATGACTTCATACCCTTGGGATTTAGGAAAACCATCTATGAAATCCATACTAATTTGGGACCAAACTATCTCAGGAATAGGGAGTGCTTGCAGAAGACCAGGATAGGCTATCAAATCAGCTTTATTTCTCGGGTAAATATCATATCCATGAACAAAAAACTTGACATCTTCCCTGATTCCCTTCCAGTAAAATAATGACAGAATCCTCTTGAGTGTTTCTTCTATGCCAGAGCGACCACCTTGAGGAGTAGAGTGCCATAATTATATAATATTACTTCTAAGCTGAGGGTCCTTCCCAACTACTAGCTTCCCTTTCCTCCTCAACTGATTGTGAATCCATGTAAATTGACTGTGACTAGCTGGATTAGTCTGCAATTGTTCAATTGAGGGTCTTCAAGTCGGCATCTGAGTTCCAGCTATCAAAGATAGCCTGCAATAGCTCTGAGCTAGTTGTGAAAATTACTAAAGAGAATAACTCACCTCCAAGTACCCTAGATAGGGCATCTGCTACTTTGTTCTCCACCCCTTTTTTGTACCCAATAACATAGTCAAAAGGCATCAGCTTAGTGAGCCACATAAGCTGAAAATTTGTGTGTAGTTTCTGCTCTATTAGAAATTTAACGGCCCTCTGATCAGTTCTTATAATAAATCTCTGACCAAGTAGGTACTGGGACCATTTTGTGATAGCGTAAACAATAGCTAGGAGTTCTCTATCATAAACTAAAAGAGCAGCATGTCTGGGAGAGAGTGTTTTTCTGATAAAAGCAATAGGGTGCCCTTGCTGCATTAGAACAACCCCTATACCATGTCCACTTGCATCAGTTTCAACAATAAAGGTCTTGTTAGCATCGGGTAATGCCAACATTGGAGCCTGAATCAATGCAGTCTTCAGCTGTTCAAAGGCTTCTGAAGCAGCAGGCGACCATTTGAAATTATCTTTCTTGAGAAGGTCGGTTAATGATTTGCTAATGGAACCAAACCCTCTGATAAAACTCCTATAGTAACCAGCTAGCCCAAGGAATCCTCTAAGTTGTTTAACATTAGTTGGTAAAGGCCATTCCTTCACAGCTTCTATCTTTTAAGGATCTGTTGAAACCCCTTCAGCAGTAATAAAATGGCCCAAGTATTCTATTTTTTGAACCTCAAAGAAACATTTGCTCTGCTTAGCAAAAAATAATTGATGCTTCTTCATTTCCCCAAACACAGACTTTAAGTGCAACAGATGATCATCCATGTTGCTGTTATATATTAGTATGTCATCAAAAAAGACCAAGACATACTTCCTAAGTAACTTCTGAAAAACTGAGTTCATTAATCCTTGAAAAGTTGCAGGAGCATTTGACAACCCAAAGGGCATTGCTAAATACACATAATGGCCAGCATGGGTTCTAAAAGTAGTCTTTGGTACATCTTCAACTGCCATCCTTAGTTGATGATAACCAGATCTCAGGTCTATCTTTGAGAAGATTTTAGATCCTCCTAGTTCATCCAGTAAATCTTCTACAATGGGAATAGGGAATTTATTTTTTACTGTTTGCTTGTTCAAATCCCTATAATTGACACACAACCTCCAAGTACCATATTTCTTTCCAACCAAAACTACAGGTGCAACAAAGGGACGGCTACTTGGTTGGATAATACCCTGATCTAGCATCTATTTTACTAAGGTCTCAATAACATCCTTCTTGACTGAGGGATACCTATATGGTCTTTTATTTATAGGTTCAGTTCCAGTTTGAAGGACAATCCTATGATCAAACACTCCTCTAGATGGTGGCAATTGAGTAGGTTCTTTGGACAACTCCTTAAACTCATTTAACAAGTTCAGTAGTCTAGGATCTTGTTCAAATGTCTCCTTAGTTTCCAAAGAACAACATTGTACTTCATTGCACATACCAGACATTACTTGTATCATGCATAATTCAGATTGTTTACCTGAAATTCTAGCCAACTTTCCAGCTCCAGGAGTCAGAATTTGCTTTCCTGATCCTCTAAGTACATGCTTCCTTCCTTTGTAATAGAACTCCATGGTAAGTGTTCTGAAGTTTATTTTGATATCCCCCAATGTTAATAACCGTTGAACTCCTAATACCACCCCACAAGATCCTAATGGCAATAGCAAAAATTCAGCAGAAAATTCAGCTCCTTGTAGAAGCCAGGAGATTTTGCAAACTTTATCCACTTTCAACATGTTTCCATTGGCTACTGCTACCAGCTGTGGTGTAGTTGCTCTCACAGGGCATTTTAATCTCTCCACTAACTCAGGATCCATAAAATTGTGAGAGCTCCCTGTGTCCACTAAGATGTGCAAGGGTTTTTGAAAATGATACCCGGTCACTGTTAGTATCCTGTACCCTAATGATCCATTCAGAGCATGAATGGAAATTCCCACCTGCTCCATTGGCTGTGTCAGTTCCATATCCTGCTCTTCTAGTTCATTCACTAATTCTTCTAAAAACAACCCTTCTTCTGGTTCTTCCAATTCAAGCAAGTATATCTACTTCAAATTCTTACATTTATGCCTACTACATATTTTTCATTGCAAAAGTAGCATAGGCCTTTAGCCCTTTTTTTATTCATTTCCTCTAGACTCAAAGTTTTCCTATTAAATCCTTTAGATGTCCCAGCATTACCTTGGCTAGGAGTTGGTAACAATGGTCTGCTATTATTTCTTTGATCCATGACCCTTCTGGGAGCATTGGCTGGTACATTTCTAGTTGAAGAAGGTAGCCTAATAGCAGCTAAATAAGCCTCCTGCATCCTAGCAGTTTTGTACACTTGAGACAAGGTTGTGGGATTGGTGAGTTTTATTGCAATGTTCAACTCATGTTTCAGTCCCCCAAGAAAATAGCTGATGGAATTTTCTTGTGATAGATTCACCCTTGTGAGATTCTTTTCAAAAGCAGCTTGGTACTCCTTGACAGTACCCATTTGTCTGATCTTCTTGATTTCTTCCATAGGATCATCAAAGTCGATACCAAATATTTCCACCAATGCCATTACATACTTAGTCCATGTAGCTGGTTGGAGATATTGTCTATACCTCATGAATGCTAAATGCCACTGTATAGCTTTACCTTCTAACTGCATTGCAGCAACCTCCACCTTTCTTCAGCAGGAACCTTCTCCATAGAGAATAACTACTCAATTTTGAATAGCCATGACTTCAGATATTCCCCATTAAACCTCAAGAATTCCATCCTCAACCACCTCGAGAAATTAGAATTGTGATGGTTATAACAGCCAGGACTCTTTTTTCTTGGTGACCTTTCATTAGATGGTTCGCCTTCACGTTGCATAGGCGTTTTGTCCCTTCTATTTCTCCAGAATGATTTAACTGTTCCTTTAGTTCAAGAATAGTTTGGTCCAAACATTTCAAATTTGACACTTCTCCAGATAAAGCCCCAACTTCTGTGATTAACTTTTGCATCAATTCACGTAAATCCCCTATTTCTTCTGTGGCTGTGTCATTCAATCGAGCACCTTTCGCCATGATTGCCAAGGATGATCAACTCTGATACCACTGTTACTCAATTGCAGGAATTCAGCAAGGAATTCGAGGATCGAGTAGCTGTTCAGGAGTTCGAGGACTCGAGAGTTCAGCAATGGAGTTGTGAAGAAGAAAATGTAAAAAGAGGAAAAGAAAAAGAGAGAGATAGGAAGATATTTTAGAGGAAATTGTAATAGTTTCATATATGATCTGTAACTATGAATTACAATGCTATATAAGGATTGAGAATGATTATTGTTTATTACATTTGAAAGAATCCGTCTCTAATGTTTTCTCTAACTGTCTAACTAACCTCAACTGACCTCTAACTAACTTTTAACTCCCTCTAACTAACTTTTAACCATCAAGCTGACGTGGCATTGAACTAGATTGTTTCTTGAGCTTAATGTGTAATTTGTGTATCAAAACCCATTTTTGCCCATTTTATTGTGGGTTGAATATGGGTTAACCATATTTACCCATATTTAAAATGGGCGGGTTGAATATGGGTTTATTGTGGGCGGGTTGGGTGGATTGAGCAAATGTGGGTTGAAATTGCCACCACTACTTCGGGTACAAGACCTTTAGACCATTCTATTTTTGAAGTTAGTTCATAATAGTTGGGTCGAGGCTTATTTCATAATTTGTTTCACATTTTATCATTCGATTCATTTCCAAAAATCTTTACAGTTTATCAACAACTAGACACATTCAATCAAGACATTTAGTACACATAAGAGCAACTATGAGCATTAAGCAGATCGAATTCTTCTCACCCAATTAATATAATATCCTTCATTTAAAATATGACTCAAGGCCATACCATTTTAGTAAATAAACCACACTTAAGCTTACGAAAACAATATGAAATTCACTTCCGAGAGAAAAAGTTTAACCTACATACCTCGATTGAGCTTTCCTTAAATCCTACTATACTCCAGGACTCTTAGCAACGTTAATCTATTAGGAACATGACAAATCAAACCACAAATTAGAGAGGTGATCATAGTTCTAGCTCATTTGGGCATATTTTCAAACACTAAGTGTGCATTATGCTTTTAAAACCTTTTTGTGAAAAATCCTACCATACCTCATCCCCTCTTTAGCTCAAGACCTTACCAAATACTTTAAGAACTCATTCATGCAAGATATCCACTCTCATCCTCATGGATTACCCTTCTAATGGTTAGTTCTAGTTATATCTAGTAATCTAGAGCTTGGGTTATAGAACCTTACATCTTAGGAAGAAGACCTAGGTGCCTTTCTTGACAAATCTTCAAGGTTTAAACAAGATCTTAGGAGAAATGTTGATGAAGAGCCCCTTCTCCCTCTAGGACCTTATCTCTCTCTAAGTGCATCAGAAAATAGGCCTAAAATAAAGGGTAGCATATAATATATCGACATGGTGTCGGGTCAGAAAATTTGAAATTTGGAGCCCCGGTACAGATTTGTGGTCGCATATGCGACCGCATAACTGTTATGCGGCCCGCAAAGTGGTCGCACAATTGAAGCTCAAAATTGAGAGATCCCGTGTTGCGTCTGCGGCAGGTATGCGGTCCGCAGACCTGTTCTGCGGTCGCATAATACACCGTAGACCCTCCCATCGCAAAAAACTGAAGAATGATTATACGACAACTATGCGGCCTGCAAACCTATTATGCGATCGCATAAATGGGTCGCATAGCTGGCCTCAAATAGGTCAAGTTTCTGCCTCACTCTGCGTCCAGTATGTGGTCCACAGAGTGATTATGCGGCCGCTTAATGGGATGCAAAAAAATGCGCCCTTCTGAAAAACATATTTTTCCTTAACTTTTTAATGCACCAATCAATCCAAATAGTCCGAACCGAGGCGAGCACAGAATCATAACTTGGTACCACGAGATTCCGGGTTTTTGGGTAAATATTTTATGGGGCCTTACATAACTATGTTATATGGGGCGGAGTGTTAGAGTTAAGAACTCCCATATACATAAGATGAAAGTGGCTGAAATGAGGAGGTTGAGATGGATGTGCGAGCATACCATGATGGCTAGAATTAGAAATGAAGTTATCTGGGACAAGGTTGGTGTGGCCCCTGTGGAGGATAAAATGCGGAAGGTGAGACTTAAATGGTTCGGGAATATTGCGAGGAGATGCACTGATGCTCCGGTGAGGAGGTGTGAGAAGCTAGCATTGGAGGGTCAACAAAGAGGTAGAGGTAGGCCGAAAAAGTATTGGGGTGAAGTGATTAGGTGAGATATGGTGTTGCTCCAGCTGATTGAAGACATGACTATAAATAGGAAGGTGTGGAGGTTGATAATAAATGTAGAGGGTTAGATAGCCGAGTGTAATCCATGTTTGTCACAGTAACTTTAATACATCTCTTAATGTCCTTCGGGTTCTTCTTTTTATCCTTATGTTGCTATTATTTTTTATTGCTGCCTTGTTTCTATTTTCGGTTTGAATTACTTAGTGTTAGTTTTGTATTTTTGATTTGGTTGTCAAATTGGTTTGTGTGATGATCCAAAGGGTCATCTTATGTTTTAGAACTCGATTTCATATTCCAAGGCCTTAAAAACCTCATTTTGTTCCTTCTAATTTTGCGTGCGTAGTCCGGGCACATTTTCGAAAAGCTTTTATGTGGAAAATTGATGAAATAATAATTTTTGGCCTAAAAAGTTGATTTTAGTTGACTTCGGTTAACGTTTTGAGTAAACAGACCCAGACCCAAATTTTGATGATCCTGGTAGGTCCGTAGTAAAATATGGGACCTGAGCGTATGTCCGGAATCGAATTCCGAGGTCACAAGCCCGAGAAATAAATTTTTGATGAAAATTGTAAAACTAAAATTATAATAGTTTTAAGAAATTGATTAGGATTTGATCTGGTTGGTATCGGGTCCTTATTTTGGTTCCGGAGCCCGGTACAGGTCTGTTATAATATTTACACCTTATCTGTAAAATTTGATGAGAAACAGAACTGATTTGACGTGATTCGGACCTTTGGTTGAGAATATAGAAGTTTTAAAACTTTCTTGAAAATTTCATGCAATTTGGTGCTAAATTAATATTTTTGGTTTGGAGCTCTGAGTGCTCGGGTGAGTTTCGGGGTGTTTTAGACTTAGGAAAATGCTGGTATTCTGCAGCTTCAGCACTTGCTGGTTTCCTTCTTCGCATTCGCGAAGCTTGTCACGCGAACACGAAGTGTAATCTGGGCTGGGGATGTGTTTGTTCATTGCGAACGTGTAGCCACGGTCGCGAACGCGGAGCACTAGGGGGCTGCTCTTCGCGAACGCGTAGAGTAAAATAGAGGTGGGCTGGGAATCATTTGGTTGTTTTTTGCGAATGCGATCCTAGGCTCGCGAACGCAAAGGTCAGGGGGTACAGACCATCGCGAACACTGCAACTCTTCGCAAACGTGAAGGCCTTTCTAGCCGCTGTGCATTGCGATCGCGAACGCGATAAAGACCTGTCCAGTGTTTTAAAACAGACTTCAAAAATGGGACTTCTTCCCAAATTTCATATTTCATCACTAGAACTCGACCTAGGGCGGTTTTTGGAAGGGGGAATTCAACACCAAATCATAGATTTGTGCTCTTTAGCTCATTTTCTTCAATTTCCATCATCACCCATTGAATTTCTAGTCCTAAATCTTGTTCTTAAGGGTAGACAATTAGGGATTTTAGGAGAATTGAGGATTTTGCAAATTTAGGGATTTAGACCTTGATATGGGGTCGGATTCCTCAACTAATTACATATTTAGGCTCGGGGGTGAATGGGTGAATGAGTTTTGGTCCGAACCTCGAGTTTTGACCAAGCGGGCCTGGGGTTAGTTTTTGATTTTTTGGGGGAAATGTTGGAAAACTTATAATTATATATTAGAATTGATTTCTTTAGCGATAATTGATGTTATTAAGTTAATTATGACTAGATACGAGTGGTTCGGAGGTGGAAACTAGAGGAAAAGCAATAATTGAGCACTGAGTGGCCTGAGAATCGAGGTAAGTGTTTTTCCTAACTTTGACTCGAAGGATTAGGGATCCCAGACTTAATTGCTATGTGAAAATCCATGTACGTGGCATATAGGTGAGGTGACGAGTACCTATATGCCGCAAATTATCTTTTTTTACTGTTCCCTTCCCGTTCTTAATATATTGTTCCCCGCCTTAACTGCTACCTATTTTATTAATATTTCCATGATTAGTTGCTAATTGTCGGATATTGTTTTCGCTGTTAAAAGTATTGGATATTACATGGTTTCATTGTTTCATGTTATTGGTTAAGCTGGTTATCAATGTTTTATTAGTATACTTCGGATTGGTTTCGCTGAGTGGTATGATTCGAGTGAAGTTTCATAATTTTACCGCTTTTCGTTTGTTTTAGTTGAGGTTAAATACCGTGGGGAGTTATTAGCCCAATTGTGAAATTTCTATTTTTATTGTGTGATCGGTACCGATTTGGTGGGATCGGGTTGCGTGCTGCAATAGGAGGAATAAGGGTGATATGTTGAAGAGGAATAAGGGTGAAATATGATTATATGGTGGGATCGGATTGCGCACCGCAACAGGAGGAATAAGGGTGATATATTTAGGAGTAATAAAGGTGGATTGTTATTGTATGGTAGGATCGGGTTGCACGCCGCAATAGGAGGAATAAGGGTGAATTGATACAGAGTAATAAGGGTGAATGTTCATATTGTTACTGATTATATGGTGGGATCGGGATGCGCGCCGCATTGGTTTATTGTTTATGTATCCTTCTTCTGTTGTGAAGTTATTCTGTAGTTTTGTATCACACTTAAGGATTGGTTATAGCTGGGTACTGATAAGATATTTCAGTTCCGTATTCATTTTTGTTGCAAGTTACTATTTCATTTTGTCCCGTACTTCTTTTTCACTTTATTACATACTGTATGCATGTTATATTGTAATTGCCCTGTTGTAGCCTCGTCACTATCTCATCGAGGTTAGGCTCGGCACTTACCAGTACATGGGGTCGGTTGTACTGATACTGCACTCTGCACTTTCTTTGCAGATTTTGGAGCAGGCAATGGCTGATTGAGAGATTGGCTGCAGGTTCACAGTTTAGAGACCCAAGGTAGTCCTGTTGGCGTCTGCAGGCCCTAGCATCGCCTTTTACATTCCTACATTTCTGTTTTCCTTTCGTTTCTAAATAGATGTAATTTCTTTCAGATTGATATTTGTAGTAACTCATAATATGTTCTTGGATTGTGACACCAAATTCTAGGTAGTAGTAAGAGCTATGGTACTGTTAATAGTATATAGATAAAATGTTATTTACGTACTTCCATATTTACTTCCACTTGATTTAGTTTGTTAAATTAAAATCTATGAAATGTAAAGGAAAAAGGTTAATAGAACTCTAATGTTGGCTTGCCTAGCGAGTGTGATGTTAGGCGTCATCACAGTTCCGATGGTGGAAAATCTGGGTCATGACAAGTTGATATCAGAGAACTAGGTTGTCTAGGTCTCACAATTCACGAACAAGCTAGGTAGATTCTGAGGGATCTGTATGGAGACATCTGTGTTTATCCTTTAGAGGCTACAGAGTTTAGGAACAATTTCACTTCTATTCTTCTCTGTCATGCGATTTGATCTCTCGATGCTAATTGAACTCTCTACTCTTGTTCCTTCACAAATGGCGAGAACACATACCGCTTCTTTAGCTGAGCAGCAGCCAGAGCCTCGAGTGACAGCTCCTACGCGGGGCAGAGGACGAGGCTGAGGCCTGATCGCTGCCAATTCCACACTACTAAAAGGTAGGAAGAGAGGGTCGCAATAGCTTTTTCCCGATATGAGGGTCGGGATCGATTTCCACAGGGAGCTAGGAATGGAGTTGAGTATCTATCTAGAATAGAGTTGTGTATTTGTTCCTAATGTCACTTCCATACATTTTGGGTTTTTTGATTATAAACTACTATTATCAAACTATTAATTGAAACTAAATTATGCTACGAGATAATTGCTAAGTTGTATCTAATGGGAAGAAGGACACTAGGGTCATGACATTACCTAGGTGGCTAATTGATGGGTAGATGTTATTAAGGTTCGATTGACATAATTGGGGCTTATGCTATAACCGTTGCATAATTTTACCCACTTTCACACCTCTCGGTAGAGAGAGTGATTTTGCCCAATTGACTCTCTTGAGACCAAATGGGTAGGCAAATTAGCTCAAGCAACTAGGGTTCAAGTTGGGTAATTACTCTCTCGATGCTTAACCCTTTAATTGGGACTATGAATTCTCTTGAGTCCATCCCAATTCTTTGTTTGGTCAATTTTGGAGACTTAGGCTCTCTTTCTCAAGAAGAGCCAAGTCTATTTAGCACAAACCAGTGTTTGCAACCACCAATTCATAGATTAAACCATAAAATTGACCCAAATAACAAACACTCATAGTCAATCTAACAATAGATGGCAACACCCATCAATTACCCATACTAGGGTTGAGCAACGACCCTAGCTAATGGGTTTAGCTACTCATGCTTGAAGGAGAAAATAGAGAAATAGATGAAGAACAAGGCATATTAATTAAATGCTAAATTAAAATACAAGAATCTATCGTTAATTTGAAGCTAAGAAGCCAAAAATGACTACAGATAAAGTTCCCATGAGCGCAACTAAGTTCTGGATATATCTGATGACTTAAAAATGGTAAAATATTTTATTTATACTAGGCTGAAAAAATTGGACAAAAATACTCCTACGGGTCAGCGCGGGCCGCATAAAATGGACCGCGGCCGCGCTAGGCTCTTGGACTTCAATTCTGGGCTCTCTAACTTGGGCTCCGCGGACCGCGTAGAATGGACCGCGGCCGCGGAGGCAGCTGTCCCGGTTCGCACAACCATGACCGCTGACCGCATTGGCATTTTCCATCTCTCTGAATATCTCTTTTGTGTACCGCACAAAAAGGTAGTGTGATTGCGGAACCTTTACCGTGGACCATACAATGTGTATTACAACCGCATTGCTAGAAGCCTAGTTTTTGTCATCTCTCTGAATCTCTCTTCCGCGGACTGCACAAAAAGGCAGTGCGGTCACGGAACATTCACCGCGGACCGCGCAATGTGGACTGCGGCCGCGTTGCCTGAAGCTTGGTTTTGCCATCTATCTGAATCACCTAGTGCAACCACATTTGACTTTGTGCGGTCCGCACTAGGCCTGTTTGCCCTCAGTTTACTTTGTCTTTGATACTTAAGCAAATTTCACTCCTTTTGAGCCGATCTTTGACATTTCGTCACTTTGTCGATCAAACCTGCAATCAAGCACATCTTATGAGCCTATTGGGACTATTTTGTAATGATTTATAATCAAAGCATAGGCAAGAAGGAGCATGAAACTCGTTAAAATCCCTACTTATCAAAAGCATAGATCTAACTGCATGATCTAGAGTATGAACATATCTCAGCCTAGAGCTCGAGTAGCAGCACCAGCGGTGAAGCCTCACATAGAGTTTGATGAGGAGGCTCCAGCCCAGACCGTTCCAACAGGGCCAGCTCAGGTTCCAGAGGGGTTCATCGCTACCCCAGTACTTCAAGATGATTTGGTCCGTCTAGTAGGCCTTATGGAAAGTATTGCTCGGGCCAGCACATTTCCTGTAGCACCAGCCATCTCTCAGGATGGGGGAGGAGCCCAGACTCCCGCTACTCACACTCTGGAGCAGATGGATCCCCAGTTTCAGACTCCAGTAGCTCAGTAGTTGAGGTAGTTCTGCCGGGTGTGCAGCACAAACTGGCGATGGATCAGTTATGTCTTCTAAGGCTTTGTGGAGATTTGATAGGTTTACCAAGCTTTTCACCACTCAGTATGGCAGTACATCTTTAGAGGATCCCCAGGACTATTTGGATAGTTGTCACGAGGTATTACGGAACATGGGGATAGTGAAGACCAATGGGGTCAACTTTGCTGCCTTTCGTCTGTCAGGTTCCACCAAGAAATGGTGGAGGGGTTTTTTCTTTGGCCAGACCAGTTGGGTCACCGTATCTTACTTGGGACTAGTTCTCTCAGCTATTTCTAGAGAAGTATCTTCCTATCACTCAGAGAGAGGACTATCGGAGGCAGTTCGAGCGCTTTCAGCACGGTTCTATTACTGTCACTCAGTACAAGACTAGATTTGTTAACTTGGCCCATCATGCTCTTCTTATACTTCCTATCAAGGGAGAGAGGGTGAGCAGGTTTATTGAGGTACTTGCTCAGCCTATCAGATTGCAGATGTCTAAGGAGACAGGGAGTGAGATTTCTTTCAAGGATGCAGCCAATGTGGCCAGGCGAGTTGAGATGATTCTAGCTCAGGGGAGTGGTCAGGGGTCTGACAAGAGGCTGCGCCACTATGGTGGATTCAGTAGGGCCTCATCTGGAGGTCGAGGTACTTTTGGTAGGGTCCATCCTCCCAGACCATTTCATTCAGCACCTCAGACATCCCATGGAGCTATAGGGAGTCATAGTCCTTATGTACCTCCTTCAAGGCAGCCAGCTTATAGTACACCACTAGCTCCTATCAGAGCACCTCCTCTTTAGAGTTATTATCGTGGTCAGCCGGCCTGCCAGGGTCAGTCTCAATTTCCTCAGCCGTAGTATTAGGGTGGATGTTTCGAGTGTGGTGAGTATGGGCATATCTGGAGGACCTGTCCGAGAATAGTGGGTGTTCAGTCACAACAACAAGGTTCTTGTGCCATGATTCTGGCACCACCCGCTCAGCCAGCTAGTTGTAGGGGTCAGGGAGCCAGATGTAGAGGTCAGCTGCTAGAGGTGAAGGCCAGGCTGTTAGAGGTGGAGGCCAGGCCGTTAGAGGTGGAGGCCAGCCAACAGTAGGCCATCCCAGGGATATGGTTTAGAGTGGTAGGGCCCAGCCCCGATGTTATGCTTTCTCGTCCAGGCCTGAGGCTGAGTCATCCGATGCTGTTATCACAGGTACTATTTCGGTTGGCAGTAGAGATGCTTCAGTTCTATTTGATCCAAGGTCCACATACTCCTATGTGTCATCTTATTTTGCTTCATATTTGGTTGTGCCTCGTGATTCTTTGTGTGCTCCCGTGTATGTGTCCGCACCGGTGGGGGATTCTATTATTGTAGATCATGTCTATCATTCGTGTGTGGTTATTATTGGGGGTCTTGAGACTAGCGTAAATCTCCTACTTCTAGATATGGTTGATTTCGATGTTATTTTGGGGATGGATTAGCTGTCACCTTATCATGCTATATTGGACTATCACGCCAAGACCGTGACCTTAGCATTGTTGGGGTTGCCTCGATTAGAGTGGAGAGGAACTCCTAGTCATTCTACCAATAGGGTTATATCTTATATGAAGGCTCGACATATGGTTGAGAAGGGGTGTTTGGATTATTTGGCGTATGTTCGTGATTCTAGTGCGGAGGTTCCTTTCATGGATTCTATACCAGTTGCTCGGGAGTTTCCTGAGGTATTTCCTGCATACCTGCTGGGGATGCCACCCGACAGGGATATTGACTTCTGTATTGATTTGGTTCCAGGCACTCAGCCTATTTTTATTCCGCCATACCGCATGGCCCCGCCAGAGTTGAAAGAATTTAAGGAGCAGTTGCAAGATTTGCTTGATAAGGGCTTTATTAGACTTAGTGTCTCGCCTTGGGATATGTCGGTCTTATTTGTAAAGAAGAAGGATGGATCAATGGGGATATGAATAGACTATCGGTAGTTGAATAAAGTCACTATCAAGAATAAGTATCCATTGCCAAGGATTGATGACTTATTTGATCAGCTTCAGGGTGCCAAGGTGTTTTCAAAGATCGATTTGAGGTCTGGCTACCATCAGTTGAGAATTAGGGTGTCCGATGTCCCTAAGACAGCTTTTCAGACTCGGTATGGGCATTATGAGATTTTTGTAATGTCATTTAGGCTGACAAATGCCCCAACAACATTTATGGATTTGATGAACCAGGTGCTCAAGCCTTACCTGGATTCCTTTGTGATTGTTTTTATTGATGATATCTTAATCTACTCTCGTAGTCGAGAGGAGCATGAGCAGCATCTTCGGATCGTACTCCACACTCTGAGAGATAGCCAGTTATATGCTAAGTTTTCAAAATGTGAGTTTTGGTTGAGTTCAGTTGCTTTCTTGGGTCACGTTGTATTAGCAAAGGGTATTCAGGTAGATCCTAAGAAGAATGAGGCCGTTCAGAATTGGCCTCGACCTACTTCAGCCACGGAGATCCATAGTTTCTTAGGTTTGGCAGGTTATTACCGTCAGTTTATGGAGGGGTTTTCATCTATTGTAGCCTCATTGACTAGGTTGACTCAAAAAGGTGCTCCATTTAGATGGTCAGACAAGTGTGAGGCGAGCTTTCAGAAGCTCAAGACAGCTTTGACTACGGTGCCAGTGTTGGTGTTGCCCACTGGTTCAGGGCCCTATATAGTATATAGTGACGTATCGTGTATTGGACTTGGTGCGGTATTGCTGCAGGGTGGCAAGATTATTGCATATGTTTCACGGCAGCTGAAGGTTCACGAGAAGAATTATCCAGTTCATGACCTAGAGTTGGCAGCCATTGTCCATGCGCTAAAGATTTGGAGGCACTATATATATGGCGTGTCACGTGAGGTGTTCGCGGATCATAAGAGTTTTTAGTATTTGTTCAAGCAAAAGTTGCTCAATTTAAGGCAGAGAAGGTGGTTGTAACTATTGAAAGACTATGATATTATCATCTTGTATCATCCCGGGAAGGCCAATGTGGTGGCTGACGCTTTGAGCAGGAAGTGAGCTAGTAAGGGCAGTCTTAGATACATTCCAGTCAGTGAGAGACCACTTGCATTAAATGTTCAGGCCTTGGCCAATCAGTTCGTGAGGTTGGATGTTTCTTAGCCCAGTCGTGTTTTAGCTTGTATAGTTGCTCGGTCTTCCTTATTTGAGCGCATCAAAGATCGACAGTATGATGACCCTCATTTGCTTGTCCTTAAGGACACAATGCGGCATCAATGTGGATGGACTTCGTGAGTTGATTCTAGAGGAGGTTCACAGCTCCCTGTATTCTATTCATTCGGGCACCACTAAGATGTATCAGGACTTGCAGCAACATTATTGGTGGAGAAAAATGAAGAAGGATATAGTTGCATATGTAGCTCGGTGTCTAAATTGTCAGCAAGTAAAGTACGAGCATCAAAGACCTGGTGGTTTGCTTCAGAAGATAGAGATTCCTGAGTGGAAGTGGGAGCATATCACTATGGATTTCGTTGTTGGACTCCCACGGACTTAGAGGAAGTTCGATGTTGTTTGAGTTATTGTGGATAGGCTGACCAAGTCAGCATATTTCATTCCTATGGCAGTTTCCTATTCTTCGGAGCGATTGGCAAAGATTTATATCTATGAGATTGTCTTCACGGTGTGCCCGTGTCTATCATTTATGATCTAGGTACGCAGTTTACCTCACACTTCTGGAGAGCGGTACTGCATGAGTTGGGTATGCGGGTTGAGTTGAGCACAACATTTCATCCTCAGACGGACGGATAGTCCGAGTGTACTATTCAAATCTTGAAGGATATGCTTTGTGCCTGTATTATTGACTTTGGAGGTTCTTGGGATCAGTTCTTGCCGTTAGCGGAGTTTGCTTACAACAACAGTTATCAGTCGAGCATCCAGATGGATGCTTTTGAGGCATTATATGGTAGACGGTGTCGATCACATGTTGGGTGGTTTGAGCCGGGGAAGGCTCAGTTATTGGGTACAGATTTGGTACAAGATGCCTTCGATAATGTTAAGATCATACAGGATCGCCTATGAAGGGCGTAATGAGGTTTGGAAAGAAGGGCAAGTTAAGCCTAGGTATATTGGGCCTTTAGAGATCTTTGAGTGAGTGGGAGAGGTGGCCTACAGACTTGCGTTGCCACCAGGTTTATCTGCGATACATCTAGTGTTTCATATGTCCATGCTTCAGAGGTCACGTCGATCCATCCCACATGCTAGATTTTAGCACTGTCCAGCTGGACAAGGATTTGACCTATGAGGAGGAGTCGGTAGCCATTTTAGACCGACAGGTTTGTTAGTTGAATTGAAGAGTTATCCTTCGGTTCGAGTACAGTGGAGAGGTCAGCCTATTGAGGCAGCTACCTGGGAGTCCGTGTCCGATATGCGGAGCAGATATCCGCACTTTTTCACCAGCTCAAGTACTTTTCTATGTCCGTTCGAGGACGAACGGTTATTTTAGAGGTAGAGAATGTGATGACCTAAAGAGTAATCTTATCTTTGAGAACTCGATTCCATATTCCAAGGCCTAAACAACCTTATTTTATTCCTCCTCGATTTGCGTGTGCAGTCCGGGCGCATTTCCGGAAAGCTTTTATGTGGAAAATTGATCAAATAATAATTTTTGGCCTAAAAAGTTAATTTTAGTTGACTTCGATCAATGTTTTGAGTAAGTGGACCAAGACCCGTGTTTTGACTGTACCGGTGGGTAAGTAGTAAAATATGGGACCTAGGCGTATTCCCGGAATCGAATTCTGAGGTCCCAAGCCCAGAAAATAATTTTTTGATGAAAATTGTAAAACTAAAATTATAAAGGTTTTAAGAAATTGCTTAAGATTTGATCTGGTTGGTATCGGGTCCGTATTTTGGTTCCAGAGCCCGGTATAGGTCCGTTATGATATTTACACCTTATTTGTGAAATTTGGTGTAACGAAACTGATTTGACGTGATTCGGACCTTTGGTTGAGAAAATAGTAGTTTTAAAACTTTCTTGAAAATTTCATGCAATTTGGTGCTAAATTCGTAGTTCTAGGTATTATTTTGTGATTTGATCGTGTGAGTAAGTCCGTATGACGTTTTTAGACTTGTGTGCATGTCTAGTTTGGGGCCCCGAGGGCTTGGGTGAGTTTCGGATAGGCTTCAGAGTGTTTTAGACTTGGGAAAATGCTGGTTTTCTGCAGCTTCAGCACTTGCTGGTTTCCTTCATCGGGAACACATAGCCATGGTAGCGAATGTGGAGCACGGGGGGCTGCTCTTCGCGAACGCAACCGGCATCACGCGAATGTGTAGAGTAAAATGGAGGTGGGCTGGGAATCATTGAGTTGTTCTACGCGAACGCGATGCTAGGCTCGCGAACGCGAAGGTCAGGGGGGCAGATCATCGTGAACGCGTGCAATTCTTCGCGAATGCGAAGGCCTTTCAGGACATTGTGCATCGCGATCGCGACTGGTCTCTCGCGAACGCGATGAAGACCTGTCCTGTTTAAAACAGACTTCAAAAATGGGACTTCTTCCCAAATTTCATATTTCATCACTAGAACTCGACCTAGGGCGATTTTTGAAGAGAGAATTCAACACCAAATCATAGGTTTGTGTTCTTTAGCTCGTTTTCTTCAATTTTTATCATCACCCATTGAATTTCTAGTCCTAAATCTTATTCTTAAGAGTAGAAAATTAGTGATTTTGAAAGAATTGGGGATTTTGATAATTTGGAAATTTAGACCTCGACTTGGGGTCGGATTTTGGAACTAATTACATATTTGGGCTCGGGGGTGAATGGGTTTTGGTCCGAACCTCGAGTTTTGACAAAACGGGCCCGGTATCGGTTTTTAACTTTTTGGAAAAAATGTTGGGAAACTTATAATTATGTATTAGAATTGATTTCTTTAGCGATAATTAATGTTATTAAGTTAATTATGACTAGATATGAGTTGTTCGAAGGTGGAAACTAGAGGAAAAGCGGTAATTGAGCAGTGAATTGCTTGGGAATCAAGGTAAGTATTTTGCCTAACTTTGACTCGAGGGATTAGGGATCCCATGCTTAATTGCTATGTGAAAATCCATGTGCGTAGTGTATAGGTGAGGTGATGAGTACCTATGCGCCGCCAATTTATCTGTTTTGACTGTTCCCTTCTCATTCTTAATATATTGTTCCCTGCGTTAACTGCTACCTGTTTTATTAATATTTCCATGATTAGTTGCTACTTGTCGAATATTGTTTTCGTTGTTAAAAGTATTGGATATTACCTGGTTTCATTGTTTCATGTTATTGGTTTAAGCTGGTTATCAGTGTTTATTAGTATACTTCGGATTGGTTTCGTTGAGTAGCATGATTAGAGTGAAGTTTCATAATTTAACCGCATTTTGAGCCTAATTGTGAACTGAAATAGTGGGATCAGGTTGCGCGCTGCAACATGAGGAATAAGGGTAATATATTGAGGAGGAATAAGGGTGAAATGTGATTATATGGTGGGATCGGTTTGCGCGCCGCAATAGGAAGAATAAGGGTGATATATTGAGGAGTAATAAATGTGAATTGTTATTGACTAGTGGGATCGGATTGCGCATGAAACATGAGTAGTAAGGGTGGATTGATACGGAGTAATAAGGGTGAATGTTCATATTGTTACTGATTATATGGTGGGATCGGGATGCGCACCGCATCATTTTGTTGTTTATGTATTCTTCTTCTGATGTGAAGTTATTCTGTAGTTTTGTATCATATTTAAGGATTAGTTATAGTTGGGTACTGATAAGTTATTTGAGTTCGTATTCATTTTTGTTGCAAGTTACTGTTTCATTTTGTCCCATACTTCTTTTTCGCTTTATTACATTCTGTATGCAGGTTATATTGTAATTGTCCCGCCGTAGCCTCGTCACTACCTCATCGGGTTAGGCTCGGCACTTACCAGTATATGGGGTCGGTTGTACTGATACTACACTCTGCACTTTCTATACAAATTTCGGAGCAGGCAGTGGCTGATTGAGAGATTGGCTGCAGGTTCACAGTTTGGAGACCAAGGTAGTCCTGCCCTGGCGTCCCCTTCTAAATTTCTACATTTCTGTTTTCCTTTCGTTTCAAAACAGATGTAATTTCTTTCAGACCGATATTTGTAGTAATTCATAGTATGTTCGTGGATTGTGACACTAGATTCTGGGTAGTAGTAACAGCTATGGTACTGTTAATACTATATAGACAAAATGTTATATACGTACTTCCGTATTTACTTCCACTTGATTTAGTTTGTTAAATTTTAATCTACAAAATGTAAAGGAAAAAGGTTAATAGAACTCTAACGTTGGCTTGCCTAGCGAGTGCGATGTTAGGCGCTATCACGGTCCCGATGGTAGAAAATTCGGGTCGTGACAGTTTGCTTGTTATTTCCTCTTCCCTTTTTCCTCTCTGAGCCAAGGGTCTATCGGAATTAGTCTATCTGCCTTTTAAAAGTAGGAGTAAAGTATGCGTACACTCTACTCTTCCTAGACTTCACTTGTGAGACGACATTGGGTTTTTTGTTATTGTTGTTGTTGTTGTTGTAGTATTTATTAAAAGTGTGTCCAACTTAACTTTTACTTCACTTTAAAAATGATGATTTGTTTGGCTCTTATATGTATATATTCTTTGAAGAAACATAATAATATTACATTTTCAACAATTATATCAAATTCTTCCTTTTATGGATGTAAATGGGCAGTCCAGCTAATCCATGTAGATTTTGAGGGAGCCCAAATAATTCTGTGTCGAAGCCCATTCCAAAATTTGGTGTTAATGATTTTGAAGATTTTTAAGGTTATTATATTTTATTTTAAAGTGTAACTTTTAAGATTTTTATCTCTCATCATTGTTAATGAAAAAATATTGAAAGACTTTTTAAAAATTTGTTCAAATCATTTATTAGACAAGGGCAAATTTGAAAGAAAGCTAATATTTTCTTGTTTATATTTCTTACAAAATTACTGACTTATTTTAAACCAATTTGAATGCTAGAAAATCACTTACTGTGGATCGGAGAGAGTAATATAAATTATAGGGCAATTAATTATTCTTAATTTTGAAACCAAGTATCTACTGTAGTAGCTTCTATAGACGTTTGAAACCGCAATCTCATATAAAATTGCCAGTAGCAATTGAATGCATCCACAAACTCTTTAGATCTCGTATGCAACAATAGCTGTAAAACCGATTAACCTCTCTCCCGCTGAAAAAACAAATATTTTATATAATTCGACATGGTTCTTCTATCACCGAAGGTTATGGTGAGGAAGTAAGATCTCTCCACCTATTAAAAGCCATCTCGAGTTTGAATCATAAGAATAAAGAAAATCCGGGTATGAAGTTTTTCCCCTTTTATTGGCCTTAGTGGTGCAAATTAGGATTATCGGGCATGCGGGTTCCAAGTACTGAATAACACTTATACTCATTTATTATACACAACTAGTATCTACAAACGTGTGTTGCACGTTAATAATAGTACATGATAGTTTAAATATTTATTTATACAAAGGAACAATAAAATTTAATTAATGAGAGAAATTTTATATATAATACTACAACAATCATCTAAATGTCGAAAAATATTATTACATTAGCATAATACGTGAATTCAAAATGAAAGGGCATCATCAGTACATGAATAAATGATCAATTTTATTCATGTTAAGTAGATAATTATGTACTGTAGTTTAAAGGCATCTAATGTGATGGTATTTTATCGAACATTTCTTTATAGATGGTGTTTTTTTTTTGTTGTATATGTTTCCTTCTTATGCTTTGGTTACTCTGCCATAACCAGAACTCTTGTTGTTGATTTGATATCTCTCTTTGTGATGACTTATTTTAAAAGTGAATCCTGCGTTTCGAGGCCTTGAAAACCTCTTTTTGTCTCATCTCGTATTGCATGCGCAGTCCGGGCGCGTTTCCGGAAAGCTTTTATGTGAAATATAAGAAAATTTATAAAACTGACCTTTAAAATTGGTTAAAGTTGACTTTGGTCAACATTCTTTGTAAACGGACCCGGACCCATGATCTAACGGTCCCGCAGGATCCGTAGTAAAATATGGGACTTATACGTATGCTCGAAATCGAATTCCGAGGTCCCAAGTCCGAGAAAAGAATTTCTTAAAGAAAATTATTGCTGGAAAATATAAAGGCTTTTTGAAATGAAATGATGCGTGTTATTGATAGTATCGGGCCCGTATCTTGGTTCCGGAGCCCGGTACAGATTTGAAGTATTAATTAAGTTGAATCTATACAATTTGGTAAGAATCGGAAGTGGTTTGGTATGAAACGGATATATAGTTGGGAAAATGGAAATTTTCAATGCTCTTGAGTAATTTTATGAATTTGAGGTGGAATCCGTAGTTGTTGATGTTATTTTGATGATTTGATCGTAAGAACAAGTCCATATGATATTTTTAGAGTTGCGTGCAGGAATAGTTTGGAGCTCCGAGGGCTCGGGTGAGTTTTGGATAGGCCAGAGAGTGAATTTAGACTTAGAAAAATAGTTGTTACAGGTTTAGAGAAGTTATAGGTCTCTGAATTGAGCTTTGCGGTCCGCGGTGAAGCTTCGCGACCGCGGTGGGGTCTTTGCGACCGCGGTGGGTTTTTCGCGGTCACGGTTGGAAAGGCCATATCTTCGTGGCCGCGCTCGATATTTCACAGTCCGGGGTGGACTCCGCGGCTGCGGTCCTTTTTCTGCGGTCAGTGGTGAGGTTCTGAGAGAGGTATATATAAACGGGACTTTTCAGCCAATTTTCAATTTTCAAAACCCTAAAGCATAAGAGACGATTTTTCAAACACTCTTTCTTCCCCAAAACACAAGTAAGTGATTTTAAACTCATTTCTTTCACTCCTAAACTTCTTTTCACAAGATTGTATCATAGAATCTAGGGTTTTCATGGTGGAATTGGGAATTTTGGGTAGAACCTAGGAATATTGAAACTTGGGGATTTAGACCTCAAATTGAGATCGGATTCCAAAACTAATTGTATATCCGGGCTCGGGAGTGAATGGGTAATCGAGTTTTGGCCCGAATTTTGGGTTTGGACCAAGCGGGCCCGGGGTCGATACTAGAAAACCTATTTGCATGCATTAGAATTGGTTTATTTAGCATTTATTAATGTTATTAATTAAATTGTGACTAGATACAAGTGAATTGGAAGTGGAACCAAGAGGTAAAATGGTAGTTGAAGCTTCATTGTGTTCGTGGCTTTGAGGTAAGTGTTTGGCCTAACCTTAGCTTGAGGGAATAGGTGTTGCGTCTTATTTGCTATGTGTTAGTGTTAAGTACGATGTATATGTGAGGTGACGAGTATCTATACATTGGTATCAAGCATGCCCGTGAGTCTTATAATTGGAGTTGTTGTGATTTTATTATGTATTGATCATTATTAATTGGATGGTTAGCAAACGTGGCACAAGATTCATGATGAATTCTTAGTAATTGGCAATAGTCAAGTGTTGGCTCAGGTTGAGGTTTATCTTGTGAATTAACTATTGAACTGGATTGGTTATAGTTGATTCCCTTGACGGGAAGTTAGTGTTTATGATATTATTTCCCTTGCTGGGATGTTATTTCTTGTGATATTATTTCCCTTACCGGGATATTTTTTGTCATATTATTGTTCCCTTGCCGGGATTCCTTGTGATTGGTGTTGATTTGTACATTGGGATCGGTTGCATGCCACAACAATATTATATGGATCGAGTTGCACGCCGCAACAATATTATATGGATCGGGTTGCACGCTGCAACAATATTATATGGGATCGAGTTGCACGCCGCAACAAGGAGTAATAAGGAAGGACATGTGGGATCGGGTTGCACGCCACAATAGTATCATATGATTTGGATCGGGTTGCATGCCACAACAGTGTTATATTGGATCGGGTTGCACGTCGCAACAATGTTATATGATTGGGATCGGGTTGCACGCCGCAACAATAAATATTAAAAGTGAATATTGATTCGTTACTATTTTCCCTATTCTTGTTGATATGAAATTATGGTATTCTTTATGCTCCTCTACTGAAATTCTGTTAGTTCTTGATATTCCCCGCAGCATGTTCCCCCTTCCCATCTTTAACTGCTAGTTTCCGTTATTATTATTTGCCGTATATGCTTTAACTGCATAGGTTTATTTGGTAGTCTTGTCCTAGCCTCGTCACTACTTCTCCGAGGTTAGGCTCGACACTTACCAGCACATGGGGTTGGTTGTGCTGATACTACACTTTGCACTGTGTGCAGATCCCGCTTCTGGAGCATTTGGACCATAGAGAGGTTGATGCCTTCAGTCCAGCGGAGACCCGAGGTAGCCCTGCAAACGTCCGCATGCCTTGGCTTCCCCTTCTACCTTTTCCATTTTGTTTTATGTATTTTAGAGATAGATTTGTATTTTCCATTCAGACCATTTTTTGTAGTATTCGTAGATGGTCTGTGACATTGTGACACCAAGTTCTGGGTAGAGTTATATGTTGGATTTTGTACTAGTATTTAGTTATATTATCAGATTTAGTCTTCTGCACTTCTTTTATTATTGTGGTTATTCTGCTGTTAATCACATGTTAATTTGGAAATATTAAAAGGTTAAGGAAAAAGGGTAATAGAATCTGTAACACTCGGCTTGCCTAGCTTTCACGAGTAGGCGCCATCATGACCCCCGTGGGTGGGAATTTTGGGTTGTAACAAGTTGGTATCAGAGCTCTAGGCTGCTTAGGTCTCACAATTTATGGACAAACTTAGTAGAGTCTGAGGGACCGGTACGGAGACATCTGTGCTTATCCTTTAGAGGCTACAGAGCTTAGGAATGACTTCACATCTAATCTTCTTTGTCGTGCGATTTGACTTCCCAATGCTAATTGAACTTCTACTCTGTTCTATCGCAGATGGCTAGAATACATGCTTCTTCATCTACCGATCAGCAGCCCGAGCCCCTAGTGGCAGCACTTATGAGGGGCAAAGGACGAGGCTGAGGCCGTGCTAGGGGCCAAGGCAGGGGCAGAGCTCAGCCCAGAGCAGCAGCACCAGTGGCGGAGCCTCAGGTAGAGTTTGATGATGAGGTTCCGGCCCCGATAGTTCTGGTGGGCCCAACTCAGGTCCTAGAGGGGTTCATCGCTACCCTGGTACTCCAGAATGCTCTGGTCCATCTAGTGGGCCTTATGGAGAGTGTCACCTAGGCAGGCTTACTTCCTGTAGCACCAGCCATCTCTCCGGCTAGGGGAGGAGCACAAACTCCTGCTACCCGCACTCCGGAGCATATGGCTCCCCAGTTTCAGAATCTAGCAGCTCAGCTAGTTGGAGTAGTTCAGTCGGGTGTAGTAGCTCAGAACGATGATGGAGCAGGTATGTCTGCCGATGCTTTGTGGAGATTAGACAGGTTCACCAAGCTGTTCACTACTACTTATGGTGGTACATCTTTAGAGGATCCCTAGGATTATTTAGACAGCTGTCATGAGGTTCTTCGGAACATGAGAATAGTGGAGACCAATGGGGTTGACTTCGCTGTTTTTCGTCTGTCAGGTTCCGCCAAGAGTTGGTGGAGGGATTATTGTTTGGCTAGGCCAGCTGGGTCGCCTGCTTTGACTTGGGATTAGTTCTCTCAGCTATTTTTGGAGAAGTTTCTCCCCATTACTTAGAGGGAGGACTATTGGAGGCAGTTTGAGCGTCTCTAGCGGGGTTTTATGATCGTCACTCAGTACTAGACCAGATTCATTACTTTGGCCTATCATGCTCTTATTATACTTCCCACCGACAGAGAGAGAGAGAGAGAGAGTAAGGAGGTTCGTTGAGGGACTCGCTCAGCCGATTTGATTGCAGTTGGCTAAGGAGACTGGGAGCGAGATTTCTTTTCAGGATGCGGCCAATGTGGCTAGGAGAGTTGAGATGGTTCTATCGCAGGAGAGTGGTCAGGGGTCTGACAAGAGGCCCCGTCATTCAGCCAGGTTCAGTGGTGCCTCATTTGGAAGCAGGGATTCTTTTGGTAGGGGCCACCTCCCAAGCCATTTCATTCAGCACTTCATACTTCTCATGGTGCTCTAGGTGGCCGTGGTTCTTATGTGCAGTATTCTGATCAGCAGTCCTACCATACACCATCATCTCCTATCAGGGCACCTCCGTTTCAGAGCTATTCTCATGGTCAGCCGGCCCGCTAGGGGCAGTCTCAGTTTCCTCAGCCCCAACACTCAGGTGGATGCTTTGAGTGCGGTGAGTATGGTCATATCCAGAGGGCTTGTCCGAGATTAGTGGGCGTTCAATCGTAGCATCAGGGTTCTCGTGCTATGGTTCAGACACCGGGTGTTCCACTGCCCGCTCAGCCAGCTAGAGGTGGAGGTATAGGTGCTAAAGGTGGAGTTAAAGGTATTAGAGGTGGAGGTCAGGCCGCTAGAGGTGGAGGCCAGCCAGTAGGAGGTCGTTCCAGGGACGTAGTTTAAAGTGGTGGGGCCTAACCTCGATGTTATGCCCTTTCAGCCAAGCCTGAGGCTGAGGCTTCCGATGCAGTTATCATAGGTATGGTTTTGGTATGCAGTAGAAATGCTTCAGTTTTATTTGATCCAGGGTCTAAATATTCCTATGTGTCATCTTATTTTGCCCCTTATCTGGTAGTGCCTCGAGATTCTTTGAGTGCACCTGTATATGTGTCTACACCAGTGGGTGATTCGATTGTTATAGATCGAGTCTATCGCTCGTGTGTGGTTATCATTGGAGGTCTTGAAACCCGTATAGATCTCTTACTTCTCGATATGGTAAACTTCGATGTCATCTTAGGGATAGACTGGTTATCCCCTTATCATGCTGTATTGGACTGTCACACCAAGACCATGACCTTAGTCTTGCTGGGTTTTCCTCATTTAGAGTGGAGAGGGACTCCTGGTTATTCTGCCCGTAGGGTTATCTCATATATGTAGGCTTGACGTACGGTTGAGAAAGGATACTTGGCCTATTTGACGTATGTTCGTGATTCTAGTGTCGAGGTTCCTTCCATGGATTCTGTGCCTATTGTTCATGAGTTTCCTAAGGTATTTCCTTCAGACCTGCGGGGGATGCCACCCGATAGGGATATGAATTTTGCATTGATTTGGCTCCGGGCACTCAACCCATTTCTATCCTACCATATCGTATGGACCCGCCAGAGTTGAAAGAATTGAAAGAACAGTTGCAAGACTTGCTTCATAAAGGCTTTATTAGGTCTAGTGTCTCACCTTGGGGTGCGCCGGTGTTGTTTGTTAAGAAGAAGGATGGATCAATGAGGATGTGCATAGATTATCAACAGTTGAACAAGGTCACAATCAAGAATAAGTATCCATTCCCGAGGATTAATGATTTGTTTGATCAGCTTCAGGGTGCCAAAGTGTTTTTGAAGATTGGTTTGAGATCTGGCTACCATCAGTTGAGGATTAGGGCATCTGATGTCCCTAAGTTGCACTCGGTACGGGCATTATGAGTTCTTTGTGATGTTATTTAGGTTGACAAATGCCTTCGTAGCTTTCATGGACTTGATGAACCGAGTGTTCAATCCTTATTTAGATTCCTTCGTGATTGTCTTCATTGATGATATTTTGATTTATTCCCGCAATCGGGAGGAGCACCGACATCATCTTCGAGTCGTTCTTCAGACTCTGAGGGATAGTCAATTGAATGCTAACTTTTCAAATTGTGAGTTTTGGTTGAGTTTAGCTGCATTCTTAGGTCGTGTTGTATTAGCAGAGGGTATTCAGGTGGATCCTAAGAAGATTGCAGCAGTCAAGGACTGGCCTGGACCAACATTAGCCACAGAGATCCGGAGCTTCTTAGAATTGGCAGGTTATTATCATCGGTTTGTGGAGGGGTTTTCATCTATTGCAGCCCTGATGACCAAGTTGACCCTGAAGGGTGCCCAGTTCAAGTGGTCGGATGAGTGTGAGGCTAGCTTCCAAAAGCTCAAAACAACTTTGACTACGGCGCCAGTATTGGTGTTCCCACAAATTTAGGGCCATATACAGTATATTGTGATGCATCGTGTATTGGAATCAGTGCGGTGTTGATGCAGAATGGCAAGGTTATTGCATATGCTTTGTGACAGTTGAAGATCCACGAGAAGAATTATCCAGTCCATGATTTGGAGCTAGCAGCCATTGTTCACACACTGATGATTTGGAGGACTTATTTATATGGCATGTCGTGTGAGGTGTTCACAGATTACAAGAGTCTACAGTACTTGTTCAAGTAGAAGGAGCTAAATTTGAGGAAGAGAAGGTGGTTAGAGCTATTGAAGGACTATGATATCACCATCTTGTATCATCCGGGGAAGGCCAATGTAGTGATCGGTGCTTTGAGTAGGAAGTCAGCCAGTATGGGCAGTCTCGCGTATATTCCAGTCAGTGAGAGACCGCTTGCTTTGGATGTTCAGGCTTTAGCCAATCAGTTCGTAAGGTTGGACGTTTCTGAGTGGAAGTAGGAGCGGATCACTATAGATTTCGTTGTTGGACTCCCACGGACTCAGAGGAAGTTCGATGCAGTGTGGGTTATTGTTGATAGGCTGACCAAGTCAGCACATTTCATTCCTGTGGTAGTTTCCTATTCTTCCGAGAGGTTAGCTGAGATCTATATCCGAGAGATTATTCGTCTTCATGGTGTGCCAGTGTCTATCATTTCGGATTGAGGTACATAGTTTACCTCATATTTCTGGAGAGTAGTTCAGCGTGAGTTGGGCACATAGATCGAGTTGAGCACAATATTTCATCCTCAGACAGACGGGCAGTCAGAGCGTACTATTCAGATTTTGGAGGATATGCTTCGAGCTTGTGTCATTGACTTTGGAGGCATGTGGGATCAGTTTTTGCCTTTAGCAGAGTTTGCCTACAATAACAACTACCAATCGAGTATCTAGATAGCTCCTTATGAGGCTTTATATGGTAGGCGGTGTCGGTTGCCGGTTGGATGGTTTGAGCCGGGAGAAGCTTGATTGTTGGGTACGGATCTAGTACAGGATGCCTTGGAGAAGGTCAGGATCATTTGGGATAGGCTTCGTACAGCTCCTCCAGGCAAAAGAGTTATGCCGACCGTAAGGTTCGTGATTTGGCATTCATGGTCGGCGAGCGGGTGTTTCTTTGGGTGTAACCTATAAAGAGCGTGATGAGATTTGGGAAGAGGGGAAAGCTTAGCCGTAGGTTCATTGGCCCGTTTAAAATTCTTGATCGAGTGGGAGAGGCGGCTTACAGACTTGTGTTGCCACCGAGCTTATCTGATGTGCATCTAGTGTTTCATGTGTCCATGCTTCAGAAGTATCACGGCGACCCATCCCATGTGTTAGATTTCAGCACTGTCTAGTTGGACAAGGACTTGTCCTATGAGGAGGAGTCGGTGGCTATTCTAGACCGGCAGGTTCGTCAGTTGAGATCGAAGAGTTTCCCTTCTGTTCGTGTTCAGTGGAGAGGTCAGCTTGTTGAGGCATCGACCTGGGAGTCCGAGTCCGAGTCCGATATGCGGAGTCGTTATCCTCATCTTTTCTCCGACTCAGGTACTTCCTTCTTATGTCCGTTTGAGGACAAACGGTTGTTTTAGAGGTGGAGAAATAATTTTTGTGTTTTGAGGACTTAAAACCTCTTTTTGTCTTACCTCGATATGCGTGCTCAGTCTGGGCGTGTATCCGGAAAGCTATTTTGTGAAGATCTGCGAAAACAATGATGAATTTTGCTCTTAAAACAAATTCGAGTTGACTTCAGTCATCATTTTGGGTAAACGTACCCGGACCCGTGCTTTGACGGTCCCAAAGGTCCGTAGGAAAATATGGGACTTGGGCATATGCCCGGAATCGAATTCCGAGGTCCCAAGCCCGAGAAATAATTTTTTAAAGAAAATTGTTTTCTAGAAAATATATGAGTTTTTGGAAATGAAATATGTTTGAAAGTGATGGTATCGGGCCCGTATTTTGGTTTTGGAGTCTGGTACAGGTCTTATATAGTATTTAAGTTGATCCCGTAAAGTTTGGTAAGACAGACTTGAAATGACATGAATCAGACCCTTGGTTGTTAAAAAAATGGAACTTAAGAGTTCATGAGATATCTCTTTGATCTTGATGCTAAATTCGTTGTTAAAGGTTTTTATTTGGAAATTTGATCGCATGAGTAAGTCTATATGATGTTTTTTAGTTAGTATGCATATTTGGTTTGGAGCCCCGAGGGCTCGGGTGAGTTTTGGATAGGTTCCGGGATGTTTTTACACTTAGAAAAGTTGCAGGTTCAGAGAAAGTTGCAGGTCTCTGAATCAGGGCTTGCGGTCCGCGGGAAAACCTTCGCGGCCGCAATGGGGACTTCGCGACCGCGGTGGGAATTATGAGGTCCACGGAGGGGCAAGGCCATACCTTCGCGGACGCGACGCAGTCCTTTTTATGCGGTCCGCAGAAAGGGTCTGAGAGGGGTATATTTAAACGGACTTTTCAGTTCTTTTTCACTTTTCAAAACCCTAAAAATACAAGAGGCGGTTTTTCAAACACTCTTTCTTCTCCCAAAACACTAGTAAATGATTTCTAACTTATTTCTTTCACTCCTTAACTTCTTTTAACAAGATTTCATCCTAGAATCTACAGTTTTCATGGTGAAATTGGGAATTTTGGGTAAAACCTAAGAATATTGAAATTTGGGGATTTAGACGTCAAATTGAGGTTGGATTCCAAAACCAATTATATATCCGGGCTCGGGGGTGAATGGGTGATCGGGTTTTCGTCTGAATTTCAAGTTTGGACCATGCGGTCCCGGGGTCAATTTTTGACTTTTTGGGAAAATCATTGGAAAACCTATTTTAATGCATTAGAATTAATTCATTTAGCATTTATTGATATCATTAAGTAAATTGTGGCTAGATACAAGCGAGTTGATGGTGGAAACAAGAGGTAAAGCGGTAGTTGAGGCTTGAATAGTGTTCGTGGCATCGAAGTAAGTGTTTGGTATAATCTTAGCTTGAGGTATTAAGAGTTGAGTCTTATTTGCTATGTGCTAAATGTTGAGTACAACGTATAGGCATGGTGACGAGTATCTATACGTTGGTGTCAAGCATGCCCGTGAGTCTTATTCTCTATTTAATGTGACTCCGTTTCATATTGTTCATGCTTTACATAATGATTTCCATTGATGAATAAGACTTGTGAAAGCATTATTGGTAATTGAACATTGTAGAGCATTGGCTCAAGTTGAGAATTGAACTGTTGAACATTGTAGAGCGTTGACTCAAGTTGAGAATTGAATTGAGAACTAAATGTGGAAAATAGAAGAGGTTTATGATATTATCTCCCTTTCCGGGATGTTATTGCCTTGATATTATCTCCCTTGCCGGGACGTTATTATTCATGATATTGTTTCCCTTACCGGGATATTATTGTTGTGCTATTGTTCCCTTGCCGGGATTTTTACTTTAATTTACTTGATTCCCTTGCCTTATTGCTTTGTGATTATTGTTTGGGTGAGGAAGAGAGTTAAAGCACAAAGGGTGATGCCGTGCATTATTTTGGTGAGAGAGTGTTAAAGCACGAAGGGTGATGCCGTGTATGATTTTGTGAGGAAGAGTGTAAAAGCACGAAGGGTGATGTCGTGCCACACGATGTACAATTCCGTGCTGATTATATTGATTTTTATGGTGAGGACGAAAGTAAAAGCACGAAGGGTGATGCCGTGCAGATTATATTGATTTTTATGGTGAGGACGAGAGTAAAAGCATGAAGGGTGATGCCGGCACTTGTTTGATTTCTGATTTTGGTTGATAATTGAGTTATGGTGTTCCTTATATTTACCTACTGTTCTTATGTTATTATTAGATGTTTCCTCGCAGCATGTTTCCCCCTCTCATCCTAGACTGTACATTCCTGCTTTTATTTTTCGTGATATATGATTTAACTGCACAAGTTTATTTGATAGTCTAGTCCTAGCCTCGTCACTACTTCGCCGAGGTTAGGCTAGGCACTTACCAGTACATGGGGTCGGTTGTACTGATACTACACTCTGCACTGTGTGTAGATCCCGGTGCAGCAGCTTTCGGACCTTAGCTTTGGGGTTGCTGTCTTCAGTCGATATTGGATATCCGAGGTAGTCTTGCAGGCGTTCGCAGGCCTTGGCGTCTTCTTCCATCCTTTAATTCTGTTTCTTTTATGTATTTCAGAGATATTGTTGTAATAACTCTTTCGGACCTTTATTTGTAGTATTCTTAGACAGTTTGTGAAATTATAACACCAGACTTGGGTAGTTTATGTATGGATTGGTATTTAGTATTGACATCTTTATTAATATATTACGTTTCAATCTTCCGCTTTTAAAACTTCCGCTATTTATATAATGTTGGCTCTTAATTGTTAAAGGATTGAAAATAGGAATAAGGTAAATATTTCAAATGGTTGGCTTGCCTAGCTTTCACTAGTAGGCGCCATCACGACTCCTGAAGGTGGGAAATCTGGGTCGTGACAAAATATATCCATATCCCGAAAGTAATTATACTAATAGAAAATCTAACATGTTCTTAAAGGTATTAGGTTTACATACTAACATGTAGTATTACATATCTATGCCCGAAAATAATTATACTAATTGGATTCCTAAAGGTAATCATGCAGGATTCCTAACATATAGTATCATGTCCTAACACTAATAATAGGATTACAAGGCTAATGTCTAGAATTTCGATTATGTCCTTTTATTATGAGTTATTATGCTTAATATTAAAAGGTTATTTTTGTAATCTAACATTTTATTCATGCTTTTATAATAATATAGATAAGAGGTTTAAATATAAGTTTTAGGGTAACATTGAACTTCAAAAGTTTAAGTTTTATGTACGGACAATGTGATAAAAAATTTATACAGTAAAATAGCTATATATAATAGTGTATAAGAGATGATACATCCATATACACAATTATACATTATTAAGTATATCTATACAAACTGCTACATGATTAATTAGCATCTTTATATAAAAATAACAAAAATAAGAGAGAGAGAGAGAGAGAGAGAGAGAGAGAGAGAGTTTTTGTTAAGCAAACAGGAAACATATATATTAAAATTACGTAATGTTTGTTACATCATGGCCTAGTTGTGTGCCGCTTAGGACACATTAATTTTTTAAGCTTGCTAATCTATTGCAAGCATACATAGATAGGTATTTACCAAAACAATGTTGACTGTCTTTGTCTTACTTAACAGAATTAAAAACAACATTGGGAGGGGATACAAAAACTTTTTTCTTCCTTCCTGGAGTCCTTCCCAGCTTGGCTATGGTGTGAGCGGCAATGTTGCTTTCCCTAAATGTGTGATGGAGGAGGGTCACCTTCCCTTGGTGCATTAACGACCTGCAAATATTGACAATATTTTCAAAAAGTATATTACCCCTTTGTATAGTTTGTATTGCCTCTGCACAATCTGTCTCTATTTCCAATCGGAATAAATCCCACCCATGGGTAGTTTTGAGTCATTCCTTTATTGTCTTTAGTTCTGCCTCCAAATAACCCCTAGCTTGTATGCACTTTGTGAATCCAACAAACCAGTGGGTCACTGTATTACGGAATACTCCCCCTAGTAAACTTTGGCAGTTGTTATGACTAGCATCAATATTTAATTTGTATCATCCATTTGGGGGCCTTTGCCACTTGATTTGTAATTGAATCTTTTCAATGGGCAGTGGGTTATTTTTTGTAAGAAGCTTGAATTCCACAGCTTTTTGAATAATATTGTTTATGTTAATAGCGTGCCTCAAGTTGTTTTGATTATTAGCATTTCTGTTGATCCAAATTTTCCATAGGGCGAAAGGGAGGATATAATTGCATTCGAGTAGGTTGTGTCTTATAGAAAAAATTTGATTTTTTAATTGAGCAAGCCAGTGCCCCTTGTGGGATCATAAAAGGTTACCCCACCCAAATTATCCCAAAACGGTTTGTTCACTTTACAGGTGAGAAAATATGAGTGATAGATTCTTCTTCTTTCATATCAGACATAGGACATAAAGGGTCAATATTTATTCCAATCTGAGCTAGGTATTTCCTACAAGGTAGCCTGTTATGAAGACATTGCTATAAAAAAATTTATCTTATTTAGGTAGGATAAAGACCAAATCCAATCATAATCCAACTGATTTTTAACAATTGGCTCAATAAGGTTATAACAACTTTTGCTAGTAAAAATTCCTCTGGATGAAAGAGACCATATAGGAATATCATTTAAGAGTCCCTTTGTTCGAATTTTGACCTTAACGAGGTTTTGTTGAATTTCAGAAGGAATATCTACCGATAGTTTTGTTAGGTCCCGTTTGGTATTGGTATAAATATCTCTGATTTTAAGATTGTATGTTTCAGGCATAATGGGACCTTCAATTAAACTTCTTAGGTTTGTGGAGTTTGGGATCCATCTTGTATCCCAAATGTTTAGGTTTGAATTTAGGTGGGTGACTATGTAATTCCTTTAGAGAATAATTCCTATCCATTAATGATGGCCTTCCAGATGAAGGAATGATTTATTTTAGAGCAACTCCCTCCATATTTGGTAATAATCAGTCTTGCCCAAGGAGAGGTGGCATGTGTAAGAAGTCTCCCAACTAGACTATCTAGGTTAGTCAAATTTTTTGTATTTGTAATACAGATGCCCAGTCCTCTTGAAGATTTTGGTTGACAGACATTTGTCAATTTTATTAGGTGAAGTTTTTTTCTATTCTCATTGTTATCCCAAGTAAAGTCCCTCTGAATTTTGTCAATGTTCTTAATGATCTTTTTTGGGAGTAGAGTATATTGCATGTAATAGTTAGGTATAGAGTCGAGGCATGATTAAGCCAGGGTGGTTCTCTCGGCTATATTAATGAATCTCATTTTTCAAGAGGCAAGTCTTGTCCTCATTTTATCAATTATAAATTGGTAATCAGTCGGCTTTGAATTTTTATTTAGAATTCGAAAACCTAAGTATGTACCAAAGTTTTCACTTCTCTTAATACCTAAGGTATTGGTTATACCTTTTGTAATGGTAGGGTTATAGTTTTGGGAGAACAGAATTTTTGACTTGGAGTGGTTTATGTTTTGACCAGACAATGAACAAAATAATTCTAGACATGTTTAATGGCATAGCATGATTTTTCGTTTGCCTTAGCCATTAGGGTTAGGTCATCTGCAAAAAATAAATGGGAGAAGCTAGGGCTTTTTTTTTCCTATGGTGATTGGATCCCACTTGCAAATGTCGACCTGATTTTCAATATACCTAGATAGCATCTCTAGACAAAGGATGAAAATGTAAGGTGATAGTGGATCACCTTGCCTAATTCCTCTACTAGGTTCAAAAAAAGTTGTGGTAAAACCATTTACTAGGATTGCAATAAAGGTTGATGAGATACAACTAAAAAAGAAATAGGTTAGAGAATTTTGGTGGAAATTTAAAAAACCTAAGGGTACGATAAACAAAAGATCATTCTATACGGTCAAAGGCCTTTTCCAAGTCTATTTTTAATATCATATGGCCATGTTTGCCCTTGATTTTTTTTAGGTTAGAAATTAATTCTTGGATTATTACAACATTATCCGAGGCTCTTCTATTTTTCATAAAGCTGGCTTGGAAGGGACATATGATTTTGTCTAGGAAAGGTTTGAGATGATTTGCAAGAATTTGGGTACTAATTTTGTAGATAGTATTACAAAGGCCAATAGGTCAAAAGTTTTTAATGTTGTTAGCATTTAGAACTTTAGGAATCAGACAAAGGTATGTTTTATTGATTTCCTTAGGAATTACCTATGTATTGAAAATATCATGGCAAAACTTGGTAATGACTGGCCTATAATATTCTAGTATTTCTGATAGAAAAAAGGGTGAAGTCCATCTGGTCCCGAGGCTTTGAAAGGTTTGAAGGAGAATATAGTCTTCTTGACCTCATTATCTAATAGAGGATTATCTAGGGATTTTAGGTCAATTGAAGTATAGCTAGAATTTGTTAACCCTAAGTCCTTCCATTGAATACATGTATGTGAGGATGTACAAACTTTTGTAAAGTAGTTTAAAACATGAGAAGTGATTAATTGATGATCATTGATCCAATTTCCTGCCTCATCCTTAAAATAATTAATTTTCTTCTTCTTCTTCTTCTTCTTCTTCTTCTTCTTCTTCTTGAGGCAGACATGTGGAAGAATTTGGTATTCGCATTCCCATCATTTAACCAATTATTCTAGACCTCAGTTTCCAATAATCCTCTTCAATCTTGAGAATGTCATTATATTTATTCTTAAGAGTACTGTCTTTTGGAGGAAGGTGCTACAATTGTAGTTCCTATAATTTTGAATACCTTGGAGTCTTGCTAATAATTTTCTTTTTTTCCCATTATATCTCGAAAGGTCCTAACTTTCCAGGATTTAACACTGTTAATAAAAGAATTATTGGACCTGAAATAGTCATTGCCAAGCCAGTTTGATTTAACAAGATTTTGAAAATCAGGGTGTTTGCACCAATAAGTCTCTAAACGGAAAGGTTGTATATGTTTATGTCTACTTCTAGGGACTAGTTCTATTAAAATAGGATTGTGGTCTGTGTAGGTTTTAGGGAGATGAATTATAGAGTAGTTTGGAAATAGGTCACACTATTTTTCATTTCCTAGAGCTTTGTCCAACCTTTCCATAATTAAACCTTTATTTCTATGTCTATGATTTGACCAAGTGTATTTACATCATTTATAACCTAAGTCCATTAGGTTACAATTTGAAATCTTAGATATAAGGTATTCTGCCTTGTCCCGCCCCCCTTTTTCCCTTCCGTCGGAGAGGAATCCGGGTTTCGACATTCATAGGGTGTAATGACTCATTTCCTTTTGGGAATTGGGTATTTTGAAGATTCGTCACCTAAAAATTTTAAGGTGCGTTAGGGCACCCATAAGGTTCATTTCTAACTATGTTTGACAACCAGAGATAAGGTAAGGGCTTGAAATGATCCCAAGGGGAAGGTGTTAGGCACCCCTCTAGTGTGGTTCCCGGCCAGATAGTTTTTTGTGAATTTGTGCAATTAGCAAGTAAATAAATAAAGGCTTAAGTAATAGGGGATTTAAGTTTAAATACACAAACGTTTGAAAAAAACGATTTAAAAGGGTTTTGAAAAAGAGTTATAGGCTAGACATTCTCGTAAAAAAAATAAAGGGGGTCCTAGGTTTGTTTGCAATATGGATCACCTCAATGAAATACCCGGTATGACACTCCTCAGAAGAGGGGATATACGTGGTATTAGCGCACAGATCATCATATCTATATCTACCCTTCCCACCCCGTGAAGGTATTAAAGCGCGGATTGGTCTCGACCTCTATGCATGTTTTAGGCTGACACTTAGGTTTAAAGGTAAAAAAGCTAAGGCGACGTACAAAAACACGTAGGACTGCATTTAGAGGGGGGAACATATAAATAATTAGAAGGCTCATGTATACCTCCGCAAATAATACATATAAATAGTATGACTTAAAAATAGTTAAGGTCTAAATTTAAAAAACCTAAAGCAGGGTTTGAGTCAGAACCAGATTCATTATATAACTCAGAAAGAAGTTTGAATCATGGCCTGCCTGCTGGTTGTAACAGTTGGTGATTAAACAAAGGCAGTTCCAGTTTTATTCAAGTGATTACCTAAGGCTTGCCTAGGCGTAACAGTGATGTCCTATGAGCATGATATCTATATTGATTAGGAATGCAGTAGAGCAGTGATTAATTTAAAATGGACAAATTGATATCCTATAGACATGCTTTCTAGCGGTATTAACTTAAGGCAGTGTTTGAAAACTTATTAAAGAAGGGGTAGATTAATTAACTAGTTCAATTTAAAATAAACATCGTGAACTAAACGGCTTCTCCAACTGAATTGGTTTTAAGTTCTATAGGCATGATTTCTATTATAGCTACTTAGATCCTATATGCATGGTATCTAAGTATTAAAAGCTGACTTTGAACCTATAGGCATGCTTTCTAGGGAGATGAATCTGAATAAATGCTTTAATGAAATCTAAACTTCAATTACTTTACACCCTATAGGCATGATATCTAATTATAAAGCTGATTTTAACCTTATAGGCATGATCTCTATTATTAAAGCCATTTAAATTCTATGGACATGGTTTCTAATTGTGTGAAACTAAAACATGCAGAATTCATTTTAAACCAGAGCAGATCCTATAGGCATGTTATCTACCCAATTTCCCCACAATATATAACTACTCACCCTTTTTCACTAATCACCCCGATAATTGTTTACAAATTATTACAGACCAAATGATTGAATTACAAAACAAGTGCAAAAATAAAAAATTACAACCAAAGGAAGCTTGATCTTGACTTACTCTCTGAGTTATGCAATGAACCACTTCAACACCAATATTTTAAAGCCTTTCTCATATTTGGGTGTGTCAGAGTTCCCTAAGGACCTCAAGAGATCCCGGACAGTGCTCACACCCAAATTTGCATAACCAAATAAAATTAGTGTAGTATGGAAGAGCCAGCTCTTATGTGTCCAAGTTGAGAGGGAGCTCAAGGGTCCCAAGGCAAGGCTCACACAAGAGGGGCAAAACCTAGATTCTAGGAATATGTGAGAGTGTTTGACATAGTTTGGAAAAAGAGTTTGTTTAAAACTGAGTTGAAAGTAATCAGTAACAGAGGCGATTTGAAAATTGTTGTAGTAATAAAACTCAAAACTCAAACAAACAGAATCAGTAGTCATACAAGGGGGTCAATGGATCTTGGGAATACACTTGTCTGTAAGCACATGACCCCAGCAGGGGTCTGGTTTGGACATGTACAACAATAGTTGATGCTGGCATGGTCACAAACCAGCCAAACGAACACAAACACATAGAGGGGATATGGGGGTTTGGGATTCACAAGACAGTAAGTACACAACATGTGACTGCCGGAGTATGCTTCAAAACACACATAGGGGAAACATTAATCTGAGGGGTACAACATGCTAATAATGTAACTTGACTGCGGAACCATAAATAGGAGTAGACAAGAATAAGGGAAACTGAAACAACTAAAGAAGCATGTTGTTGTTGAGGCTTGAAAAATTAACTAGGACATACCAGTAGAGAAAGCAAGGTGCAGAAAGGTAAAGTAAGCAGGATTCTACAATCTAGCCTTGGCTTTTAGCCGACTAGACAAAGCAATAGCACAAGTAGTAATAGAGAAAGAGAAAGTTTTGAGTGTAAGTGTATTTTTGAACTCAATTGTTCGTGTGTTTGAAAGAAGAGAGGGTAGGGTATTTATAGTTTTAAAAACGAGTGAAGAATAAGGTAACCGGTAAAGTTTCAACTCAAATATGGAAATAACCACAATCAGAATCAATTAACACAAGTACTCCCCTTTAATCAAGGGATTATTGCTCAAATGGATACTAACAAGGTTAATTAAGGAAAGAATCAGTTTGAGACAGATTGATTATTGTCATATAAGGGGCAATAAAAGTATGAAGTAAATAATTGAGTCTAAGTACAAAATACGCTTAGTTTTGGGAAGGGATTCAGCAAGGTAAAACATCACAGTAATTGAAGGAGGGTATCAATCAATTTTAAACAAATGAGTAAAAATTAGGGTTTATAAGGGAATCCTTTGTAATCAATCATAATATTGAGGAAATTAAAATCAATCAAGAAAGAAACATGACTCTGCACCTTGACATATAAATAGAACGAACAGAAATATCAGACATGCAAGGACAAACGCATTAGCAAAAGAAATAACTGGATACATACAAACATGAAACAATTACAACAGTAAGTTAAGGCTCAGTAGTCAACAAAGTCAAATAGTCAGGGCTCACATGTAGAGCCAAAATGAAGAAATCAGTCCAACAGGTAAAGAGAGTCAGAAACAAGTAAAGGTCTGACAGTAACAAGTGAGGAAATCCTTTTAAGAAATTAGGGTTTTAATAATTGTCGAGTTTAAGAGATGATAAGAACTCAGAATCAGATAAGTCAAACAAAGAAAAGAGAGTCAGAAACAAAGAACTTAATCGAACAAGTATACATTCAAACAAACAGTTTCAGAACTCGGATAAGACCAAAAAAGACCTAGGGTTTTCAACATGATGAATCAAATAGAAGGAAAGCATAACCAAGTCGTTTGAACATAGTAAAAATCATGAAACAACACCAAAAAATCAGAAAAGAGATCTTTTAAAAGAGGTTAAGAGAAAACCCCTAATCGTGGAAAAATGAAGAGTCATTTTTGAAAGAAAATCGAAGAACTTTCGAGATAAAACTTAAGAAGTTCATGATAAGCACAGATCTAAGATAGATCTGAAAGAAAATAGAAAAACTCTTAGAGCTAGGGTTTCAGAGAACCCAGAGAAAGTGAGAAAGACTTTGAAAAGTTACCGATCTAGCCAGAAAAGTCAAGGATCTGACTTGAACAACCATGGATGGCCGGAAGAAGGCCATAGATAGAAGTTGAACCAAGAATGGACGAGATCCCTTTGAGATCTGTCCATGGAATCACGAAAATAGGTAGCCAGCAGACATAAGAGACGAATACACGCCTCAAATCGCCATGGGAGCCCATGAATTAGGTAGGGATTGCAAGGGATTAGGGTGGAATTGGGTGGCGGTGGCTAGGGTTTATGTGAGGCTGCAGAGAGAATTGAGAGGAGAAGGCTTCAAGGGCGGCAGGTGGTGAGAAATGAGTTAGGGTAAGGGGTCGTTTAGGTTTATTTTAGGAAGGGTGAATGGGGACCGTTGATCTGAATGATCAACGGTCCAAATTAAACGGGGTAGGTGGGGATCCGGGTTTGGGTCGGTTAAAATTAGGCTAGGGTCGGGTTTAATTCAAAATTGAGCTGGGGAATTGGGGTTCAATTTAGGCTAGAATTGAAATATAAATGGGCTATTATTTAAATAGCCAATTTTCCCCCTTTTAAATTATAAAAAATAGTAAATAAATTTCTGAAAATAAATTGAAAGTGCTAAAATGATTCACGACATGTAATAACAATTTACAAATATAGGGGTTTATTTTATGAATATAAAACACAATTAAATCTTAAAAGGCTAATATTGTAATTATATGCAATAAGCTTTTAAAAATACTAAATAAATTTGTAAAAATATGTAAAACTTAAATTAGCCATATTTTGGCATAAGTATAAAAATCCAATAAATGAATCATCATAAATAACAATTTTGGACATAATTATTGGGATTGTATGGATGAAAAGGAAAATAAATCGATTTAAAACCTTTTAAAAATTATGGAAAAATAATAAAACATTTGGACATGCTTATGTATGTATTTATATGCCCTATTATTGTTAATAAGTCTCACCCATATTTCTCATTTGAACCTAAGATATTATTGAAATCACCCCCGATCAACCAAGGCCCATTATAATTGTTAGAGATGTTTTTATGTTATTCCACAAAATATTCCTATATTGATAACTAGTGCTAGCATAAATAGACAAAAATAGCCAAGTTTTGCGAATGGGTAATACCTCAATTGTAGCATGGATTTCCTGGTTCCTACGAATGAAATTATGGACTGTAACCACCTCATGGTTCCACATGACAACCATTCCACCTAACTTCCCCTCCGCTGGAACCTCGATTAGCTCAGAAAATCCAAAATTCTCAAGCCATTGTTCATGATTAAGCATCCTAGTTTCTAGTAGGGTTACCATGTAGGGTTTATGAGTGTCAATCATCTCCCTAAAATTTCTTATGAAGTTATCATTGTTCCCCCCCTCGTATATTCCAAATACTAAAATTAGTTAGACGATTCATTGGATGATTTTGATCCTCGTTCACTACCTCCCCATTATCCCTTACCCCTTCCGGAAAGATAGGGTTCCTTCGTAGAGATGGCACGAGTATCATGGCCCTGTTGCCCAGAGTTGGATCTTGTGGTGGCCTGATATCCATTGAGCACTTGTAAAGTGCTAGGGGACAGTTGAGTACATTCTTCTTCTCTTGCATCTCCCTGAATAGAAACACCTTTACTTCATCTATATTTGAGAATTCTAGGACTTGCTCTAAGGCTAGGTTGAGGGGTTCTTCTACTTCTTCCTCTATTGCTGCTTCTGCCTGGCCTTATTCTTGCATTGCATGTGGGTGAGGTGGTGGTGCATAAGGGTTCTCTTGGTTGAGAGGTTGTTCCTATGGTTGATAATTGATTTCCCAAGGCATGAAGATGGGATTCAGATGAGTTAGTATCTCTTATGGGAAGAAGGGAAGGTCTGGAGGATATTTTGTGATTGAATTGGGTTGAAGTGAGGTGGCATGTTCCACTGTTGTATCATTTCATGAACTAGATTGGGGTTCAATGATGATGCTAGAGGGTGTAGGATATTATTGAGCCAAATTTGGTTCAAGTAGTTGCTCATTGCCAGACCCATCCCCTCCGATATTAGTTGTGCTAGGTATTGAGTGTTGTGAAGGATTACTATTACCTTCTGGACATTGACTTGGATGCTGAATGAGACTGCATGTCCCATTAGCCCCATTTCCATCCACGAAAGTGATTGGTAGTCTTGGGCTTGAGGGGGTTGGACATAGATCACTTGAGGATTTGCTGGTTGTGGTGGTGCTTGGGGTAGATTTTCCATCGTTGGATTTCTGTGTTGCCTTAGTATTTGGATTAATTTGTTCCTCCTTTTGAGAGAAGATGGGATTCTTGGCATTTTGAGTGGATTGTTTGGTATTTAATGAGTTTCCAACAGGCGTGCGATTTGGGTTATCATTATAGGGGATGGGATTGGTGGTAAAGATAATGATTTTAGGGTCTTCTTGCATGGCCTCTGAATGGTCATCTTTTAGATTTATAGAGTGAATTTGAAAGGATTTGGTATCCTTGCCATGTTTTCTGGGAATGGACATTTGTTTATCTTTTGGTTCCTTAGAAGCCATGTGGACAACATGCTTTGGGGGTTTGATATTCTCAATTTTTAGGGAAAGATTGTTGCTTGTATGATAGGTAATAGGAGGATTTGTAATATGTTGATTAGCTTGTTTAGCGGCTTGCTGTGTAGAGTTAGTAGTCTTATTAGGGTTAATGATTTTAATGTTTATATCTAATTGCATGTCACGTTTTTCTTTACTAGTAGAAGTAGGCACGTATGAGTCTAGTATTGCCATGTCACTTGCCAAAGTGTCCAAATGGCTAATTGCATGGGAGGTTTTAGGAGAAATATTATTTTCATTTAATTTAGTTTTGTCCAAAACCATGTGCTCTTCATCTAAAATGTGAAGTGATTTTGGATTGGAAGAGTAGTATTGTCTAACATAGAGCTGTCGTATGGTCTGAAGATGTGACCATGTCCCTATATGACGTTTTAGCTTCTCCACCATCATGTCGTGTGGTAGATTGGGAGTTAATGTCAGGTGGTTTGGGGGGTATTGAAGATGAAGATTCATAGGGTTGAGGGTTCATGGTAGAGACCATTTTTTAACATATGAGGAACTTCGTTAGAGAGAGTGAGTTCTTAAAACATAAGCTTGTGGTCTATATTCAAGGGTTAGTTGGAGAATTGCAACAGCTTGCGATAGATTGCTATTTCATGATAAAATCCACCTAAAATGCATAGGTTTTGTGGTCAATTTTAGAAGGTAGACAACATATTTTTGGTAACCTTGAACAAGCAACCCCTATGGTTAGGACAATTGTAGTTAACCATTTAAGTATGTGAGATTATTATGTTCGTTAAATTATAATACATAAGAATTACCTAATTTGCATAATCAGCATTTGAACTTGGTTTTATACTTTAGAAATGCCTTAATGGCCCCAAACATTGAGACATTAGCCTAAGATTGTGCCACTTCAATGTGCAGCCTACACAGCCATGCAAAATTTCTTTCTATCTTTCGTTTTCTTTTTCCTATATTACTAACGAATTGGTTGAGGTGATATTGACGATATTCACTATATTAAGAGAGGCGAATCTAGGATTACTAGAACATGGGCAGGGGAGAAGCTATTTTGGCCCAAGGATGGTCAACTGAACACCCTTCGTCAAAATATTATACTACGTATAAGGTAAAATAGTACTTGTTATTAATTAGATCACTTGAGGATTCGCCACTGAACATGGATACCATTAATTAAAGAAGAAAAAAAGAAAATATTAAGTGTGCATTGATCTCTATTCCTCTAGGTAAATAACTCACCATTAAATTAAGTACACCGTTGAGCCTTTTTACAGAATAGTGATAGCCAGCAGATAATATTAGATCAATTCTAGAAAATATATACATAAAATACTTAGATTGACGGAAAGACCATGGGTTCATGACATGCAACAAATTTGGGGCAGTAGATTCGCCCGTTTGACCAAAAAGTATAAAACTCTTTTGACAAACTAATTATTAGTAACATAGAAGGTAAATCTTACCCAAACATAATTAATCCTAGATCCAAATATACACATTGCGAAAATAGAGGAATAAGAACGTGTAATATTTGTTATTGTAATAATCGTATATCTAACATGAGAGATAAGCTTACATCTAGTACAAATTTACTTCATAATTATGGGATCAAGGAAAGGGAAGAGAGGGAACGGTATGAAGAGATTCCTCTTTTTGACTCTATCATGGTAGCTCTCTGGAACCCCCCCCCCTTTTCTGGACTTAGCTCCCCATATATATATTATAATTTTCTCTTATATCCAATGGTCTTTGACCGACATACTTTCTTATGACTGTGCCCCTCATCGATCGCCCAAACATCACGTTCATTCTGCAGTGTAAACTTTCCGACGATTTGACCCTGGTAATGGCCGAGGTGCTCTTTAGTATCATGCCTCGTGGGCGTGGTTACGGCTTGGTCGGCCCCTTATTGTTCCTTTTAAGAACAACCATCCTATGGCTAAATTTTGACCCATATAGTTAGTCCCTCCGTCTGTTGGGGTAGCCTCTTGGCGAGCTCAACGGGCGGACTTTGTTGATTCAAAATTTAGGAGATATCTAAACTTTATGCGTTGAACGAGATCCTTAGGGCAAGGTGGAGATGTGATGCTTCAATGGTACCAACAAACCATTACGTCAGTTTGGAGCTGAATCGTTGCATCGATCCGAAACATCGTGAATTCCTGCGTCATTATGGTGCACGTTTCCCAGGCACCGTATCATTTCCCATGCCCTTTCAATTTTTTGATTGGCAGCTCTTGGGTTTCTTGCTCAGAACATTTGTGTCTCTATAAATAGGGGAAACCACCATTCGATTGTTACGATTTTTGATTCATCTGAGAATTTTGCAAACCTCCACCTTCTTCAGTACTTCATACTTCTACTTTCGTCATAATTTGACGCGAGCATCCTCTCTTTTCCTTCATCACTCAAGTTTATTCCGATAAAGTTTAGACAAATGGTTGGTTCTTCTTCCCAGACTAACAGGTTCGTCGAAGCTCCAGTGCCGGAAAATAAAACACCTATTCTTGGAGAGGGAGTGGAGGCGGCGGAAGATGAGGGAGTTCCAACAATGGCTCAGATATTGCTCCATTCAGGGAAATTATGGACTGACTTCAACAGCCCTGCCGGAGAAGAACTGGATCCTACACCTTCCACCATAGATAAAGCGGCGATCGCGGCGCCCAAGACCAATTGGGGAATTTCGAACTATATTGAAATGGTGCCGGCGATGGGGACGGACATTTTTCATTTTCACTGCCCAGGGTAATGCGCATTCTATGTGTACCCTTTTATTGTCAGGTATATGATTCCTCTCCCCTCCCTAGTGATAGACTTTTGTCGCTTCTACGAAGTTTGTCCGGCTCAGCTTTCACCGTACGTGTACAAACTATTTCTCATGCTGCTCAAGTATGCAGAGCTCGCTGACCAAGGGGTCACTTTAGGGCACATGCTTAATAGTTTTGCCCCTCAACTTATTCGAGGCACGATAATCCACATGCGCCACCGAGGAACAAAGAGTTTGGTGGTTAAGATGGACGATAAGGCTAATCATCGTTTCTGGGAAAGCTATTTTTACGTGCGGACTGATCACCTTGTGGCAGACTCGGTAGGGTTCCCTGAGATGTGGAACTTCACCCGTAAGTTTTTCTTTGTTTATTTTGACTCCTCTCGAGGCGGTGGCCGACCGTTCTTCTTTAGGTGGCATTGGTAATTTATTTTTACTTTCGCAGCCGAGAGATTGCCTCCCCTTCCAGTCGACGACATCCATGAGTGGGTGAACGCCATTCTTTCCCATACAGTAAGGGTTTGTGAGTGGGCGTCCTTCTACGAGAGATATGGGCGTAAGCCTCTTACTGGTAAGTCGGCCCGTTGCAAATGCTATTTCTTTTCCTTATGGTTCGATTTCGTCATTGTACGAATGTCTTTCTTTGCTGACAGAGAGAGTGCAAAGGGTGAGGTCTCCTCCACTCGCATTTTGTCAACCAGTGCCTCCTTCCCACTCGCACCAAGGGCTGGTACCCAGCCTGCGACTTTGGATTCTACCGTCGGTTCAACAGGCGAATCCTCCCGTGATAATAGAGGAGAGGGCCCGTCGAAGAGACGATGAGTGTAGTTAGAAGTGGCTCCTCCAATTGAAGCATCTTCGGTGGCGACCCTCCCTTGGCGATATCTGAAATTGATGGTGGTGCTAACTCGATCGCAGAGGTCAACCCGGTGGTAGAGGTTGTGCCTGTCATGAGCGATCAACAGACTAGTGTGGCGGAGAGATGGAGCCCAGTGGCTGTCATTGTTGTCTCTACCGCAGAGTGTGAGGCTCTCCAGGGCGTCAATGACGTTGAATTATCACAATAGCCGACCGCGATGGGCCTGAGGGTAAGTTTATTTTCTTTGTCCTCTCCCCTTTTTTTGTTCCTTGACCTTCACTGACCTTTTTCTTTGTTTAGTCTTACATGCTGGAGATCGAGAGTGCTCACAGGGCCGAAACTCGGGCCAAGATTTTTATAATGATGCTTGAAAATATCGGCGCTATCGCAACAAATGTCGTGAGATATATGAGCGGCTTAGAGCGAGCGCTGGCAATCAATCTCTTGGGGAGGAGCTGGAGAAAAGGGATTAGGAGCTAATGCAGTCCATCCGCAGGTGTAGTGAGCTCGAGGAGCTACTTCGTGCTAAGGACAAATAACTTGAGTTGGTAAGGGGGTCGATGTAGAGTGTGAGCACCTTCAGGCGAAGGTGTTGTCATTGCAAGCTGAACTCGATCAGAATGCTGCCAGAGTTGAAGATTTGAGTGCAGAGTGGATGGGGAGTTTGCTGAGCTAGAGATAAAAGTAGCCGAGTTGGAGAATGCCGAGAATGCTCGGGCGTCGGCTTTAGCAAGAGCGGTGGCATTGGAGGACACTATCAGCGTCCTTCAGTCTGAGAAGGAATCCGAGAGGGCAACAGCCATGCTAAGGGAGGCGAGGCTCGAAGAGTGCATTGGCAAGATTGACCGGGAAGCTTCAAACTTGGGAGATCGGGCTGCAATCCTCGAGGTTGAAAATGCGCAATTATTGGCCTAATTTGAATTTGCCTCCGCCGTTATTCCTCGCCACTTGCATGAGCTCTAGGTTCATGCCGAGGCTCAACGAGACATATACAAAGGTTTTTGGGAGGCGGGCAGTGTTTCTGAGGCTACTTATGAAGGAGCCCAGGTGAAGCCATGAGAGGATCATGTCAACTGCAGTTACGATCCTGCGACACCGGAGGCAGGCGAGGATGTTGATGTTGAGGAGGAGTTTATTGAAGACAATGATGGGGAGAATGGCGGTGATGACGCCGAGTGACAAATTGCTGCTTCTTTAGTATATTCTTTCCGCTTTTTTGGGCACGTTTTGGCCTACTGTAAGGTGAGTTTGTTGTGCACGTATATATAAATAAAAGAGTTATTTCACCTTTTTATATCTATGATTTTCTTTCCCTTCCCCTTGCTTGTTACATATTTTTGTTTTGGCGTAGACCTTCAGATTTTTGTATGAAGAGCCCCTAATTTTTTGATTTTGGGAGTCTGATCTTGACCGGATCGAGTAGGATCTCGTCGTGTGAATCCGGATGGAGTTGATGCGGACTTGCGTATTTGGCGAGATTGACTTCTACTTTGTCGCTTTAGGTGGGATCATCTTTGATTCAAACGAGGTTGAATTCGAATTCGCCATTTCGGACGATGTCAATTTTGACTTGAACCTTCGAGTGGAATTGAGTTCGGACTCGCCGATTTAGGCGAAGTAAACTTTTTCATATGTATTCGAGCGGGGTCGAACTTGGAATCTGGAGCGAAGTGAATTTCTGACTTATTTGAACAAGTTCAAAAAAATTTATTTGACGATGGCCGGTGGCCGTAAAGGTGTTATTTCGAGTTAAGGTCGAAAAGTTAACCCGTTATAATTCGAGCAAGGTCGAATTCTTCTTTTGGAGATGGCCTTTGGCCGTAGGGGTGTTATTTCGAGTTAAGGTCTAAAAGTTAACCCGTTATAATTCGAGCGAGATCGAATTCTTCTTTTGGAGATGGCCTTTTGCCGTAAGGGTGTTATTTCGAATTAAGGTCGAAATGTTAACCCGTTATAATTCGAGCGAGTTCGAATTCTCCTTTTGGCGATGGCCTTTGTCCATAGGGGTGTTATTTCGAATTAAGGTCGAAATGTTAACCCGTTATAATTCGAGCGAGGTCGAATTCTTCTTTTGGCGATGGCCTTTAGCCGTAGGGGTGTTATTTTAAATTAAGGTCGAAATGTTAACCCGTTGTTTCATTTTTCGAATTTTTGGAAAATTTCACAGGTCACCGTATTGTTTGTGCGTACGTCGGGGTGAGTCCTGGTGTACTTGATTTTGTCTTTACTGGAGAATGTTGGGTGTTCCCTAGGTGAGTCCCGGTTTGGTTAATTTTGCTTGAATTGGAGAATACGATGTGTTTCCTGGGTGAGTCCCAGTTTACTTTTGTGTGTTTCCTGGGTGAGTCCCGGTTTGCTTAATTTTGCTTGCATTGGAAAATACCTTGGGTTTGATAGATAGTCCCCGAGTGAGAATTTGTTCGAGCTCGGGTTAAGGTAGCCTTTGGGCTTTGTAGTTGAGTGAGGACTTGCTCGGACTAGAAGTAAAAGGGGCTCTTAGGCTTGGATTTAATTAGGTGCCAAATCATGCCAAAATAAAAATGCAAATGGGCTAACATTCAAATAGCCACTTTTCCCTTAATTAATTTATAAAAAAATAGTAAAATAATTTTTGGGAGTAAATTAAAGGTACTAAAATGATTAATAATATATAATTATAAAAATAAAAATACTGGAGTCCATTTTATAATTGTAAACACAATTAAATCTTGAAATAGGCTAATATTGCAATTATAGGCAATTTAGCTTAAAAATAGTAAATAAATTTGTACAAATATACAAAAATTATGTTAGCTATATTTCAGTATGAATATGCGAATCTAATAAGTGAATTGCCAAAATGACAATTTTGGGAATAATTATTGGGCTTTTCTTGCTAAAATAAGGCAATAAATTGATTTAAAAAATCTTAAAAATTAAGAGAAAAATATTGAAACCTTGGGACATACTTATATATGCATATACATGCTATTTTGAAAGTATTTTGCAAATTAAAAATATACAGGAAAAAATTGGGTATCAACAACTGCCCATCTTTACCCGAGAAGGATGAAAGAGTTGTCGGGTAAAGATATGATGGCCAATTTTGACCGAACGAAATGATTTGAAGAGGTTTGGCCGTGCTCTGGCTCTTGAGCTGCCTACATATCCCTGGTCTTACAGGAATCAGGCTATATGTAGTTCAAGATCTGTCGGCGGAGTATGTCGATTGAGACTTTTCAAGAACGGACGCAATATTCGGGTTGGGCTGAATGGTTAAGGTCTAATAAGGTTGCGGGAACTAGAGCGGGATCGCTCCTGCCGAGATGGCCATTGTTCGCTGGTTTACCTGCAAATGAGCAATACAAGCGTATATTGTGCGGAAGTTTAAACATGATGCAAGTTCCCGTTGGACCATGAATGTTGTCTTTGGACGGTTAAGATGACGTCTTCAGACCATGACGTCCTGGGCCATGAAGCGTATGATAAAGGATTCGCAGGCCATGAAATGATGCTCTCGGGCTATGAGAATGATGCCTTCGAACTATGATGACTTTGAATAATGATATGCAAAAGTTTAAAGGAGTCTTCAGGCCATGGCATGGTGTTCTCGGGTTTATGAAAATGGTGCCTCCAAACAATGATACCTTTGGACAATTTGGCGATCTTTCAGCCCATGAAATGCAGTATTTGGCGATTTCAGCTGTGCAAATATAGATAAGGTGGTGATCTTTAAGCCATGCATGTATTGGTAGCCTTATGCAATGCAACAATGCAGATGGAGACAGTGCTTAGTCTCGGAAGGCAGAATGGTAACCTTATGCAATGCAAGAATGTAGATAGAGGTAGAGCTTAACCTCGGAAGGCAGAATAATAGCCTTATGCAATGTAAGAATGCAGATGGAGACAGTGCTTAGTCTCGGAAGGCAGAATGGTAGTCTTATGTAATGCAAGAATGCAGATGGAGGTAGAGCTTAACCTCGGAAGGCAGAATGGTAGCCTTATGCAATGCAAGAATGCAGATGGAGGTAGAGCTTAACCTCGGAAGGCAGAATAGTAGCCTTATACAATGCAAGAAATGCAGATGGAGGCAGAACTTAACTTCGGAAGGCAGAATAGTAGCCTCATGCAAGAAATGAAAGACATAGAGTTTTCTTAGCTGATAGGTGATTGCGATATTGTGGTTGCTAGGGACATTGTGCCTACTGGGGAAACTGTTATGTGCGGATAGCAACTGCGAATAAGTGCAAAAAATCTAAGAGTTGTATTTCTGAATAGTGTGAGCATCATGAGTGTGGCATATTTGATGATTCTGCAACTCAAGTACCTACATCCGAAGAAACATTGTGAGTTTTGTAGGGGGGAGGTTAGTTCGTATCCTCGCTGGCTCTACTTGACCTGCTTGACTTTGATCAGGTGAGACTACGTATCATTGGGGTAGCGTTGCTAAACAAAGTAATTTCAGTAATAAACATGCATATTTTTTGTAAAAATACGATATAAGTATATAATTAAGAAACAGCTTTTAGATGAATCGACAACTGTGACGTGGTTCGGGACATTGCAACCTCTCTTGCTACGGAATTTTGAGGGTCTTCCTAAAAATTATGCCCCAGTTTAATGGGTTGATGTTTCTGACTGTTGTTTGCGATGATTGGCTAAAAACGACTTCAGAATTTTGAGGGTCCTTCTCAAAATTCTGCCCCAATTTCCAATTGCGGGGGAAGTGAAAATTTTATTGAATTGTGACCGAACTCATAAGGATGCCTACGTATCCCCTCTTAAATGGGAATCAGTTCAGGCGTAGTTCAAATTACATCATAAAAGAAATCATAAAGGTTACACATAGTATCACTTGACTGCGTCTGAATTGATCGGCTTTGGCCAGACTTCTCCGTCCATTTCTGCAAGTATGAGGGCTCCTCCTGTTAGAACCCGGTGAACCATGTACGGACCCTGCCAGTTGGGAGAGAATTTCCCTTTGGCTTCATCTTGATGTGGAAAGATTTTCTTTAACACTAGTTGTCCTGGTATGAACTGTCTCGGCTTGACTCTTTTGTTGAAGGCTTTGCACATCCTGTTCTGATAAAGCTGACCATGGCAAACTGCATTCATTCTATTTCCATCTATAAGAGCTAGCTGCTCGTAACGACTCTTCACCCATTCTGCATCGTCTAGCTTTGCTTCCTGTATGAATCTTAATGAGGGAATTTCTACCTCATACCATAAACTAGTATATATGGGGTTGCCCCAGTTGATGTGTGGACTGTGGTGCGATATCCCAGTAAAGCAAATGATAACTTCTCGTGCCACTGTTTATGCTTCTCTATCATTTTCCTTAATATCTTCTTGATATTCTTATTGGCGACTTCTACTGCTCCGTTCATCTAAGGTCTGTAGGCTGTAGAATCTTGTGTCTGATCTTGAAGGTTTCACACATGGATTTCATCAAGTCACTGTTGAGGTTTGAGCCATTATCGGTAATGATTGACTCTGGAATCCCGAATCGGCAAACAATGTGGTCGCGGACAAAGTCTGCTATGACCTTCTTGGTTACTGCTTTGTAAGATGCTGCTTCAACCCATTTGGTGAAATAGTCAATTGCTACCAAGATAAACCTGTGCCCGTTGAAGGCAGCGGGCTCGATTGGTCCAATAACATCCATTCCCCAAGCGGCGAATGGCCAGGGTGAGCTTGTTGCACTAAGATCGCTTGGAGGTACCTTTATCATGTCTGTATGTATCTGACAGCGGTGGCATTTTCGGACATACTGGATGCATTTTGTCTCCATAGTCATCCAAAAGTGACCAGCTTGGAGTATCTTCTTTGCTAAGACAAAGCCATTCATATGCGGACCGCAGGTCCCAGCATGAATTTCCTCTAGTAGCCTGTATGCTTCCTTTATGTCGACACACCTTAGTAATCCTAAATACGGAGTCCTCCTATACAGGATTCCTCCGCTGTGAAAGAAATTGTTGGATAACCTCCGAAGTGTGCACTTCTGAGTAGGATTTGCGAGCTTCGGGTATTCTCCTTTCGTCAAATATTCCTTGATATCATGAAACCAAGGTTTTCCATCTACTTCTTTCTCAACATGAGCACAATAAGCTGGCTGATCATGGATCTTTACCGGAATGGGGTCAATGAAGTTCTTGTCTAGATGTTGTATCATGGACGATAGGGTAGCCAATGCATCGGCGAACTCATTCTGGACCCTGGGAACATGTCAGAATTTTGTCTTTATGAGCCTCTTTCTCAATTCCTGTACATAATGCAGATATAGGAGTATCTTGGAGTTCTTAGTTGCTCATTTTTTTCGGACCTGATGTATAAGTAGGTCTGAATCTCCGATCACTAGTAACTCTTGAATGTTTATGTCAATGGCCATTTTGAGCCCTAGGATGCAGGCTTCATACTCGGCCATGTTGTTGGTGCATGGAAACCTGAGCTTGGCGAACACCGGATAATATTGACCAGTTTCAGATACTAGGACGGCCCCTATGCCAACTCCTTTGAAATTTGCTGCTCCATCGAAAAACATTCTCCAACCATCATAGGATTCTGCAATGTCCTCTCCTATGAACAATACCTCTTCGTCAGGAAAATATGTTTTCAGGGGTTCGTACTCTCCATCCACGGGATTTTTAGCAAGGTGATCTGCCAATGCCTGTCCCTTGATAGCTTTTTGAGTTATGTAAACAATGTCGAACTCACTTAACAGGATTTGCCACTTGGCTAGCTTGCTAGTGGGCATGGGCTTCTGGAAGATGTACTTTAAAGGATCCATCCTTTATATGAGATATGTAGTATAGGCACAGAAGTAATGCCTCAACTTCTGAGCTACCCAAGTCAAAGAATAGTAGGTGCGCTCTAACAGAGAATACCGAGCCTCGTACGGGGTGAACTTCTTACTAAGGTAATAGATGGCCTGCTCCTTCCTCCCTGTTTCGTCATGCTGCCCTAGAACGCAACCGAAAGCTCCATCTAATACTGCAAGGTAGAGTAATAAGGGTCTACCTGGATCAGGTGGGACTAAGACTGTTGGTGTTGACAGGTATTGCTTGATTCTGTCGAAAGCTCTTTGGCAATCATTAGTCCATTTGGTAGCGGCGTCCTTCTTTAACATCTTGAAGATTGGCTCATTGATAACTGCAGATTGTGCTATGAACCGGTTGATGTAGTTAAGTCTCCCCAAGAAACTCATCACGTCCCTCTTGTTCTTTGGCGGTGGCAATTCTTGAATAGCTTTGACCTTTGATGGATTCAGTTCTATCCCTCGGCGACTCACAATGAACCCAAGTAGTTTTCTGGCAGGAACCCCAAATGCGCACTTGACTGGATTCAGTTTTAGGTTGTACCTTCTCAGTTTATTGAAGAACTTTCTCAAATCTTCCATGTGATCAGTGGCTTTCTTAGGCTTGATCATAATATCGTCTACATATACTTCGATCTCCTTGTGTATCATATCGTGGAAAATGGTAATCATGGCCCTCATGTAGGTGGCCCCAGCATTCTTTAACCCGAACGGCATCATCTTGTAATAGTACATTCCCCACGGCGTAATGAAAGTCATTTTCTCATCATCTTCTTCATCCATCCAGATCTAATGATATCCAGCAAAACAATCCATAAATGACTGCAATTCATGCTTGGCGCAATTGTCAATCAAGATGTGTATATTTGGCAAAGGGAAGTTGTCTTTTGGACTGGCCCGGTTAAGATTCCGGTAGTCGACACAGACTCTGACCTTCCCGTCCTTATTTGGTATTGGCACAATGTTGGATAACCATGTTGGGTATTGCACTACCCTGAGAACTTTGGCTTTGACCTGCTTGGTGACTTCTTCCTTGATCTTCAAACTCATATCAGGTTTGCATTTTCTGAGCTTCTGCTTTACCGGTGGACATGTTGGATCGGTTGGCAGTTTGTGAGCCACAATAGATGTACTCAAACCAGTCATATCATCATATGACCAGGCGAATATATCCTCATATTCCCTTAGAAATTCTGTGTATTCTTTCTTTTCTGATGACGATAAGTGGACACTAATTCGTGTTTCTTTGATATTTTCTGCATCTCCCAAGTTAACAATCTCGATCTCGTCCAGGTTCGACTTAGGTCTGTGTTCTCGAAATTCTCGACTTCTTTAACAATCTCTTCTAGTATATCATCTTCCTCTAAATCTATGTCTGTTTGTTGTGTTGTCTCATTCCACGTCACAGTCATTGATTCATCAAGATAGGTAATAGTATTGTTGTATAAGTAAAGTAATGAGAAAAAATAATAGTAATAAATGTTGATTCATAAGGAAAGTCAAAAATGCTTTGATAAATTGCATAATCATTTTGAACATTGGAGATCTTATTGTGGGAATTAAAAAATGCCAAAGGAAAATCATTTAGTAAATAAGAACAGTGCAGGATGCTTGCTTTAGCCTTGCTACCCCGAGACTCGTCGGGCTCTGGTTGTCCTGATGATCCAGTTATTGAGGCATGCCCCTCTGCTTACGGCCTATATGGAAGGGCCTTCCTCCCCCTCCTTGAAAACGATACAACAATCCATGTCATTGTCCTCCAAGAACAAATTTTTCACAGCTGCCAGTGCTTCCTCTTCTTTCGACCCATGGCTAACATCTGTCGGTTGGAAAGTCTGCTCCAAATGTGGTATTGGCTGCTCCAGCAGATAGTAAGGACCGCACCATGGTGGAGATCAGTGGTTGAATTCCTCCCAGGTGTACTCATATCCCAAACCGAAAGTAGTGACATGCTTCTTGAGCTTTATGGGCTTAGTGATTCATTGGAGGTTCTTGCCGAGCCCTTTGCCAGGTTTGTACCCACTCCAATTCAGTATACTCTCGATCTTGTTATCCCATCATTTGTCTTTGTCAACAGTATTTACCAGTTCGATGTGATGGTAGGTCTCTCCTCCCAGCTTCTTTCTCCCCTCGATTGATGGAATGGTCTGGCGACTGTATATAGGATTGTTACCGTCACCGTGAATGATCACTTCCTAGTGATTCCATTCAAACTTTACCGCCTGATGCAGTGTTGATGCTACATCCCCTGCAGCATGAATCCATGGTTGTCCCAATAGTAGATTGTAAGATGTCAGCATGTCTATCACTTGGAAATCAACGTCGAACCAAGTAGGCCCCATTTGCGAATATAGACTAATCTCCCCAATGGTGAACCTTTGTGAACCGTTGAAAGCTTTCACATTGATGGCTCCATCCTTTATCTCGTGTAGTCCCTTACCCAACTTCTTGAGTGTTACCAATGGAAAAATATTGAGACTAGAACCCCCGTTGATTAGGATCCTAGTGATGAAGTAGTCCTCGCATTGCACAGTAATGTGTAGTGCTTTGTTGTGTCCCAACCCTTCAGGTGGCAGCTCATCCTCATGGAAAGTGATTTTGTGACTTTCCAACACATGTCCGACCATGTTGGCCATTTCCCCGCCAGTGATGTTTCTTGGTACGTACACTTCACTCAGCACCCTCAATAGAGCATTTTTGTGTGCCTCAAAATTTTGTAGCAAAGCAAGTATAGAGATCTGCGCCGGTGTTTTGTTCAACTAGTCAATGACCGAGTATTCCTTGGCATGCATCTTTCTCTAAAGGTCGTCTGGACCTGTCTCAATAATGGGTGACCGATTGGAGGTATGCTTGCTTGACTCAGCTAAGTTTTCGGGGGTATAAACTCTACTAGTTCTTGTCATACCCTGTGCGACAACAATTTCCTCGAACCTAACCTTGCCTTTCCTTCTTGCCTTGGATGTATAGTCCCAGGGTATAAGTTTTGTATGGAATGGTGTCACGACCGACATCGCCACTGGGATCGGCGTGGATATCTTCATCCTGAACGGAGCAGGTCTCTTGGGTGGTAAAACTGCAACTTCGAATGGTGTAGGTGCATTCGTTGGAGACACGAAGTCGACCTCAATTGGCACTGGTGTCTTTGTAAATGTCGTTGTTTCAAACTCAAGTGGCACAGACATGTTTACCTCAGTGTCCCCAGATGGCTGATTCTGGACTATGATCGGATTAAGAGTAACTATTGGCTTCTTTGGGTTATCACCTTTTGCAATCAACCCGATTGATCCCTCGGGATCCCAATCATTCTCTATTTCAATCATGTGAATGTCTCCACCCTTATGGTCTGGAAAAGGGTTATTGCAGACATTCAGAGCGGGCTCCTTTGCCACAATAATCTTATTGTCAATCAAAGCCTGGATTTTGTCTTTCAGAGAACGACATTCCTCGATGGTGTGTCCCTTCATGCCGGAATGGTATGCACAGGATTTGTTTGGGTTAAACCACTGAGAGAGTTCTCCGGAGTTGCAACAGGGATAGGGGTGACATAACCAGTAGCTTTGAGTCTTTCGTATAACTGGCCAATAGGTTTAGCAATGGCTGTTTATTGTTTAGGAGGTCTATGATCGAAATTTGGTCGAGGCCTATGGAAGTTTTAGCGTGCAGAAGGTGATTGATAGCGGGATGGTTGAATATTGTAGGCTTGATAAACGTGTGCGGGTTGGGAATATCTAGGTGAAGTAGGCTGATATGTGGGAGGTGGGGGTGATTGATAAGTGGGTGGTGGAGTTTGATAGGAGGGTGAGGGTGTTTGGTAGTTTGGAGTAGGCTGATATGTGAGTGGAGGTATTGGGTAGGTTTGGTATTTGATGGGGGATTTGGTTCCCTATGCCACCATTACGGCTCCTACGTCCCTTTTCTTGGACACACCACTAGACTGTAAGGCCTTAGTTATGGCTTGCAAGGCCTCGAAGTTTGTAACCATACCAATTTGATGCCCTCTTCAATCCTTTCACCCATCTTGATAATGTCGGAAAATTTGTGGCTCTTGATCATCATTAGTCGTTCATAATACTGTGGGTCCTGAGCTCGAACAAAGAATTTGTTCATTTGTTGCTCTTCTAAGGTAGGCCTGACCTTAGCGGCTTCGGACCTCCAGCGAGTAGCATACTCGCAAAATGTTTCTGTGGGCTTCTTCTTTAGATTCTGAATATAGAACACATCTAGCGCATTCTCCGTGTTGAACCTGAACCTGTCCATAAAGTTGGACGCCATGCTTACCCAGCTTGACTATTTCTTTGGATCCTGGCTGATGTACCAGGACAAAGTATCTCCTTTCAAGCTTCTCATGAAAAGCTTCATGCGAATTCTCTCGTCTTTCCCTACTCTAACCAGCTTGTCACAGTACGTTCTCAGATGGACCCTTGGATCCCATGTACCATCAAACATTTCGAACTTCGGAGGTTTGTACCCCTCGGGCAGTTCAACATCGGGCTATATGCAGAGATCTTCATAGTTCATCCCCTCAATTCTTTTGCTTCCTTCGACGCCTTGCGTAAGTTCTTCAGCCAGATTCCTGATGAGCAAGTCTTTATCATCAGACTCGGGCGCGCTTGAGATGGGTTGGGTGGAGTGTGGCATGGTCTCCACGTAGCTGGGGGTTTTGTGATGGGTGTGAAAGTGGTCATTTGTGGAGTTTTGGGGTTCTGGGATGAGCAGTGGAGTATTGTTTGAAGTATGGTAGGTGTTGCAGTGGTGGTGAGGAGTGGGATGTTTTGTGGCTTTGGGATATTGTGTGGAGGTGTGGGGTTCTGAGCATTTGGGAAATTAACATCCGGAGTGGTGAGGGAAAATGATAGATTTGCTAGATTCCGAACCTGATCAAGCTCTTCTTGGAATTTCAACAGTTTTTGTTCGAGTTGGGATGCATTTTCTTTGGAAACTTGAGTACCATGACCATGAGTGACCTCTACCAATTCAGTTGAGTTCTCCTTTCTGGCGTTGTTCAAATCTTCCGTCTTCTCTTTGTTCTTGTTTTTGATAGGACTAAGAGGAGGAGTGGGTGGAGGGCCCCTGGATCTCGTGGAATAAGATGATGTTTCCAGAGTGTACGAACTAACCTTTGGGGAGGTTAATAAACAAAAAGTAAAAACAAAAAGGTAACAAGTCAGTGAGGATTATAAAAAGCATTGCGATATTTAAACACATAGTGCGGAATGTAAAGCGTGTTCTAATTTGGGGACCTTTTCATGCCTGAGGTAGGCCTAGTGACAATTTAATTTGGAGAACTTAGAATGCTAAATGCCTCATTTTATTGATAAAAAGTAGACGAATCCCAAAACGACACTAAATAACAGGAAATAGAATGTTACTAGTGGTCGTCGGCCTTATTACATTTCTTAAAGCAAAAGAACAAGCTCCTATCTATTTGGTCCCAGAAGGACCTTCCCCAGACTCGGCATCTTTGGCTCCATCGAACAGCTTCACCAACTCACGAAGTCCCAGCTATAGATAGGCTCTGGCTAGGTGTCTGCCCTCGTTTCCTTCAGCATTCTGGCAATCCTTGATTCTTTTGAGAAATTTCCTTTCTAGCTCTACTAAACCCCGCTCCAAATATCTCAGTCGCTTGTTGGCACTGATTTCCATGGTATACCAGCTAATCCTCCTATTTCTTATAGCAAGTGTGTCATTTCAATGTCCCCAAAGCGGAATACAACCCTCTCACAGTCCCAGGACAAAATAGCAGCTTTTATGATCTTGTTGTTGGGTTGAATTTCCAGAAGAGAATGTAGATTGCACGGGTATTTCTGGATGAGAGTTTGATCACTATAATGAAGATCCTACCACCAGCTTAGCAATTTTGGGTGGATGTTGGTGACCATGCCGAATCTGGGGACTTCGTGCCTCATATTTCTGCAATACAAAAGGGTTAGGCCCTTACCCCCACCAGAATCGACTATTAAATATCAATAATTGGCATAAAAACATTTAGTTCTCCAAATAAATGCACAGAACGTGGTAGTGTCCATTTGGGTTTTAGGAAACCCGGTGGACTTTGGGCAAAGCTATCTTAAAGAGTCATTATGCGGATAACATAACTGACTCGGCTAGGTTTGACCATGACACATGCACAGTCTAACAGAGTAAGGTTTCTATGGGGCTTTAGACTGGTACCCTTGAGTGGACAACTCAAGGAGGAAAGGCACGGAATCGTCGACTACACCGTTGATCGACTGGTTTTACCGCAAATATGCCTTTTCCGGATTTAGGGGGTGATAATATTGGAAGAGCACAACCACTCATTATAAGCGTTGCTATAGGATTTGTTTGGCACGAGTGGAATATAATGTTGAGCATGATTATGCAATAATTAAAAGCATGTTGTCACCTATTTGCATATTTAAGAAAGCGGTAAATACAACAGTTTCATAATTTAAAGCGGTAATTAAGGAAAGCAGTAAAGGAAAAGAAACAAAAAGACAAGTCAGTTTTGCAATCGAAAAGAAAATTGAATGTTTAAAAGAAATAAACAAATAATTGCGCATAAAGAAGCATAAATTCACAATAATAGTCTGAAATGGTAAAAGCCTAAAAATTCCCAGCAGAGTCGCCACGCTGTCGTGCCTCTTTTTTCTCACAAAATCAGGTTTATAACATTTGGGAGGACAACTCATTCTCTTTTGGGAATTGGGTTTGAATTTGAAGAGTCGCCACCTAATGATTAGGGTGCATTAGGACACCAAAAGAGTTTGATTTGAGTAACCAGAGATAGGGTAAGGGCTTGAAATTATCTCAAGGGAAAGGTGTTAGGCACCCCCCGGCCAGACTATTGTTGTGAACTTAGGTGCAATAACACATAAACAAATAAATCTTCAAATAAGAGGGGATTTGCACATAAGGGTTTACAAACAAATAATGTTGGAAAGAACTAAAAGAAAGCTGATTTTTCTTTAAAAAAAAGAGTTTGAAATTCTTTAAAAGAGATAAGAAATAAAGAAAAGGGGGTCCTAGGTTTATTACTAATATGGATCACCCCACACGATACCCGGTAATCACTCCTCAATGAGGGGTTACACGTGGCATTATCACATGGTCATCATATCCATATCTACCCTCCCACCCCATTAAGGTATTAAAGCGCAGAATGGTCTCGTTCACTCATTGCATGCTATGACCCGCCCCAATTCTGTCAGTCCCGGAGGCATTTAGGACTACTAATCCTAAAGGGAAGGGATATCGGCTCATTTGTAGTTTCAAAGGCAAAATTCTAAGGCAACATGCAAGAACATGTATAACAAATTGGGGGAAAGTACATAACAGGCAAAAGGGCTCAGATATACCTCATTTAGTCAAGGAAGCACGTAATTTAGCAGGTCTTGCACGTACTGGTTAGGGTCTGATTAAACACTAAATGTGAAAGAACTTAGAGGTTGAAGCAGACTGATTTATTACATATTTCATATAAGAAGCCCGAATCAGGTCTGCCTGCTGGTTGTAGTTAATAGAACAGATTCAGTTTATAACTTTTCTCCTAAGGCTTGCCTAAGTGTCGGACAAGGATCCTATAGGCATGTTATCTATTAAATTCAGGAAAGCCATGAAATAATAAGGTCTAAAAAAATAAACTGAGTACATGCTGGTAAAAAGGGGAAATCAGATTATGAAAAAAAAGCACATTTTAACGAAAGTTATAGGCTCTGAAACTGATGATACTCGTTATTACTGATTTTAGTTCTGTACGTGAATGAAACGATTCGGATTAGATTAATATCTCCTATAAACATGCTTTCTACGTGTAATTGATTTTAAGCCTTGTATGGTAAAAATGCAAAAGCATGATATCTTGGCGCTGAATTTGGTTTAAGACATAGTATCTAGATGCAATTGAACGCTTAAGTCTTATGAGCATGATTTATAGATGGCAAATGATTACACAGGATTTAAAAGGTCCTATAGGCATATTTTCTATATGCATATGTAGAATTCAGATTCCCAGATACTTATAGACACAATTTCTAGATTATAATGAATATACAAGATTTAGAAGGACCTATAGGCATGATTTCTAGACCAGAGTAGCAGACCTATGATCATGATTTCTATATGAAAATGGGCGTTCAGAATTCCCTATGGACATGATTTGTATATGCATTTGAATGTGTAGAACCTATAGACATGGTATCTATATGCGAATGCAGAATTCAGAATTTCTATAGACATGGTATCTACCCTTTTTGCATACATAATTACCCACCCCCTTTTTTTAACCATCCCAAAGAGTTTATTACAAATTTATTACAGCGCAGAATAAAGTAAAAAAATACATCAGAAAAAAAAAGTACAACTAAGGAGAGCCTGATTCAGACTTCATGTCTGAAATATGATGTAAACCAATTCCATGAGATCATGATTCAAAACCTTTCTCCCATTTGAGTGTGTCAAAGTTCCCGGAGAGTCTCAAATGAAATTCGGGCAGTGATTACACCCAAATGTATTACCGGATTTGGACAGGTGCGGTGTGGAAAGGCCAGCCCTCAAGTGTCCAAGTTCAGAGGGAACTCAAAGTCCCAAGGCAAGGCTCACAAGAAGGGGGAGGAACTTAAAGACTAAGAGAGAGTGCAAGTGTAGAAATAGAATTCTGAGAGAGGGAAAGGGGAAGAAAAATAGCTACAAATAAGTACACATAGGGGTACAGGGGGATAGGGAGGTTGTAAAGAGCCTATTGCTTAGGCAAGGGCAGGCTTTAGGCATGCTCAGCAACGGAGGATGCTAGCATGTCATAAGTTTGTCAAAACACACATTAATGGAGGCTAGCATCCCAAGGGATCAGGTTTGATTCATGGGCAACAATTTACACATTGCCATGCTCCAAGCCATAGCCTAAACACACAAGGGGGTGGGGGAATAGGGATTCATAACAGAACAGGCAGGAAAAGAAATCAGTAATGCTGAACTATACAGAAACAATAAGTAGTCAGGGATACAAAATCACGAATAAACACATTTGTTATGGTGCTGAAACTTAAATCAGAACATACCATATTCAAAGAAACACAACAAAGAAAAGCGGTAGGTCTTGTAAACATGCCACAATGCAAGAAAATAAGAGAGAATACTATTGCGTGTAAGTATAGTTTCAGAAGAAAACTATGAATGAGGGATTGTCTGTCTTGTGTCAATGCAAAAGCCAGGTATTTATAGTGTGAAAACAGGCAGAAAATAAGGCAAGAAAATAATTATGGGACCATGTATCAATTAAAAATCAATCAGTATCAAAGACTTCCTTTAATCAAGGAGTTAAAACCAAACGGTAATGGACAGAAATTATTTAAGGAAGGATATCAAGTAAACATCTTGTGCAAAGTAGGTAATTGGGGGTAAATACATATGAGTTTAATTAAGGGAAGAATTAATGAAGAATCTTTGAAATACACGGTTAATCAAATAAGGTAAGAAACACAATGAATCAATCAGTACATAGTAAATCAAGGAGTCAGTGATTCGAAGTTATAAATAAACCAAGTCAGAATAGGAGAGTCGAAAGGCTAAGGGAAAGTTCTCGAATCAACCCAAGAATCAGGGAAATCGGTAAAACAAGGAAAGAACCAATCAGACTCACACAATGAGGTCTAAAATCAGTCCCAAATTGAAGGCCATTTTAGAGGAAAACTCAGCATATAAAAGAGTATATGAGTATTAAGCAGGCAAGGCTGAATTTAGGACAAAGAGAAACATTGTATAGTAGCAAACACAGGTAGTCACATCGATCGATTCTAGTTGCTCAGTAACAGAGAAGAGAGAGTATCGAATAGCATACCAAAGGGTCAAGTAAAAGACCTTATAGAGTTTTAGCGGGAAGTTAGAATCATATAAAGAAACAAAGATTAAGAAATTCAATCGAGTAGTAGATGAAAGATCTTTTAGAAACTGGAATAGGTTCAAAGAAATTAGGGTTTTTAAACCAAACAAGTTCAAAGATGAAGAACAAGCAAATCACATAGCGAGTAGTCTCAAAACTCGAACGAATCCCCAAATCTAGGGTTTTCTTCGTCAATCGAGTATAGATATGAGAACAAGCAAATCAGGCAGAAATACTAACGAAATAAGTTCAGAAATTTCAAAAAGGAACTAGGGATTTTAACATGCATATTCCAGTAGAGGAACAACATAAAGAAACACAGTAGAAAAGCAACATAGTAGAAGAACAACATAAGAAACCCGGTAGAAGAACAACGTAAGAAACACAGTAGAATAAGAACAATGTAAGAAACATAGTAGATATGTTTTTTTTAAAAAATCAGAAGAGCTTCGAAATAAAGTAACAAAAAGCCCTAAGTCAGAAAAGACGAAGGTTCTGAAAGCAAAGTTTTGAAAGAAACTTTGAGAAAACGTTTAGAAGCTTAGAGTAAACACGGATCTACAATGGATCTAAAAGAATCGGAAGAACCTCGAAAATTAGGGTTTCAGAAGAACCCTAGATAGTGAGAAAGACTTGGAAAGTCATTGATCTTGGCAAGAGAAGTCAAGATCAGGCTTGAACAGCCATGGCTGGCCGGAGCAAGGTCGGAGATGACCGGAGACAGCGAAGCACCAAAATAGACCAAGGTATGGACGAAAATTCCTCAGGGTCTAGTCTCGAAAACATAATAATCAAGCAGGTAGGAATCGTAGGAGGCAAATACATGCTTTTAATGGCTTTAGAAGCCATCGATTCAGGCGATTTTAGGATGGAAGTGGAGGGAGGCGGCTAGGGCTTCTGAGAGATAATTGGGAGAGGGGGGGATTCAAAGGCGGCTAATGGTGAGAAATGGTTAGGGTTTGGGGGGGTAATGGAAACTAAAAAGGAAAGATTAAAGGGTGGTCGTTAATCATTTTGATCAACGACCTAGATTGAATGGGGATCCGGGCGGATCATTTTAAAAGGGTCGTGGTCAGGTAGACTAGGATTTGGGTCAGGGAAATTGGGTTTTAGGATTGGGTTTAATTGGGTGCCAAATCAGGCCAAAATTGAAATGCAAATGGGCTAACATTCAAATAGCCACTTTTCCCTTGTTTAATTTATAAAAAATAGTAAAATAATTTTTGGGAGTAAATTAAAGGTACTAAAATGATTAATAATATATAATTATGAAAATAAAAATACTTGAGTCCATTTTATAATTATAAACACAATTAAATCTTGAAATAGGCTAATATTGCAATTATAGGCAATTTAGCTTAAAAAATACTAAATAAATTTGTAAAAATATGCAAAAATTATGTTAGCTATATTTCAGTATAAATATGCTAATCTAATAAGTGAATTGCCAAAATGATAATTTTAGGAATAATTATTGGGCTTTTCTTGCTAAAATAAGACAATAAATTGATTTAAAAAATCTTTAAAATTAAGAGAAAAATATTGAAACCTTGGGACATACTTATATATGCATATACATACTATTTTGAAAGTATTTTGCATATTAAAAATATACAGGAAAAAATTGGGCATCAACATATATCCCTTTTACAAATGGTTAGACCCTCTTTATATAGCAGGGGAGTCCTACTCTTGGCATAATTCTAAACATGGTAAGAAATCCTATAATTGGCTAATTAATCGGCCTCCTCTTGATACGTGCCGGAACTTGCGCCGTGATCCTTGCCCGATTGCGGATATTTCGTCTTTCCATTATTCAACCCGGTAAGCTATCCTCGATCTCCATCTTGGTCGGTCTCGATTTTGGTCAGTCTCGACCTTAATCGGTCCCAGAGTCTCGAGCTTGACAATCTAACTATGCGCCATAATCCGATATAAATCAAAGCTGATCCCTGACTTATCATGCTCCAGCCTCGATTAGTCTCACTAAAAGGGCAAGCTCGATTTTGACCAATACATAATATATCCAAAACTTAATAAATTACTTTTTCTAGAATCCAAGTCCTATAAATCCAAAATTTTGAATTCGTCGCAGCCGTAAAGATTTTTTTTTTTTTTTTGTTATCATAGACGTATCTAATTCGTATGTATTTCGAACTAATCCACCATTTGCTAGAATAATGGCAAATCGGTTTTTTTCTTTTTATGCATTAGAAATACTAGTAACAATTAAATAAATAATTTTGGAACGAAGTATCTAGTAGTAGAAAGTTTCTATAGAAGTTTGACGTGGCATGGCATTGATGAAACGGCAATCTCAAATTATACTTTGAGGAAATTATAGATTAAAGTTTAACTCAGTCTCCTGAATTATGTCACTCATCTTATCCTTTCAAAATTGTTTAATATTCTTTGATTAAAATAAGAAATTGAAGTTAACTAACCAGCATATAACTATTAAGCGTTAAGAAATCAGCATGAATTGCTTGGATCTAGTTTAAGACAATACTGTTATCCTATTGGTACACTATACATAGAGAAATTAAAAGCTCAAATAATCATTCTGAATTTCATTAAAATAGTAGCAACGAAATGCCATCCGTATGCAACAATAGCTAATAACCCATAGTATTTAACCGTAAATACTAGTTAGGAGCGTAACGGGTTTTTCCTTGGAAACGCATATCTACAACAACTGCGACTTATATTATCGATCATCGGGAAGATGCAGAAAACTACTACATCCAAACCCTAGTTTTTCTATTATTAATGTAAAATATGCTCTTTTCATCACTCATACATAGGATAATAATAGGATTTTAGATGAAATCATAATTCATGACTAATGGATGGACCCGACCCTATAATATTTTAATTCCAACAAAACCCAGTAATTTCTCCCCCTTTTCAGATTAAAAAAAAAATACTAATAGATTCTTAGAATAGAAGCTTGCTGTTTAAAGTTAAAATCTACCTCAATTGTACACTATTTGTGGTCAATTTTAGAAGGTAGGCAACGCTGGACTAGAACTAGCTTTATATCAAAACTTGTGTTTTAGTACTTATTTTGACCTTTTAGGCTTAGGACAATATGAGCACAATAACTGCCGCAGCATCACCACCAGAACCACCGGATATCAGCTCTATGCACCTTGATCTACCATTGTCACCATCTCTAACTACAAACACTGTCATGGCCTCGACCCACTCATTATCCTTTGCCCAAACCTTACTTTTGAACAACCAACTAAATTCATATCCAAACACCTGCCATCAAATCCATTCCTACTTAGACATATCTGATTAATCCATAAATAACTACAATCAAGACACCTTCATACCCATTACCCCAGCGGACAAATCCAGATTGTACTCACCATGGAAATACTCTGTCATTGTTAAAGTGTTCGGAAGAAGAGTTGGACACCAAACTCTTAAAACAAAACTCCTAGCACTATGGAAACCCACTGAAGATCTTCCATTAATAGACTTAGGATGTGACTTTTACTTAATCAAATTTCAAAAGAAAGAAAATATGTTCACAGCCCTACACAATGGACCTTGGTTCATACTCAACCACTTCATGTCTGTACGAAAATGGGAACCCAAATTCATAGCATCAAACACTCAACTTACATACACAACAATCTGGTTAAGATTGCCCGAACTCCCTACTGAATTTTATGACTTTGAAATTCTGCAACAAGTTGGTGAAAAGATTGGCACCCTGCTCAAGGTAGACACATGCACGTCGGCCACCACCAGAGGACGTTATGCAAGAATATGCATCGAAGTCCCTCTTTAAATGCCCCTCAAAACACATGTGTATATTGGCACCCATAGATAACAAATATTGTACAAAGGCCTCAACATGTTGTGCACACTCTGTGGCCGTCTTGGCCACACGAAATCTTTCTGTTCATCTCCCTCTTCATCCACCATGGAAACCACTACCCCCACATCCCAGCTTACACATACCATACCCCCATGCAGCTCATACTGAAATCCAGCCCATACCACCCTCTCCTAACATGGATTCCACTTCAGAACTCGAACAAACTACTTGGCAAATGGATACTTTTCAGTCCAAACACAGGTCCAAAGGGAAATCACCCCTTCTACGACATACATCACCTCCCACCAAACCATCCAATGGCGATGGATTCGCAGGTATAGCTTCTCACTTTGCTCACCCTAACACAGCTAACCCAAAGTTTGTTAATAATATTCTCTTTGATTTACTACTGGATCCAAACCATATGGACCAAATGGGCAGCACTTCCAGCCCAAATGACCAGGCCCATCCCACCACTTCGCCTGATCCCAGCCCAATTTCCATGCAGCCCCAAAAACTCACACCACTGACCAACATCAATGACTCAGCTGGCCAAATCAACACACAAGCCCCCCCTCCCCACCCTCCACGTGGCATAACAGCCTGAAACACTACCCAATCATCAGCCATGCAATAATAACTCATCCCCCTCTATAGGCTCTCAAGTGCAGTCCTACCTATCCCCAATAACCCATCATGACCTACACCACACTGGCCCAATAAATACCCCTCCCACTCTAACAACAAATCCCACGTCTGGCCAAGCCCATAACCCCATACAAGTAACATACCCTCCTCTTTCAAACCACCGTAACTTACACAAAATTCCCAATACTCAATTACCTCTATCAAATCAACCGACTCCTTCAACCTCTCAAGATCAACCTTCATCAGCAACATCATCATTAAACCCTACTCCTCCTAATACTATCCTGCACACGTCTCATTCTCATAATACTACTTCACAACTTACACCTTCCTCACATGAACATATCATACCTAAACGTCTGCCATTGGAGAACCATCTCCTTCACAAACACCAACCTTCTTCACCACCCAGTGTTCCTCCACACGATCACCATGACACCACCCAACGAACCATACCCATGGCCCATACCCATATACATCACCCAGTACCCACCACTACAAACGTACCCGCAATCCTGGCTAGAAATGAGCCTACAAAAACACACATTAACTTTCACGATGGAAATCGACAACTAGGATGTCATAGTTATGATCCAAAATCGGGCGGATATAGCACAAATAGTGACCGAAGGGATGCATATGAATGTGTTGTTATACAATCAGTACCTCTGGGACATGCACCCACCGTCAGCTCTCCACCAACAACCCTAAATGACCATACCAATTCCACCAACACTGAACATGCATGTTGCACCACAAATGCCAGTCAACTCGCTAGAGTTACCATTTTACCCACCACAACAACCACTACAAGTCTTTGTCCCATGGATTCAGCCACGATCATCCATAGCTCCAATAATACCATTACATGCACAGGCCTCCTCGTACCAACCTCTCACCCCTCCATCGAGTCATGTCCTACCTCCCAGTCTACATCAAGAAGATCTCAATGACATAGCTCAACTGGAGGTGGCAGCCACCATGGCAGAGATACGAGAGACACTACCAATACTATGCTATCTCAATGGAAACAAAACCTATGTCCTAAAAGAACAGTACGAATGAAAGGTGATCATCACTTTCCCTCAAGAACTCCTAAGCATCTCACTCAACATCCGTCCAACAAGAAATCCAAAAGTGGGCAAATATGCTGTAGTGTTAATCCCAGCACTGACGAACAGCCATTCCACGATGGAAAATGAGTCTCCAGCCAACACACTCCATAATCAATCCATGCAGTTCATCATTTGGAATTGTCGGGGAGCACAGTCGCCTGACTTTAAACGTAACTTTAGATCAATGATTAATTATCACAAGCCTGTGTTGGTTGCTCTGCTAGAAACACATGCAAGACTATGAGTCTCTTAAACAAGAGTTTGGGTTCTCACACTTGGCTCAGTTACCAGCTCAGGGCATAGCTGGAGGTATAGCTCTACTTTAGAAGGCTGATGAACTTCACCTAGATCAAATAGCTGCCACAAGCCAAGAAATCCATTCCATTATTTAGGTACACCCTAATACCAATCCTTGGTTGTTATCTATTATTTATGCAAAGAATGATCCACATGCATGTACTTTCTTATGGGAAAATATTCGTATTTTGCATGAAAACATAAACTTACCTTGGTTAATTGATGGTGACTTCAATGAAGTTACTAACTCCACTGAAAAAGTTGGGGGCCTTCCTATAAATAATAGAAGGAGTGATAACTTCCTCGCTTGTCTTAACCACTGCCAATTAATTGATTTAGGTTACACTGGAGGAACATATACTTGGTCTAACAATCGACACATCTCCCACCGTATCTTAGAAAGGTTAGATAGATGCCTAGCAAACTATGATTGGTTAACCATTTTTCCTAAATCCTTTGTTCATCATCTCCCTCGCAAACACTCCGATCATAGTCCTTTACTACTTACTCTAAAAGAATATAGCGCTCCCCAAGATAAAATATTTCGTTTTGAAATAATGTGGACCACTCATCCATAATTTACTTCACTAATCACCTATAATTGGACCACTAATAAACCCCTACTCACTATCATTCAAGACTTCACCACTCACATCCAAGAATGAAACAAAACCATATTTGGAAATATTTTTCATAAAAATATCCTTTTAGCAAGACTTCAAGGCATCCAAAATTCTTCAAAATACAACACTAGTCACTTTATACAAAACCTAGAAACTGATCTTATAGCCCAATACAATAACTTACTAAAATTAAAAGAAGATTTTTGGAAGTTAAATTCTAGAATAAGTTGGCTATGAGAGGGGGACGCCAATACAAATAATTTTCACCTATCTACTCTAAAGCGTCGTATACGTAATCGCATTACTACTCTACAAGATTCTGTGGGCAATTGGATCTTAAACCAACGAGATATATTTATATTGAAAATCATTACCATAGTCTATTTACCACAACTCACACTCACAATACCACTCCTACATTACAAGCCATGCATCATGCCATCAACCTTACTGACCTTTTAAAACTTGATGCACCAGTTACCTCTTTAGAAATCACTACTGCACTCAAAACTTTCCAACCTTTTAAAGCCCCTGTACCGGATGGTCTCCACCCATATTTCTTCCAAACATATTAGGCACTTGTACATCACTTTGTGATCTCCTGTTGTAAGGATATATTCAATTCACAATAATTACCTCCTGATATAAATAAAACTCACCTATGTCTTATTCCAAAAACACAACAACCCTCACTCATAACCAATATCGGCCTATAAGTTTTTTGTAATACTTATATACAATTAATTACTAAAATTATTGTAGCTCGTATTAAACCAATATTGGATACTCTCATCAGCCCAGAACAATCAACTTTCTTGCCTACCCGTAGAGCCTCTGATAATGTAATCCTTGTCCAAGAAATTATGCACCACTTTAAGGAAAAAAACAGGTGCTCAATCTTCTTTTCTCCTTAAACTAGACCTAGAAAAGGCTTTTGATAAGTTATAATGGGGCTTCATCCATGAAACCCTTCATTACTTCAAATTTCCTCCTAAATTAATCATGTCCTGCATCACAACCTCCTCCATATCTATTCTCATTAATGGTCAACCATCCCCCTTCTTCTCACCATCAAGAGGCATTCGACAAGGGGACCCTCTATCACCTTACATATTCATTCTTTGTATGGAAATGCTCTCGCGAAAAATACACATGGAGGTTGACTACCAAAAATGGAAACTCATAAATTATTCCGACAAGGACCACCACTCTCTCGTCTGTTATTTGCAGATGACATCACTATTCTTTCAAAAAATAAATCCATCAGCATAAATTCTATCATAGAAACACTAAACTTCTTTACCAAAGTTTCTGGACTCACTATTAATTACAATAAATCAAAAATATTCTTCTCAAAAAACAAATCCCAAAATGCTAAAGATATAGTCATTACTTCTTTCCACATGAGGGAAGGATCAAATTTTGGGAAATACTTGGGATATCCCATTTTAACAAAGAAACCTAAGACTGCTGACTTCCAATTCTTGTTAGATAATTTTAAGACTAGACTAGCGGGATGAAAAATCATTTGCCTTACCATGGAAGGCAGAACCACTCTTATTAAATCAACCCTAAATTGCCTACCCAACCATGTAATGCAAATGATCAAGCTCCCTGCTCATATTACCCACGGGTTAGATCAATATCAGCGTAATTTCCTTTGGGGATCCACCCCTAAACATCATAAATTACACCTTATCAACTAGCCTACAGTTCAACAATCAAAACCTAATGGAGGCTTTGGAATACAAAACCTAAATGCCAAAAATAGTGCTCTATTAGGCTCTCTAGCCTGGAGACTATTCAACTCCTCTTCAACCCACTGGGTTTTCATTCTAATTTCCAAGTACACATCCTCAATCACTTCTACTAATACCTCCTCTACTTGGAAAACCATTTAACATGGATGGGCCTCATGTCAACTTGGTATCCAATGGCATGTTGTCAATGGTACCCATATTCAATTTTGGACAGAGCCTTGGCTAGGCACCAACCTCACACTCAGAAACATCATTGCAGGACCTTTTCCCAAACATGACCAATGTGCCACACTAGCCTCTTATATCCACGGGAATTTCCTAAACATTTCTCAAATATCTTTTGAGCTCCCTCCTGATTTACATCAACAACTCCAAACCCACTATATCCTTTCCTTAACCAACCCTCAATCCCATGATTACATTTACTGGAGTCTCACACCTAACGGGCAATTTTCAGTTAAATCCCTATATCGACAGCTATGTCCCAACTCAGAAAACAACTCCTTCCAATGGCTATGGAACCTATAACTCCCTCAAAAGATAAAACATTTCCTTTGACAAATGTCACACCATCGACTACCAACAGCTAGCTACCTCTATAATATACATGTCACTAACAACCCTCTGTGCCCAGTATGCCACTCCAACGATGAAACTATAGCACATCTATTCTTTGAATGTCACCAAGCAAAAATGGTATGGCAACAACTTGGCTGTCAACATCCCAACAACCATGTTCAAACATTGCAGGAACAAACAGCCTTAAAACTATCGTGCATCATTCTCCTAAATAACCTTAATAACACTAATTCAAGCTCTACTACTATCATCTGTTATGCCCTATGGCACATCTGGAAAAGTCGAAATCGACTTGTCTTTGACAATGCAAATAACACCCCATATATACAACACATAATAAGACAAGCTGCTGAGTATTTTCATCTAGGTAGTACACATATCACACACAATAACTCTCACACATACATAGACGTTAAGTGTCACCCTCCTGCTCATAGGAGGTATAAATTAAATTGAGACGGTGCCTATACTTTCAAACATAGAAAAGGGGGGTTTGGGGGTGTCATTCGCGACTCCATGGGTAATTGGGTTATGGGATACATGGGAACACATACAAGAGGGAACCATAACTACATGGAACTCACAGCCCTACTAGAAGGATTACAACTTGCTCTACAATACAAACTTGTACCGTTGGAAGTTAACGTGGACTCCACTGAGGTAATCTCTCTACTTCGTCACATTAATCTACATTACTCATCCTTAACACATGAATGCAGGTACCTCCTCCAACAGCTGGATAGGCTATGGGTAATCCATACTTACAGGGAACAAAACCAAGTAGCAGATACACTAGCCAAACATGGAACAGCATTAGCATACAATGCTACCACAACAGTATTTTTGCAACCACCTCCATTTGTAATGCATGAATTTCTAGCAGACCAACGGGGCACCTTTTACATATTCCCTCTACGCAGCGCTTCTGAAGAAGAACCTATCTCTTTTTGTATTGAAACTGTAGTGTCCACTAGCATAGAAAATGTAGTAGACATTAGTCCTACTAGGGACAATGTAGTAACCGTTGGTGGGAGTGCTCCTCTGTCTTTTTGTACCGCAGAATCCCCACCACCTAGTGCTCCTTGTAATACTACTTAAATCCTAATATATGTCTCCTTTATTTACCAAAAAAAAAAAAATGTGGTAACCCTTCTCGCGCAACCTTGAACAAGCAACCCCTATGGTTTGGACAATTGTAGTTATCCATTAGAGTATGTGAGATTATTATGTTTGTTAAATAAGTACATAAGAATTACTTAATTTGTATAATCGGCATTCTAAACTTAATTCTATACTTCAAAAATGCCTTAACGATCCCAAATATTGAGACATTAGCCTAAGATTGTTCCACTTCAATGTGATAATATATTTTTAGGTTAATAATAGATGTGAGAGCTAAATTAAACATGATATAATGGGACATTTCAGTTGAAGATTTAAGATTTGTCAACTTCAATTGTAAATACTAAAATAAAACTCAAGGGCTATGTGATTGATTGGCTGACACACTTTGGGGGGTTTGTATCTATACCCGTTTTTTGGGTCACGTTTTAATTTGTGCCCGCTTTGCAAAAATAATTGCAAGCGTATCAACTTTTTCGCGTAACTTCAGCATACGAGGCAGAAGTAGCAAAGGCAATCATGCAAAACTTCAGCATTCTAGTAGACGGGTCTGAAGTAGCAAAGGCAGTGCTAAAGTTTTTTTTAACCTGGATAAGATGCTAAAGTTATTTAGTTCATTTGTAAAAACTTCAACACTAAAATAGTTGAAGCTTTTTTGTCCTAGATTCATTATTTTTGCCATAAAGTTTTTTCAAAAACTTCAGCAGAAGATGCTGAAGTTATTTAGTTCATTTGTAAAAACTTCAGCACTAAATAAACTGAAGTTTTTTTTGTCCTGGATAAGCTTTTTCAAAAACTTCAGCAGAAGATGCTGAAATTATTTAGTTCATTTGTAAAAATTTCAGCACTATATAAGCTGAAGTTAAATCCATAAGACCATAAGTAAATACTTGAATCCAACAAAAACTTTATAAAGTAATTGTAGTGAATAGTATTTTGTTTGTTGTGCAGTAAAAGGAATCTGGCCACGAAGTTCAACTTTTGGTCACTACGAAAATAGAAAAGTATTTAATTATCGAATTGTAGTTCATGTTAAATCTTATGTTACAACCAGTGCAATATTATGGCAAGTGCTCTTTGGTGTATGAGTTGTAGTTTACGCAAATGATGGATCTTTTTTTACAGTTTTCATCATTTGCAGATTAAGGCAAACTCTTCAGGCTTATCTTTAGGCAGGGTTGGTGTAAGTTGTTGACTGCAGCTTATGCATATCACTAAGCTGATTTTTTTTTGAAAGAGAATGTAATCGGATTCCGTTGATGTTGAGTCTTTCAGTTGTTAATAGAAGAAGAAGAAAACGAAGGAGCAGAAAGGGGCTGAAGTGTTTAAAAACTGGATACAAGTTAAAACTTTTTAAAAAATTGGGTATAGGTTAAATGGGGGTGACCAAATAGTAGGGAGCCCCGTGCAGTTTTTACGCTTAATTCTTGGATATGGTCCTAATTCCTAGAGACAAGAAGGAATGATATTGTATAGCCACTGTAAAAATAATAACCAAAAATATATATATAAAATTTATATATATATATATATATATATATATATATATATATATATATATATATAAGTTTTATACACTTTTTTGGCTAATAAATATAAATAATTTTTTGTGCGAGCTAAAAATAATAATACATGTAAAGAAAAGAGGAAGGCATATTGCATTACGACACGTATTGGGTCGTACACACGGCCTACACAGCCATGCAAAAATTCTTTCATATTTCGTTTTTTTCTTCTTTATCACTACGAATTGGTTGAGGTGATATTGACAATATTCACTGCATACAGGGGCGGATCTAAAATTACCAGAATATGAAGGTACTGCTAAAAAAGAAAAAAAATAGTAAGTGTTAATCGACTAGGAAAATAACTCGGCATTTAATTAAGTGTACCATTAAGTCTTTTCGGAATATGAAATCCAGCAGATAATTTTAGATTGATTCTAAAAATAAGTACATCAAATACCTTGGTTGAAAGAAAGATCATGAGTCCACATGCAATAAATTTTGTGTAGTGGAGTCAATATCAGTAGTAGAATTAGAATTTTATCGAGGAGTATCAAAATTATAAATTAAATACAAGAAAAGATCAAAAGAATTCAATATATATAGTACATATACATAAAAATTAATTTCTTAACTATCTAACTAGTGTAATTTTCCGACCGAATAGTATTAATAGATACCCCTTGGAGCTATATGGCTTCGCCGTTGCCATATACACACATATGCAATAAATAATTAAAACTTTAGAGGTGAGTATTAGGTATCATAATTCATATGTTAAGTTCTGATCAAAACTGATAAGCACGGCTTCATATAATAATTTCTACATTATTTACATCTTTCACGATCCAAAGTGTCCATTTCATTAATAAACCCTAATTGTTGCATATTTGACCAAAATTGATATGCTTCATTTTCTCTTTTTGCTGATATTTTCTGATCTTTGGCGGTGATAATTCTTGAAAATTAACTACCTCACTGATTCAACTTCTATCTTAAGGCAATTACTTCACGTTTTCCATATATCTTGAAGGGGCTGTTTGCATGACATTTCATACAATAGTCAAATATATAGGCTACATTCACTAAATTTCTTGTTTGCTAACAAGGTTTTATGTTTTTATTTTAGGCAAAATGGCCTCGCGGCCGCCTAAACTTCGATTCTTCAAGCCGGTAATCAAACTTTTCAATTTTTCATTTTAATAAGTTACTTACCATTTATTCTAAGTTATCAATCAATGCTATTAATAAGAGTTACGTGTAATTATATTTTAAGTAATATAATTGTGTAAATATATTTTTTAACATCATTAATTCATAGAACTTAAACTTATATTTTTTATACTGTTTGTGCAGTCAAACATCTCTATAACAGCCTCATGTTAAATTGCATTAATAGAGTAAAATTCGTTACACTATCAACATACATAAGTTAGTCGATTCAAAGTTCTATATGTCTATATATTGTAGCTTAGTTTACTAACTTTTATCAATTTTCTTTTTACCATAGGTGGTCAGCAATTGCTGCTCGCTTGCCGGGAAGGACAGATAATGAAATTAAGAACTATTGGAATACTCACATTAGAAAAAAGCTTATGAGAATGGGAATTGACCCTGTGACACACACTCCTCGTCTTGATCTTCTAGATTTGCTGAACTTTAGCATGTTTTAGCTGAAATTTTGTTCTCTATTTGCTGAAGTTTTTGTTTGTAATTGATGAACTTAAGCATTCTATTTGTTGAACTTCAACATGTTTTAGCTGAAGTTTTGTTCTATATTTGCTGAACTTTAGCAAATTAGGGTAATGTATGAGTTGGGAGTGTTTATAAGGCTCCGTTTGGCCATACATTTTGGCAATGTTTTTTCAAATCTTTTTTGAAAACATTGTTTGTTCTTAGATTAATGATCTATTTTTAAAAAAATTCTGAAATTATTTTTCAAGTTCTCAAAATCTAGTTTAGAGTAGATTTTGGGTGAAACTTGTTCTCCCACTCACAAACTTCAAATTTTTTTCAAATAAAATGCATGTGCAAACATAATTTCAACTTCCAAAAATTATTTTTCAAAAATTATTTTTTCAAGTTTCAACTAAATATATGTCCAAACGCTAGCTTAGTGTAGTCTGAAGACTCAAGAGACACCTCTTTAAGATTAAACATATTCACAGAAGAAATTGTCTTCTTAGAAATTCTTTTCATCTTGTATTCTATTATTGATACTTTTTCGTTTTCATTTTCAGTAAGCTACTGTATTGTTAATACTTTACCTGTTTAGATGGAAAGAGTATCTTGTCAAATTTTGATGATGAGTCATGTAACTATTTATGGAATTACATTATATTACAGCTATCATATAAATATTTTTATATTTTCAGTGTAATAGCATGTTACTATTTGTCTTCTGTTTCACTCGTCAATTCATAGTTTGTTAATTGTAGTTGGCTTTGTATAAAGTTTACAAAGAAAAGGGCAGCCTAGTGTATAAGAAGAATAAGAAAACGAAGGAGGGGAAGGAGGAAGAGAAAGGAATGTGAAGTTGTTTAAAAAGTGAATACAAATTAAAACTTTTCAAAAAAAAAATATAGATTAAATGGGGGCGAGCAATTTTTAAAAAAAAAAAAATAACATACAATTTTTAAGTCAACGTGAAAGGACTTTTTTCGTGAATAATGTTTGGCCAAGACCACATAGGCTACATCATAAAGTGATGGGTAATTATTGGTATATATAAGTCTACGTGACCTTGGATTCTACACAGTTTTTCGAAGTATAAAAAGTCAACAAACTTGAAATCCAATAGCCTTCATTTCAAATCAAGCATAACTATTCAGTGGAGAAAGATATATCTATACCGATATGCCCGCAGCGGATCCAGAATTTCCATTAATAAATATTAAAATTTAAAAAATTAAATATACAAAAAAATTAAGGAAATTTAATAAATGGTGTATATACATAAAAAAATTGTTGAGTTTAAGCTTCTTAAAGCTTAAAATAGAGTGAATGGGAAATGGAGTGAAAATAAAAATATTTGAATTTTCCTCTTTGACAAAGGAACATTGTCCCATATAGTTGCATTTCTTCTAGCTCTTAAAGAGTTGAGAAGAAGGCAAGGCTCGCGCTGTCTTCATCGCTCGGCTTCGGCTTTAGTCAAATGATTTGATTGATTGATTTTTTGGACCAAATTTATTTGTTAATATTAACACAATTTTATATAATCCAAATTAGACCGTTTCTGTAACAGTAATTTTTTCCGCCGTTTTGTTTTTTCCGTTTTAATATAAATTTGGCGGTTTGCGTAAATGGCAGTTTTGAGTTGCAGCCTTACATTAATAGTTGTACTTTTCAGTATTACCCAACGTTTTGGCTATAAATACATGAACTCTCACTTAGATTTTCCTTACGAAAATTTTGATTTCTCCTTCTTTCTTTTGCATTGTTTTAATAGAAAAGAAAGCAATAAGTGTGATTTACTACTTTTTTTGAGTTCATTGGTCATTGGGGTTTGAAGTACCGCTACACCAGTGAGGTGATCCGTTCTATCCTGAGAGAAAATAATCCCAACCCTGGGGTACTAGGAGGGGATTAAGTTCCTTAAGGAAACACTGTGAATTTAGTATGCTCGGATTAATTATGTTCTTTTACATTTCTGATTTTACATTGTTTCTAATTTTTGAATATATTTTCGAATATAGAATACTAACAAAAATAATTTCTTACCTATTTAAACACTATAATTTTCCAGCGAAGATTTGTTAATTGACACCCCTTAAAACTATGAAATTTTACAGAAATATTCCCAAAAAAATCTCAACTTACCAACATCTAACCATTAATCATATACTTACCAAAACTAGCCAAGCACATATGAAAATTGAAAACTCAAAGAAATCAGGTTCTTTCTCTCCAAGAATCACACACAAAGATCTCCTTTCATATTTTTAAGTGTGATTAGCAACATTAGATGTAAGACGGAAAGGAAATTTCATGGAAGAGGTAGCAAATAAAGTGATGAAATACAAAAATTTATATATATACAAGATTCTAAAAATCTAGGCAAAAAATGACTTCTTTTCAATGGTTATGGTTGAGATTTACTGAAAACATATAGATGAGTCAATATACAAAATTTGAGGAAGATTGTATGTGATTTGGACTGATTTGGTATCAAAATTCGTAGTTAAAATCGAGTTCAAAAAATTCTTCTGGACACATGTATCACGCATGTATCTCACACGCAGATATACATGGATATACATGTGATACAAATATGATACATATGTGATACACAAGTGATACACAGTGTGATACACCTATCATTTTTTTATGTTTATCTTCTACTTCGAATTTTCAATTCAAACCACCTCAAAACTCTATCAAATCATCCCAAAATTGATATTCAAACTCCTTAAAGTGTACCCAATCTATTTTCCAACAACACCCACTCAAAAGAAAGTAAAACTTTAACCTTTTGTTGGCTACAAATAACTAATTGGCTAATATTAATAATATTTTATGAATTAATTATTTTTTATAATAAACTACTTATAAATGAACATAACTGGTATTTTCTTTTAAAACTATATAGCTCCGCAATTGCCATATACACACATGCAATAAATAATTAAAAGTTTAGAGGTACGTGGATACTAGTTATCATAAAGTAAGGTATAAAAACTGATAGGCACGACTTCGTATAACTATTTTCTACATTATTTGCATCTTTAATTCCACGATCTGAAGTGTCCATTTCATTAATAAACCCTAATTGTTGCATATTTGACCATAATGAATATGCTTCATTGTCTCTTTTTGCTGATATTTTCAGATCTTTGGCGGTGATAATTCTTGAAAATAACAACCTCACGGATTCAACTATCTTAAGGCAATTACTTCACGTTTTCCATGTACCTTGAAGGGGCTGTTTGCATTGACATTTCAGAGAATATCAAATATATAGGCTACACTCTCTAAATTTCTTGTTTGCTAATAAGGTTTTTTTGTTTTAATGTTAGGCAAAATGGCCTCGCGATCACCTAAAATTGTATCAAGTTTTCAGGCCGGTAATCAAACTTTTGAATTTTTCATTTTAACAAGTCACTTACTATTTATTCTAAGTTACCAACCAATATTATTAATGTCACGACCCAAAATTCTCACCTTCGGGACCGTAGTAGTGCCTAACATTTCACTTGCTAGGCAAGCCAACGTTATAGGATTCTTAAGTCAACTTTAGCCAATTTCAATACAGGAACAATTAAGCTAAACAGAAGTTAAAAGTGATTTGCGGAATAACATAAAACACATAACATCTGATACATTTAGGATCTGGAGTCACAACTCACGAGCTACTACGATTTACTACAAACGAGTCTGAAAGAAAATACATTGTTCTGAAAGAAAAGAAACAGTAAAATACTGAGACTAGGAAGGAACTCCAGGGTCTGCGGACGCCATCAAATCTACCTTGGTCCTCCTGACGAGCAAATCCAGTTGTTAACCTCACGATCAGCTAGGGCCGGTACCAAAATCTGTACAGAAGTGCAGAGTGTAGTATCAGTACAACCGACCCCATGTACTGGTAAGTGTCGAGCCTAACCTCGACCAAGTAGTAACGAGGCTATGATAAGGCACCTGCATAATGAACATGTACAGCTAACAGTATATGTACAAATAACAGGAAATAAAAGCTAGACAAGTAATATCGGGAGGGGATCATGCTGAGGGGAATATACGATAAAAGAATCACAGCAACAATGATAATTATAACAGCCAATATGCCTTACACCAAAGAAAACAACTAAACACAGTAAGAAAAAGTGCACGGAATCACCCTTCGTGCGCTTACTCTCAACCTCACCATATAAATCAACAGAAACGGTATGGCATCATCCTTCGTGCATTATCTCTCATAACATGGCTCCACATCACCCTTCGTGCATTAACACTCACAATATGGCATGGCATCACCCTTTGTGCATTAACACTCACAATACGGCATGGCATCACCCTTCGTGCACTAACACTCTCCCTTACCATAAAGCAATGAACAAATAACAACAGAGAGACAAAATAAGGAGAACAAGCCTTACTTCAACTTTTGGCTCCACAATACCAACCTAATCTTTGAAATCAATACTCAATTATCACAAAAAAAATCCATAAACATGATAAGAACTATCAATTTAACAATACTAGTCTAAACATGAATATCACGATCAAAGAAAAACAATAATTACAAGGAACTAAGTCTCACCCGCATGCTTTAAACCGACAACAATGCATAATTACTCATCACCTCACATATACGTTGTACCCAATATCTAAACATGTAGAAAATAGACATATAAGACATATTCCCTCAAGTCAAAATTAACCACGACACTTACCTCGCTCCAAAGACCAAACTCAAAGCTCAACTACCACTTTATCTTTCAAACAAGCCTCGAACCAATAGAATCTAGCAATTTACCAAGCCAAACGATTCAAATTAAGCCTTAGGAACTACCCACAATTGTAAAGAATTCAATTTAGGCCATTATTAAAAAAGTCAACACTCGGGCCCGTTGATCCAAACCCAAAATTCGGACCAAAACCCGATTACCCATTATATAATTTATTTTGGAATCCGACCTCAATTTGAGGGCTATATTCCCAATTTACAAAAATTCCTAATTCTACCCAAAATCCCCAATTTCCACCATAAAAACTCTAGATTTTAAGTTGAAATCTTAGAAAAAGTAGTGAAAGATTGAAAGAAACTAGTTTAGAATCATTTACCAATGATTTGGGAAAGAAATATTCGTTGGAAAATCGCCTCTAGGGTTCTTGAGTTTGAAAATTTGAAGAATGAACCAAAAATCCCATCTAAGTCAAGTTTTGATCAGTTGCAGGTGTCGTATTTGCGACATGGGGTTCGCAAATGCGAACCCTGCAAATGTGAAGATCCTCACACCCCTGCTTTCTTCGCAAATGCGAAGAACAATTTGCAAATGCGAACCTGACCTTCTGCAATTGCGACCATATGATCGCATTTGCGTGATCATTGCCTTCTCCTGACTCACTTTGCAAATGCTAAGAATGTTTCGCAAATGCAAACTCTATGTGGCCCAGCTACTCTTCGCAAATGCGAGGAGTAGCTCGCAAATGTGAAACCCTCAAAGGTTGCAAATGTGATTTCGTAAATGCGAGATCAGAGGGCTGCACCAGAACTGGAAATATCAGCAATGTTCTAAGTCCAATTTTTTACTTCATAGTCTATCCGAAACTCACTCGAACCCTCGGTGCTCTAAACCAAAAGTTCACACAAGTCTAAAAATATCATATGAACTTGCTTGCGCGATCAAATCGCCAAAATAACACCTAGAACTATGAATTGCGCACCAAATCAATTGAAATTTTCAAGAAAACTTTGAAACTTCTATTTTCACAACCGGGCGTCTAAATCACGTCAAACCAATTCCGTTTATCACCAAATTTTACAGACAAGTCATAAATATGGTATTGGATTTATACTGGATTCCGAAATCAAAATGCGGACCTAATATCCAAAAAGTCAACCATTGGTCAAACATTTCAAATTCATTAAGCCTTTAACTTTCAAATTTCAATAAGGTCCGATAACTCGGGCTAGAGACTTTCGAATTCGATCTCGGCATACGCTCAAGTTTCAAATCACGATACGGACCTCCCAGGACCGTCAAAATATGAATTCGGATCTATTTGTTCAAAATATTGACCAAAGTCAACTCAAATGGTTTCCAAAGCAGAATTTCATATTTTTCACAGTTTTTAATATAAAAGCTTTCCGAAAACACGTCCGGACTGTGCACGCAAATACAGGAGGGTTAAAATAAGATTTTTATGGCTTTGAAGCGCAAAATTAGGTTCAAAAACATAAGATGACCTATCGGGTCATCACAATTAAAGAGAGTTACGTATACTTATATTTTAAGTTATCCATCCAATTGTATAAATATATTTTTAATATCATTAATTCATAGAACTTAAAGTTGTATTTTTTATACTATCTGTATAACAGCCCAACCTACTAGTTATATTGTCCGTTTTGGACATAGGCCCGCACGACTTTAAAATGCGTCACTAGGGTCTAAGATATATTTACTTATGTACCTAACATCTCTTCCGTATTTTGTCAATGTAGAATTCACCTAGGGTGTCAAAGTCTGTATATAAAATTTTAATTCATTATCTATTAGTAAGGTACTTATTTTTCTTTTTCTCAAAGGAAAATTGACACAAAGACTATTCTCTAGATGGCTGATTAATTCTCATTGTCTCAAAAAGAATATGGACACGTAGTCATAACTTCATAGTGATAAACAAAGGACGGTACCGAATCCCTTTGACTTCCCTTTGTTTTCTTCCTTTTTTCTTACCCTATATATACCCAAATTAATACTTTCCATTACAGAATAAATCTCTCTATTGCACTGTCTTATAATTTTATTTTATTTTGTACACAATAAATCTTAAAGAAGAAACACTAAAACTACTCAACATGGGAAGAATTCCTTGCTGTGAAAAAAATGGACTTAAGAAGGGTCCATGGACCTCAGAAGAAGATCAAAAGCTCATTGATTACATTCAAAAGCATGGTTGTGGAAATTGGAGGTTACTTCCCAAAAATGCTGGTATTTTTCATTACATTTTCTCTATTTAGTTCATTCTATGTACCTATTGGTCACATGTTCGAGCAGTGGAAACAACCACTAATGTTTGTATTACGGTAGACAGTGAAGAAGCTACATAGGTGGTCAATTGACCGCTCTTGGTCGAAAAATTACACTGTATATATAAGAAAATTTTTTGATTTTAATGGTATATAACATATATTGAACACCCTTTATCAGAGATTTTTTTTTCTTATTTCAAGTTTAAACACCCTAAATGATATTCCTGGCTTCGCCACTGACGATTGGTTGTATTTAACATCATACCTCTTAAGGTGCGGGCCTTCTCCGAATCATGCATAAAGACTAGATGCTTTGTGAATCGGACTGCCCTTTTTCTTTCTCTTTTCTCTCCAATTCATTAATCATTCTTAAACTTTTGCATGCATGAAGTAATAAATTTTCTTTAAACTTTAGGGCTTCAAAGGTGTGGAAAGAGTTGCAGGCTACGTTGGACCAACTATCTAAGGCCAGATATTAAAAGGGGAAAATTCTCTTTTGAAGAAGAGGAAACAATCATTCAACTTCATAGTATATTAGGCAACAAGTAAGTTGTTTGTTTAATCATAGAAAGTAGTATATATGAACTTTTTTCTTGTTCTCTATGTCTTTGGACTTACTTGAGTCATATATTTTACATATTTTAACTTCTAAACATTAATTGAAAACGATGTTTTATATTATCAGGTAACCTAAAAAATAACTATAAGTAACGGCTGATAATTAGTAGAATTTGTGGCTAAAAATAAAGTGGATAGCCTGCTATATATAATATGTTAAATTGCATTAATAATGTAAAAATTCCTTTAATATACATAAGTTACTCGATTCCAGAGTTCTATGTCTATCTTTGGTAGTTTGTTTTACTTACTTTTATCAAAATTTCTTTTTACCGTAGGTGGTCAGCAATTGCTGCTAGCTTGCCTGGAAGGACAGATAATGAAATCAAGAATTATTGGAATACTTATATTAGAAAAAAGCTTATGAGAATGGGAATTGACCCTGTGACACACTCTCCTCGTCTTGATCTTCTTGATTTTTCCTCCATCCTAAATTCTTATAATTCATCTCAAGTCAATATTTCAAGATTGATGGGATTGCAACCTATGGTAAATCGAGAAGTCTTGAAAATATTATCCACTTTTCTTTTATCATCACAATATACAGTGAAACCACCCGAATCCGTAGATCAAAAGAATATCCAAAAAAGTCAACGGTCATCGTTAGTCCAACTTAGTCAAACTCAAACTGCTACTCGAGATATTCCATGTATTCCGTTTTCTAGTGAAGCTCAACCAATGCAACAAGTAAACTTAGAGCAATTTTCATTAAATATTTCAAGCTATAGCTCACAAAATTACCAACTAGTAAATGATTGGCAAAACTAGGGTTACTATGAGCCAGATCAATCTGTCATGGATCCTTCGCCGTCCGATGCATCGACTTTTCAATCCAACGGCAGCAACAACGTAACATGATGAAATTCCAATATGTTATATCAAGATTTTCGACGCCTTCATCTACTCCATTGAATACAACTACTGAAGATGAGAGGGAAAGTTAGTGTAGCAACATGTTAAATTTTGATAATAAAAATATTTTGAATGTCAATTTAAATCACGCAAACAGTTCATCGGGATTCTTTTTTGCCTTTTTAGCTTTGGACATGTTGTACCATGAAAATATCTACCACGTTAATGTGACCTGGCTGGTCGTTTTGAGAGTTGTAGCCCCATTCCCCCATTTACTGCCCATTCTCTGCTTAATTGTTGGGATGTGACTTGTCGGGGTAGTTGGTTCGAGTCAGGAGAGGTTTCGGAATGAGTTGAGACACTTAGTCTCAAGGTTGGAAACTTTAGTTGAAAAGGTTGACCGGATATTGAATTATGAGTAAACGACTATGTAATGGAGTTTTGATGGTTCCGTTAGCTCCGTTGAGTATTTTGGACATAGGAGCGTGTCCGGATAGTGATTTGGGGGTCCGTGGTTAATTAAGGCTTGAAATGGCAAAAGTTGGAAATTTAGAAATTTGACCGAGAGTGGACTTTATGGTTACCGGGCTCGGATTGGGGTACCGAAAGCTGGAGTAGGTCCATGGTGTCATTTGTGGCTTATGTGCAAAATTTGAGGTCAATCGGACAAGATTTGATAGGTTTCGGCATTGAAGGTAGAGGTTAGAAGTTCAAAAGTTCATTAGGCTTGAATTGATATGCGATTCATGGTTTTAACATTGTTTGATGTGATTTGAGGGCTCGACTAAGTTCATATCGCTTTTTAGGACTCATTCATATAATTGTTTGAGGTCCCAGCGGCCTCAGGAGGAGTTCGGATAGTTAACGGATCAAGTTTGGAAGTTGAGAGATTGCTGAAGCTCACCAGCTCTGGTGCAATTGCCCCTGCAAAGTGGTGATCGCAGGTGTGAGCGGGGAAAGCATAGATGCGGCCTGGAGTTGAGTGAGCAGTAGTCGCATGTGATGACCCAAAAGGTCATCACTTATTTTGGAAATAAATTATGTGTCCCGAGGCCTTAAAACCTCCCTTTTGTCTCACCTTAATTTGTGTGTGCAGTCTGGGCGTGTATCCGGAAAGACATTATGTGAAAATCTATGAAAAATGGTAAATTTTGCTTTTAAAATAAATTTAAGTTGACTTCGGTCAATATTTTGGGTAAACGGACCCTGACTCGTGATTTCACGGTCCCGGAGGGTCCGTAGAAAAATATGTGACTTGGGCGTATGCCCGGAATTGAATTCCGAGGTCCCAAGCCCGAGAAATGAATTTTTGAAGAAAATTGTTTAACTGAAATTATAAGAGTTTTCAGCAATCTAAATGAGTTTGAATTTGATGGTATCGGGCCCGTATTTTGGTTCCGGAGCTCGGTACAGATCTTATATGGTATTTAGGTTGAGCCTGTAAAATTTGGTAAGAAATGGACTTGAAATGACGTGAATCGGACCTCGGTTGTTATGGAACTTAAGAGTTCATGATATTTTTCTTTGATTTTGATGCTAAATTCATAGTTATTGATATTATTTTGATGATTTGATCGCACGAGTAAGTCCGTATGATGTTTTTGGACTTGCATGCATGTTTGGTTTGGAGCCCTGAGGGTTCGGGTGAGTTTTGGATAGGCCACGGAGTGTTTTGAACTTAGGAAGTTTCAGATTTTCAACTGTTGTGTGTTGCAGGTCTGCAGGCTTCGCAATTGCTGCGAAGCTTGGCTCGCAATTTTGAGCTCGCATTTGCGAAAGACCCATCGCAATTGCGATGATGGGCTGGGGCAGGAACCCTCGCATTTGCGAGGCTTATGTCGCAAATTCGACTTCAACAGGGACCGCAAATGCGAACAACTATTCACAATTGCGAAGAAAGCACGATTCGCCCTACCTTCACATTTGCGAAGCCTAGGCCGCATTTGCGAGTTCGCATTGCGAACCTGACTTCGCAAATGCGATATCTGTACCCGTGCAAATTATAACTTAGCCAAAAATTCTTTATTTTTCAAACTTTCCAAAAATTCCTTATTTTTCAAACTTTCTCATTACCTAAACATCTTTGGACGATTTTTCAAAGGCAACTACTCTTCCAAATCGATTGTTAGTCATTTTTAACTCATTTTCTTTAATATTTAACATCTTTTCACATGATTTCAACTCAAAATCAAGGGTTTTCATGGGGAGAATTAGGTGTTTTGGGTAGAACTTAGGTTTTTCAAATTTTGGGGATTTGGACCTAGATTTGAGGTCCAATTTCAAAACAAATTATATATTTGGGTGAATAGGTGAATGTGTAATTGGGTTTTAGTTCGAACCTCGGGTTTTGACCATGTGGGCCCCGGGTCGATTTTTGACTTTTTGGAGAAATCATTGGAAAACTTATTTTCATGTATTAGAATTGATTCATTTAGCATTTATTGATATAATTAAGTAAATTGTGGCTAGATACAAACGAATCGGTGGTGGAAACAAGAGGCAAAGGCTTGTTAAAATTTTGAATTGGTTGCAAAGCGAGGTAAGTGTTTGGTCTAACCTTAGCTTGAAGGATTAGGAGTTGTGTCTTATTTGCTACATGTTAATTGTGGAGTACGACGTATAGGCATGGTGACGAGTATCTATACGTTGGTGTCAAGCATGCCCGTGAGTCTTGTATTATAATTGTTATGACTCTGTTGTGGTTTATTGCGCTTCATATGTTATTATCACCATTATTCCCTTGCCGAGATGTTTGTTTGATATTAATGATCCCTTACCGGGATGTTTGTTTTGATAGTATTGTTCCCTTGTCGGGATGTGTTGTTTTGATATTGTCTCCCTTGCCGGGATGTTGTTGTTATACTCTTGTTCCCTTGCCGGGATTCTTGTATGATTGGTGTTGAATTGTAAATTGGATCGGGTGGCACGCCGCCACAGTGATATTTGAAAAGGGATCGGGTTGCACGCCTGCAACAAGATATATGAAATAGGATCGGGTGGCACGCCACCACGGTGATATATGAAACGGGATTGGATTGCACGCCTGCAACAAGATATATCAAATGGGATTGGGTTGCATGCCTGCAACAAGATATATGAAATGGGATCGGGTGGCACACTGCCACGATGATTTATGAAATGGGGTCGGGTTGCACGCCTGAACAAGATATATAAAATAGGGTCGGGTTGCATGCCTGCAACAAGATATATAAAATAGGATCGGGTGGCACGTCGCCACGGTAATATTTTAAATGGGATCGGGTTGCACGCATGCAACAAGGAAGAAATGAAAGTGAATACTGTGTTTGTTTTCCTTATCATTGTTAGTAATTGAATTTTGGGTTCTTTACATTCCTCTTTGGTATTCTGTTCTTTTCTTATACTCCCCGCAGCATGCTTTCCCCCTCCTATCTTTAACTATAAATATCTGCTTTTATTTTTCCGATGCATATGATTTAACTGCACAGGTTTATTTGGTAGTCTGGTCCTAGCCTCGTCACTACTTCGCCGGGGTTAGGCTAGACACTTACCAACACTTGAGGTTGGTTGTGCTGATACTACACTCTACACTATGTGTAGATCCCGGAGCTGTAGCTTTTGGACCGCAGTGAGGTTGTTGTCTTCAGTCCAACAGGCGACTCGAGGTAGTCCTGCAGGTGTCTGCAGGACTTGGCGTCTCCTTCTATCATTTCCTTCTGTTTTTACTTATTCAGAGACAAATTCATGTATTTTTATTCAGACTTTATTTGTAGTATTCGTAGATGGTCCGTGACTTTATGACATCAAATTCTAGGTAGTGTTGTATTTCGGATTCATGTAGAAATGTTTGGTTAAACTATTAAGTTTTCGTCTTCCGCATTTCTGGTTATTTTAATTATTCCGCTGTTTGATCTCCTATTATATTGAACTATTGAAAATTCTTAATAACAAGGGTAATAAATTTATAACACTCGGTTTGCCTAGCTTTCACGAGTAGGCGCCATCACGACTCCCGAGAGTGGGAAATCCGGGTCGTGACAAGTTTAGGTTCTATCATGACTCCTGAGGGTGGGAAATCCGAGTCGTGACATCGCATGTGTGACAAATGGAGCGCAGAAGCGGGATTTGATTAGGGGACAATGGAGCACAGATGCGGAAGAATTTCCACAGGTGCAGGCACGCACCTGTATGTGGGTGATCACGGAAGCGGAGGCAGTGGAATCTTGGCAAACCGCAGATGCGGGAGATTTCTTGCACCTGCGAGGCCGCAGGTGCGAAAGCACTGGGCAGAGTATTAATTTCGAGGGTTTCGTGATTTTCATCATTATGGACATTTCAAGCTCAGGATTAGGCGATTTTTGAGAGGATTTTCGAGGGATTTCTTGAGCTAAGACACTTGTGGTTATTTTTATCCAATAATTATGTTTTCCCATTGAATTCCCCACATAATTTGTGTATTTTTTAGGTGTAATTTTGGGAGTTAGAGGATAGGGATTTGGAGAGCCTAATTTGGTGATTTGAGTGACGAATTAGTATCGGATTTTGGTAAATTTGGTATGGTTGGACTCTGATCGAAGCCTACCCTGCACTACTATTGAGTTGCGAGAGAGGGTCGAAGCAGCTTTTACCCGATTTAGGGTCGGGTCGATTTTCACAGAGAGCTAGAAGTTGGAGTCGGGTATCTATCTAGTTTGGAGTCGTGTATGTGTTCCAAATTACACTTCTAAACATTTTTGGGTTTTTGTTTTACTTCTACTTTTATCAAACTACAATGGTAAATAAAACTAGAATAAGCTAAGAGTAAAATGCTGCAGGTTGTTCAAATGGTTTAAAAGGCACTAGGGTAGTGACTTTCGCCTAGGTGGTCAATTGACGGATACTTGAGTCTAAGGCATGATTGATATATTTGGGGAGTATGATATAACCGTTACACGATTTTACCCACTCTACACCTCTCGGTGGTTCAAGTGATTTTGCCCGAATTGACTTTCTCAAGACCAATTGGGTATGCAAATTTGCACAAGCAATCAAGGTTCAAATCGGGTATTACTCTCTCGAGGTTTAACCCTTTAATTGGAGCTATCAATCTCTTGAGTACGCCCCAATTCCTTGTTGGACCAATTTCAGAGACTCAAGCTCTCTTTCTCAAGAAGAGATTAGGTCAACTAAACACAAACTAGTGTTTGCAACCACTAATTCAGTAATTAAACATGAAATTAGCCCAAATATCAAACACCCATAGTCAATCTAGCCCTAAAACACAAAACCCCCGAATTGCCCACACTAGGCCCTAGCCTATGGGTTTAGCCACTCATAATTAAAGAAGAAAAGCAAGAAATAGATGAAGAACAACTCATATTAATTAATTACTAAGATAAACAAGAAGATTCGATGTTGAAATGTAGATAAAATTGCCCAAAATAGCTAAAATATTCGAACCCACGAGCGCAGCTCTTAGCTAAAACTATCTGATGGCCTAAAAATAGGAAAAGAAGCTATTTGTACTAAGCTAAAAAATCTGGACAAAAATAAGCATGTGGGGCTAGTGCGGACCGCACAAAATCACGTGCGCCCGCACTAAGGCTCTTGACATAAAAATCCATCTCTCTGAACTCAGGCAATGCGGACCGCACAGAATGGAGTGCGACCGGAGGCTTCTAGTGCGGTCCGCATGAAATGGAGCGCGTACCGCATTGGCTTGAAACTCGGAACTGGCAACTCTCTGATCCTTCTTACTGCGGACCGCACTAAATCGAGTGTGTCCGCATTGATCCCAGTGCGGACCGCACAAAGCGTATTGCGGCCATATTGCTCTTTTTGCCTAAATATCATACTCTCTGAACCTCACTTGTGTGGACCGCTCAGAATGGTGTGCGGCCGCACTGGCCCTGTTTTGTCTGTGCTTTGTCTTGTCTTGATACTTGTGCAAGTTTCACTCCTTTTGAGATGATCTTTGACATCTTGTCACCTTGTTGATCAAACCTGCAATCAAGCACACTTGTGAGCTTTTGGGACTATTTTGTATGCATTTCTAATCAAAACTTAAGCAAGAAGGAGTATAAAATATATCAAAATCCCTAGTTATCAGACTCGTGGTTGAATGAGCTTCCAGATTTTGTAACTTTTATCGGATTCTGAGATATGGACCCGGGGATCGACTTTTGAATTGACTTTTTGACTGTTGATTAAGAACTTTGTATTTTCTTATGGAATTGATTTCTTTAGATCGTGTTGATTGTATCGAACTGTTTGGTGCTAGATTCGAGGCATTCAAGGGCCGTTTCGCGAGGCAAGGGCATATTGAAGTAGAGATTTGCATGGTTTGAGGTAAGTAACACTTCTAAACTTGGTTCTGAGAGTATGAAACCCCAAATTTCGTGCTATGTGCTTGATGTTGAGGTGACGGGCTTGTAGGCGTGCACCATAGAAATTGTGATTTATTCATTTCCCTGGAACCGCATAGCTATTTTATTTGAACACTTTTGTTGACTTTATGTGTTAGAGCACTTGAGCTGTGATTCATGCTAGGAATCATGTTTAGGCTATATGTTGATACTATTGTGACCCATATTGGTCATTCTTTGTTGTTGAGTTATCTGTTTAATTGCAATTGTGTACTCAGTCAAATTCATCATTTCGTGTTATATTTCAGTCTTTGTTATATATATTGTCACATCTCGTATCATTGATTAGGCTGTTTAGCATGAGTGTGCTGAGCTCGAGAGACTAGAGAGATTGATGATTGAGTTGGGGCCTGAGAGCCGTGCTGTGAGTGGTATATATATATATATATATATATATATGTGTGTGTGTGTGTGTGTGTGTGTGTGTGTGTGTGTGTGTGTGTGTGGATCGGGTTGCATGCCACCATATCCCATATATATATATATATATATATATATATATATATATATATATATATATATATATATATATATATATATATGGGGGGGTTGGGTTGCACGCCGCAGTAGGTATTATTGATATATGTGGATCGGGTTGCACGCCACAACAAGCCTTATGGCTATATATATGTGGATCGGGTTGTACGCCGCAACAAGCCTTATGGCTATATATATGTGGATCGGGTTGCACGCCACAACGAGCCTTATGTCTATATATAGTGCTGAGTGACTGAGTGTGGCGAGCGAGGATTGAGACACGCATATTGAGCGCTCTGAGAGAGTGAGTACTTGGGATTTCACTATGTTGCATCACATACTGTATTCATCTTGGCATGTAGATATAGAGATGTCATACTCTTCCTATCAGCCACACTTAACCTATTTTACCTATGTTGAGCTTAATTGTTGAACCTAGAAGCATGTCTACTTTCTATATAGTTAAACTCTGTATTTTTACTATATTGTTTGAGCTCGTCACTGCTGTCAGATCATAGGTTAGACTTGTTATTTATTAAGTTAGTTGTACTCACGCTACACCCTGCACTTCGTGTGTAGATTCAGGTGTTTCTGAGCATGACAGTTGTTAATTCCTAGCGTTCCATCAATTCGGAGATCATCGAGGTAGCTGCCTTGGCGTCCGTAGACCTTGACTCTCCTCTTTTATCTTTTAGTCTTGTTTATACTATTCTACTTTCCAAGACAGTGTTCCATTGGTAAGACCGTGTTGTTATGTAGATGCTCATGTACTCCGTGACACCCGGATCTTTTGGGAGAATTTTGTACTGAGTTTCGATGTTTATTTCCAGTTTATGCAGGATTCTTACTTATTTAAACCTATTTCCATATATTTGAAATTTTAAAAATGTTGGTATGTGTGAGATGTCGACTTGTACCATGATAGGCGCCATCACAACATGTTGGTTTTGGGTCGTGACAAGTTGGTATCAAAGCCAAGGTTACATAGGTCTCACGAGTTATGAGAAGGTTTAGTAGAGTCTTGCGGATCAGTACGGAGACGTCTGTACTTATCTTTGAGAGGCTGTAGAACCCTTAGGAAAACTTCACATTCGTGCTTATTGTTGATTCGGGGAACTAAATTTCTGTTATTCTATTCTCTCATAGATGGTGAAAACACGTGCTACCGGACAGGATGGATAGCCACCAGTACCATCGACTAGGGCTACGAAAGGTCGGGGTCACGGTAGGGGACGCAATAGGTATAGAGGTGTAGCTCGTACAACAGCTAGAGCAGCACCTGCAGATCCACCAGTTGCCCCAGCTCAGGAGAAGGTTCCAGATATGGGTGAGCCTGTGGGACTAGCTCAGGCACCAGCTGTGCCTATTGTGATTCCAGGCCTTTAGGAGGCTCTGACCTTGATATTGGCTGTTTGCACTGGCCTTGCTCATGCGGTCTCAGTTCTAGCCGCAGTAGCCAATTCTCAGGCAGGGGGAGGTACTCAGAATCCCACCGCCCGTACTCTAGAGCGGGTGATACAGGGAGTTCAGACACTGGGGGTACTACCAGCCCAGCTAGTTTCAGTTGCCCAGGCCTAGTTGTGTCCCGTTTTGACTGATGATGAGCAGAGGAGACTAGAGAGATTTGGGAGACTCCTGCCTCCATCTCTTTCAGTGAGGCTTAGTCTGAGGATACCCAGGACTTCTTTGATAGGTGCCAGTGGATTCTTCACACGGCAGGTATTCTGGAGACCAATAAGGTCTCATTTACTACTTTTCAGTTTACTAGGGATACCTTCAGATGATGGGAGGCTTATGAGAGGCACAGACCGGTCTGGTGTAGCACTACTTACATGGCATGAGTTCTCTATTCTTTTATTGGAGAAGTTTGTGTTATAGTCTCGTAGGGAGGAGTTGCGCAGACAGTTTGAGCAGCTACGTCAGGATGGCATGTCTGTGACCCAGTATGAGATGAGGTTTTTCGAGTTGGCTCGTCATGCAGTTTGGTTGGTTCCCATGAGAGGGAGAGGATTAGGAGGTTCATTGATGGCCTCACCTATTAGTTGCGATTGCTTATGACTCGGAAAAGGATATTCGATGCTACGTTTGACGAGGTAGTTGATATTGCTCAGAAAATATAGATGATTCGTAGTCAGGAGCATGAGGAGAGGGAGGCCAAGAGGCCTCGTGGTTTGGGCGGTTTCAGTGGTGTTTCTTTTGGGGGCAGTTCCACCACAGCAGGGGTCGTCCTTATAGGCTCAGGTGGCCCATCCAGTTCATCTTGGGGCATTATCCATCCATGGTTCATACAATGCCCGTCCAGGTCAGTCATCTCTCAGCTCATAGTTCTTCCCGTGCTCCTTCAGTTCAGGGTTCATCTGCACCGGGTTCTTCTAGTAGGTATTATGGTTCTCGGGGCCCGATCCAGTCTTCACCACCATTGTCGGATCAGGGTTGCTACGAGTGTGGGGAGCTTGGTCATATCAGGAGGTAGTGTCCCCATCTCTTGGGAGGTCTAGTTCACCAGAGGGTCCAGGCTATGACTTCAACACCAGTTACATCACCACCCGCCTACCCAGCTCAGGGTGGAGCTCAGGCAGCTAAGGGTCGCCCTAGAGGGGGAGGCCGATCAGATGGCGGTTAGGCCCGATTCTATGATATTCCTTCTAGGGCAGATGTCGTTATTTCAGACACAGTGATCACATGTATTGTCTTAGTATGCCACAAGGATGCTTCTGCATTATTTGACCCTGGTTCCACTTATTCGTATGTATCATTATATTTTTCTTATTATCTAGATATGCCTCATGAGCCATTAGTGTCATTTGTTCATGTATCTACACCAGTGGGTGATACTATTATTGTGGACCATATATATCGGTCGTGTGTAGTGACTATTGGGGGATTGGAGACTAGATTTGATCTCTTATTGCTTAGTATGGTCGATGTCGACGTGATCTTGGGTATGGATTGGTTGTCTCCATGTCATGCTATTTTGAATTGTCACGCTAAGACTGTGACATTGGCGATGTCGGGGTTTCCAAGGATCAAGTAGAGAGGTTCTCTAGATTATGTTCCCATCAGGGTGATTTCTTATTTGAAGGCCCAATGGATGGTTGGGAAGGGATGTCTAGCATATTTGTCCTTTATAAGGGATGTTGGTGTTGATACGCCTACTATTGATTATGTCCTAGTGGTACGAGATTTTTTGGATGTGTTTCCTGTACACCTGTCAAGCATGTCGCTCGGCATGGATATTGATTTTGGTATTGACTTGGTGTCGGTCACTCAGTCCATTTTTATTCCTCTGTATCGTATGGCACCAGTTGAGTTGAACGAGTTGAAAGAGCAGCTTCAGGAATTTCTTGATAAGGGGTTTATTAGGCCTAGTGTGGCGCCTTGGGTTTCACCGATTCTGTTTGTGAAGAAGAATGATGGTACTATGCGAATGTGCATTGACTATAGGCAGTTGAACAAAGTTACAATCAAGAACAAGTATCCTTTGCCACACATTGATGATCTATTTGACCAGCTTCAGGGAGCGAAAGTGTTCTCTAAGATTGATTTGAGATCTGGGTGTCACCAGCTGAAGATTCGGGACTCGGATATTATAAGTATAGCATTTAGAACCCGTTATGGTCATTATGAGTTCCTTGTGATGTCTTTTGGGCTGACCAATGCCCTAGCAGTATTCATGTATATGATGAACAGTGTATTTCAACCTTATCTCGGCTCGTTTGTTATAGTCTTCATTGACGATATCCTGGTGTACTCTTGTAGCCAGGAGGACCATTCCAGCATTTGAGGATTGTGTTACAGTGGCTAAGGGAGGAGAAACTTTATGTCAAGTTCTCCAAGTGTGAGTTTTGGCTTAGTTCGGTGGTATTCTTGGGGCATGTGGTGTGAGTGAGGGGATTAATCTGGATTCGAAGAAGATAGAGGCAGTTTAGAGTTGGCCCAGACCATCCTCAGCTACAGAAATTCGGAGCCTTCTCTGCTTGGCCAGTTATTATCGTCGCTTTGTGGAGGGTTTCTCGTCTATTGCATCACCTTTTGATCAAATTGACCCAGAAGGGTGCTCCTTTTAGGTGGTCGGATGAGTGTGAGGAGAGCTTTCATAAGCTCAAGACTGGCTTGACCACAACTCCAGTTCTAGTTTTGCCTTCAACGTCAGGCTCTTATACAGTGTATTGTGATGTTTCTCGGATTGGGATTGGGTATGTCTTGATGCAGGGAGGTAGAGTAATTACTTATGCTTCATGTCAGTTGAAGCCCCATGAGAAGAACCACCCCGTTCATGATTTGGAGTTGGCTGCCATCGTTCATGCATTGAAGATTTGGAGGCACTATCTCTGTGGTGTGTCTTGTAAGGTATTTACAGATCATCGGAGCCTCCAACACTTGTTCAAACAAAAGAATCTAAATTCTAGGCAACGATGATGGTTGGAGCTGCTAAAGGACTATAATATTACTATTTTGTATCATCCTGGAAAAGCCAATGTGGTGGTCGATGCCTTGAGTAGAAGATGGTGAGTATGGGTAGCCTTGAATTCATTCCTGTTGGTGAGAGACCTCTTGTAGTTGATGTTCAGGCCTTAGCCAACCAGTTTGTGAGATTAAATATTTCGGAGCCTAGTCAATTTCTAGCTTGTGTGGTTTCTCAGTCTTCCTTATATGATCGCATCAGAGAGCACCAGTATGATGATCCCTATTTGCTTGTCCTTAAAGACACGATTCAGCACGGTGATGCCAAAGATGTTACTATTGGGGATGATAGGGTGTTGCTGATGCAGGTTCAGATTTTTGTACCTAATGTATATGGGCTATGTGAGTTGATTCTTGAGGAGGCCCATAGCTCCCGGAATTTCATTCATCCAGGTGCCGCGAAGATGTACCAAGACTTGAGGCAACATTATTGGTAGAGGAGAATGAAGAAGGATATAGTGGGGTTTGTAGCTCGGTGCCTAAATGTTAGCAGGTGAAGTATAGCATATGAGAACAGGCGGATTGCTTCAAAGGCTTGAGATTCTGGAATGGAAGTGGGATCATATCACCATGGATTTTGTAGTTGGGCTTCCACGGACTTCGAGGAAGTTTGATGCTATTTGGGTGATTGTGGATCGGCTGACCAAGTCCGCTCACTTCATTCCAGTTGGGACGACTTATTCTTCAGAGCGAGTTGCTGAGATTTACATCGCGAGATTGTTCGCCTTCACGGTGTGCTGGTGTCCATCATTTCAGATCGAGGCACGCAGTTTACATCGCAGTTTTGGAGAGCCGTGCAGCGAGAGTTGTGTACCCAGGTTGAGTTGAGCACATCATTTTACCCTCAGACGGACGGATAGTCCGAGCGCACTATTGAGATATTGGAGGATATGCTACGCGCTTGTGTCATAGATTTCGGGGGTTCTTGGGATCAGTTTCTGCTGCTCGCGGAGTTTGCCTACAACTACAGCTACCAGTCGAGCATTCACATGGCTCCATATGAGGCTTTGTATGAGAGACATTGTCGATCTCCGGTGAGTTGGTTTGAACCAGGGAAGGCTAGGCTATGGGGTACTGACTTGGTTCAGGATGCTTTGGATAAGGTTAAATTGGTTCAGGATCGGCTTCACACGGCGCAGTCTGGATAGAAGAGTTATGCCGATAGGAAGGTTCATGATGTTGCTTACATGGTTGGGGAGAAGGTACTGCTAAAGATTTTACCCATTAAAGGTGTTATGAGGTTTGGGAAAAAAGGCAAGTTAAGCCCTCGGTATATTGGGCCATTTGAGATGCTTCAGAGGATTAGAGATGTGGTTTACAAGCTTGCCTTACCACCTAGTATGTCGAGTGTAAATCCAGTATTTCATGTTTGTATGCTTCGGAAGTATGTCGGCGTTCCGTCTTATGTTTTGGATTTTAGCACGGTTCAGTTGGATGATGATTTGACTTATGACGTGGAACCGATGGCCATTTTGGGTCGGCAGGTTCGAAAGTTGAGGTCAAAGGACATATCTTCAATGAATATGCAGTGGAGAGGTCAGTCAGATGAGAAGGATACTTGGGATACGAGCGTGAGATGCGGAGTAGATATCCATGCTTATTTGAGACTCCAGGTACGTTTCTAGACCCGTTCGAGGATGAACATTTATTTAAGAGGGGGAGGATGTAACGACCCGACCGATCGTTTTGAGAGTTATAGCCTCGTTCCCCCATTTACTGCTCATTCTATGCTTAATTATTGTTATGTGACTTGCTTAATTATTGTTATGTGACCCACATTGGTCGTTCTTTGCTGTTGGGTTATCTGTTTAATTGCAGTTGTGTACTCAGTCAAATTCATCATTTTGTGTTATATCTCAATCTCTATTATATATATTGTCACATCTCGTATCATTGATTAGGGATGTTTAGCATGAGTATGGTGAGCCCGAGAGACTGAAGAGATTGGTGATTGAGTTGGGGCCTGAGTACTGTACTGTGAGTGATATCTATATATATGTGGACTGGGTTGCACGTCGCAACAAGCCTTATGGCTATATATATGTGTGTGTGTGTGTGTGTGGATCGGGTTGCATGCCACAATGAGCCCTATGGCTATACATATGTGGATCAGGTTGCACGCCGCAATAAGCCTTATGGCTCTATACAGTGCTGAGTGAATGAGTGTGGCAAGCGAGGGTTGAGACAACCAGATTGAGCACTCAGAGAGTGTGAGTACTTAAGATTTCACTGTGTTACATCACATACTGTATTCATCTTGGCATATAGATATAGAGATGTCATACTCTTCCTATCGGTCACACTTCACCTATTTTATTTATGTTGAGCTTAATTGTTGAACCTAGAAGCATGTCTACTTTCTGTATTTTTACTGTATTGTGTGAGCTCGTCACTACCGTCAGACCACAGGTTATACTTGCTACTTATTGAGTTGGTTGTACTCACGCTATACCCTACACTTTGTGTGCAGATCCAGGTATTTTCGGGCATCGCGGTTGTTGGTTCCTGGCGTTCCATCAGTTCGAAGATCATCGAGGTAGCTGCCTTGGCGTACGTAGGCCTTGACTCTCTTCTTTTATCTTTCTTGTTTATACTGTTCTACTTTCCTAGACAGTGTTCTATTGGTTAGACTGTGTTATTATGTAGATGCTTGTGTACTTCGTGACACTCAGATCTTTAGGGAGAATTTTGTATTGAGTTTCAATGTTTATGTCCAGTTTTTACGAGATTCTTACTTATTTAAACCTATTTTCGTATATTTGAAATTTTAAAAATATTGGTATGTATGAGATGTCGGCTTGTCTAGTATCATGATAGGCGTCATCAAGACATATTGAGTTTTGGATCGTGACATTTAATTTATTCTTCCAATTTTATTTAAGCTCTCTCAAATTAGAAGTTTGGAATGCTATATTTTAATTATCATTCGTTGTCTCTACCTATTTTTTCCTTGCACACATATTTTTGCATTCAGTAGACATCCAAGAGACAGATAATACCACAAGAAACAAGATAAAACAACAAGAACAATAACAAATTCAGTGAAATTCAACAGTTTAAAATCATATTTATATGAATAACGGCAAAACAACGCAAAAATGTGAAGTTGGTGGTTGCTTAGATTCCAACAGTCAAGTTACCGGTGACAGTGTCGCTGCTTATGACGGCGGGCGATTAGGAAGGTGACACTAGTTCTATTTTCTTGACTTTCACATACAAATAAAGTAATCAATAATTGCATGGATTGTTAGTAAAATTGGAAAATGACTTTGCGTGTCTTCACTTCATCAAATTCTTTTCAAAGAAATTGAGTACTAGCACGTATGGCTATGGATACTGCAAACAGGCTTTCTGCAATTGCTGCTGAAATGGGTCGGTCCATGGATTTTCCTTCCTTTTCTTTTGCCGCATTTCGCTCAAAGGGTTGAAGGGAGATAGTGCATCAAGCTGTTCGCAAGGGCCAACTTGATCCTCTTCCCCAGAGATCTCAGATGAGGGAACCCTGGGAGAGTCGCCGACTACAACTACCGTCCATGTACGATCCATACTAGATCTGACCAACTGCCCATCCTTAAGTAAAGGTTTTGGACCAAAGAAGCAATTTAGGACGATTTTTGATTTTTTGTGTGCAAATATCCACGTTGTCTTCAAGAATTGGGGCGATGGGCTCCGATTCACCTAATTTTATGGCCCGTTAGAGACGACCTAATGAACAATAGTCATTACTTCGCCATGATTGTTCCTCGTTTTGTTGACGTCTTATAGCTATAAAGCAGGAATTCAAGACGATTTCCAATTTTTTGTGTGCTAATGTCCATGTCATCTTTATGAATTCGGAGAACGAGTTTCGAATCGCCTAAAATTTTGTGGGCCATCATAAATGAACAATGGTCATCATTTAGCCATGACCATTCCTTATTTTTTGGCATTTTAGGGGCCCCAAAATAGGAATTTAGGATAATTTTTAATTTTTCATTGGTAAATATCCACGCCATCTTCATGAATTCGGACGACGGGCTGAATCACCTACAATTTTATGCGTCCATCAGAAATGACCTAATAAACAATAGTCATCGCTTAGTCGTGATCGTTCCTCATTTTTTGGCGTTTTAGGACTATAAAACATGAACTCAGGATAATTTTCAAATTTTCGTGTGCTAATGTCCACACCATCATCATGAATTCGAGGGAAGGGCTTCGAATTGTCTAAAATTGTGGGCCCATCAGAAACAACCTAATGAAAAATAACCATCGCTTTGCCATGAATGTTCATCATTTTTTGGTGTTTTAGGGTCATAAGATAGGAATTCAGGACGATTTTCAATTTTTCATGTGCTAATATCTAAGTCGTCTTCATGAATTCGGGCGACGGCCTCCGAATCGCTTAAAATTTTACGGGTCCATCAGAAATAACCTAATGAACAATAGTCATCACCTTCGCCATGTCTGTTCCTAGTTTTTTGGCATTTTAGGGGCATAAAATAGGATTTCCAATTTTTTCTATGCTAATGTCCATTCCATCATTATGAACTCAGGCAACGAGCTCCGAATCGCCTAAACTTTTGTGGACCTATTAGAAAAGACCTAATAAATAATTTTCATCGCTTCTCCATGACCGTTCCTTATTTTTGGCGCTTTAAGAGCCTTAAAATAGGAATTCAAGACGATTTTCAATTTTCCGTATGTCCACGCCATCTTAATGAATTCGGGCGACAAGCTCCAAATCGCCTAAAATTTTGTGGGTCCATTAGAAATGACCTAATGAATAATACTCATCGCTTTGTCGTGGTCGTTCATCGTTTTTTGGCATTTTAGGGCCATAAAACAAGAATTCATGATGATTTCAAATCTTTTGTGTGCTCATGTCCACACGATCTTCATGAATTCGGGCGAGGGGCTCTGAATCGCCTAAAATTTTGTGGGCCAATCAGAAACGACCAAATGAATATTAGTCATTGCTTTGCCATGACTGCTTCTTATGTTTTGGCGTTTAGGGCACAAAGCATAAATTCATGACTATTTTTAATTTTTCATGTGTTAATGTCCACGCCATTTTCATGAATTCGGGTGATGGGCTCTGAATCGCCTAAAATTTTGTGCCCCATCAGAAATGACCTAATGAACGATAGTTCTCTCCACCATGATTATTCCTTATTTTTGGCATTTTAGGAACATAAAACATGAATTTACGATGATTTCTAATTTTTCGTGATTGTTCATCGATTTTTGACGTTTTAGGATGATAAAATAGGAATTCAAGATGATTTCTAATTTTTCATACCTTAATGTACACACCATTTTCATGATTTCGGGCGACAGGCTCTGAATGGCTTTAAATAAAAGGTAATTTGGGTTAATTCTTCTGAGTTTGTTTCTCACTAGAGTGAGTACCCTCCTCGCCTTTTAAAAGGGTGTTGGTTTTTTGCTGCTCGTATAAAATTTGTAGTTGACAGCTTATTACTTGAACAAGAAAATACAAAATAATTTAAGAATTCTATGCTCCTAATAGAAATTATAGCTTCGCCTTGTGGTCATGGCTCAAATCTACTAACCAAAGAATAATTACGAGTACGAAGAGCAAACTATTAGTAAATATTTTTTGCTCCTCATTTCAGTTGAGCCTACATTTGCTCTAGGTGATTTGCACAAATAGACACTTAAGTGTCACTATTGATTTTTTTACCCTGTTTATTTTATGGGTACAACTTTAATTTTAACAAGTGTTGCCCCGCTTGTTCTATGGATAGCACTTTTGACTTTTGACCATAAATGTTTATCTATGGGGCAAGCAAGAGCAAAAAGATCAAGACCATCTATTTTCAAGATTATTAAGTATAATTTTGGGAAACTACCAGCTATGTCCATTTATAAGTAACTTATTACAAAAATTGGTCAATTCATTAAATATTACTAATATTAGCCAAATGTTACAAATATTAGCCAATTAGCTATTTGTAGCCAAAAAAGGTCAAATTGTTGTTTTCTTTTTAGTTGGTGTTATTAGAATAGATTGGATACATCTTAAGGAGTTTGAATCGCAGTTTTGAGATGATTTGGCTGAGTTTTTAGGTGGTTTGAATTGAAATTCGAAGAACATGAAACAAAATGATATATGTTTATACTGTGTATTATTTGTGTATCACATATGTATCATATTTGTATCAAATGTGTATCACATGTATATCTGTGTGCGTGATACATGTGTCGTAGAAAAAAAAATTGAACTCGATCTTAACTACGGATTTTGATATAAATCATTTCCAATCTTACTCAAAATTTGTATCATGACTCATCTATATGTTTTCAATTAATTTCAACCATACCCATTGAAAAAGGTCCCTTTTTGTTTAGATTTTTGAAATTTTGTATATATTTCTTTTTGTATTTCATCACCTTGTTTGCTACCTTATCCATTAAATTTTCTTTCCGTCTTGCATCTGATGTTGCTGATAATGCTTAAAATATGGAAGGAGATCTTTGCGTGTGATTCTTGGAGAGAAAGAAGCTTGTTTATTTGGGTTTTTAATTTTTATATGTACTTGGCTACTTTTGATAAGTCTATGATTAATGGCTATAGATTGCTCACTTTAAACTTTTTTGGGACATTTATGTAAAATTTCCTATAATTTTCTGTTTGCTTTACGTCCATGGACCAGCAAAAGTTGTCATGGGCTGACTTCGCAAATACCAATTGGAAAGGGGCTTTTTACCTAGCTATACTATAATAGAAACATATTTACTACTTTTATTTAGGTTTCTTATTAATTACTTTATATACCTATATTTACTAGTTTTATACAAAACCTTAAAAAAGAGAGGAAATGAAATATACCTTAAATAGTGGGTATCAGTTACACAAAATATCCTACATTTAAGATACCCAAAATCAATACTTACCCAAAATACCTTCACCGTAAGAAACCCACCCCAAAATTATCACCTTTCTTTACAATTACCAAATCCCTTCACCGTAAGAGACCCACGCAAAATCATCACCTCTGTTTGCAATTACCAAATCCCTTCACCGTAAGAGACCCACCCCAAAATCGTGCTCTTGCAAACGATTGAGAATATAACTTGGAGTTTATATCTCTATTTTGAGGAAGATTGGTTAAGTTTAGAGTTGTTTTTAGGTGAAATTTCATATTGAAACTCGAAGAAGAAAAGTTTCTGAATTGTATCACGATTGTATTATAACTGTATCATATTTGTTTCATAATTGTATCACAATTATATCAAAGTTGTATTTGATTTTTATCTGATATATCAATACCTAAAATAATACCTAATACAATTATAATACAATATTGTTTCAGAATTTAAGTTTAGAGTTGTGATTGAAACTTGAAGAAGATAAAGAAGATGAGGAAGATCAAAATTGTATCACGATTGTATCATAATTGTATTTGTATTATAATTGTTGCAAAAATTGTATCACAAATGTATGATAATTATATATAGTGATGAGCAATTGTAAGTTATGAGCTATTATCCTATTAAACAGCTGAAGCAAAGTTAGTAGCTTCTTACTGAAGACGTGCAACCATTGAAAAGAGAGAAAAGGGGAGATCTCGTATTGAAAAAATTAGGAAGCATGAAATGAGGAAAAGTGTGAAAAAAAGAAGAAGAAAAGATATAATTGAATTCCTTAATTAAAGGCATTAATAATGGGATGAGAGATTTTTAAGGGAGGAATATATATAATTTGTAAGAAAAACCTAGATACTGTTTGAAAACTACAAAACCTAGAGAAAATAAATTAATATGTTCCTATCATAGTATATATAGGAAAAACTCCCAATTAGAAGGGACCCCATTCATTCAGCTGCTAGCCTAAGGTATTGACAGAATTGAAATTTATTTGGGAGAAATTCAAAAATAGCCAGATTTACAAGTGGTCATTCAAAAATAGTCACAATTTCAATAGTAATCGAAATTTAGTCAGTTTTCATGTAAAGATAAATTTGAACAAAAACACTGTTCAAAATCCTGAAAATACTCCAGCATAAGTATATTGGAACTCCAGTATAATATACTGGAGTTCCATAATAATATACTAGACTTCCAGCATAATATACTGGAGTTCCGGTATAATATATCGGTCCAACATAATATGCCAGAAGTTCGTACACAGGTGCTCCAATCTCCAGTATATTATGCTGGAACTTTCCGCGTGTTGGAGTTACAACATAATATGCTGGAAGCTCATACATAGGTGCACCGATCTCCAGTATATTATGTTGGAACTTTCTGTATTGCAGCAAAATAGTGGCTAGTTTTTAATGAGTTTACAGATGCTGACTATTTTTAAATAACGGTCCAAAAACTGGCTAACCCGTGCTATTTTTACAATTTATTTCGAATTTGGGCCACCTACAACCTACTTCGTATGTGTGTCTGTAGCACGTTTGGTGAAATTCCAAAAACATTTTTATACAAATTTCTTTACTTTGTAGCCGTGTATATGAACAAAAAAATGACACTAAAAGTGATAGTATAGTGGAATTGAGACAAGCAACCATTACAAAATTTGACCAGATCTTGTTACATGATTTCCTCTTCATTAAGTAGGACCTTATAATTGTATATTGCACCGTACATTATCCTATTTTTTTCTAGCTGTGTTAATGGTAAATACTATGTACATATCTTAGATAGAACTAGAAGAACCAGTAATGTGGGAAACTTTTTCCTACTTCGAAGTTCGAACTATACAATTAGGCCTATCCTGTTTGTTCATAATTTTTTTTTTTTCTCGAAAAGATATTTGTCCATAAAATTTTGTAAGTTTTTAAAAAAAATTTAAAAATGAGTTTTCAAAAACCAAAAAGCGATTTTGACCACTTTTTTTCAAAATATTCAAAAAATTATTTTCCTCACTCACAAAACTGCAATATTTTTTTTCCCAGTAAAATGCATGTTCAAACATAATTTCATATTTTAAATAGAACTATTTTTCAACTTAACTCCAAATATTACATTTTTTCCAAAAATTACAATTTTTATATCCAAACACCCACTAAGACCCACTAAATTTGAGATCACGGCGATTAAGTCGAAATATAATCTCTTTGCCGCTGAGACAGTCAAATATTACTTAAAAGGGGAAAAAAGATTATAAACAATTTTGATTTGAGGGTATGTTGTCCCAAAATCCTATTAGCTGGAATTTAAAGGAATTGTTTGTAGTATAAAATTATAGTAGGTCAGTTAGATAGACATGTGTATACCATATTCAATTCAGCTATCAAGATTCATGTTGCTTTTGTGGTAACACAATACTTATATATCTTGGCGGACCTACCCTTAGAGTAGGGGTTATCGGCTCCCGATAACTTCGGAAAGAATATATGTATATATTCCTTAAATAACAAATATATATTTTGATTGGTATTCTAAAACTCGCGGAGCTTAGACAACTTCATTGGTCGATTTAGGAGACACAACTTAACTTCTTGTGTGTTGCCTGAGTTTTTATTAGACTTTGGTGCTCCCCTCTTTTCAAATCATGGGTTCACATCTAAATTTATTTATTTATTATTCATTATAAAATTATTCACAAGATATATAAAATTGATTTTACCCTTTAAATAAAAATTGAACACTACAAAGGAAAAAAGAAGAAGAGATCTCTTCTCCTGGATCATGACTCATGAGCCATGCTATCCCATGGGGTGGTCGGTATTAGTTGAGCATTGCTATCAAAAGTGTTTGTCACCTTTGTCATTTGACAGCAACATAGATTGCTGTGGAATGATTGTGATTCTTCCGCCCTTTAACTAGAGGTCCCAGGTTCGAATTCTGGGTATGAAAAAAATTCTGTTGGGGATCGTTTACTCCTTAAATAAACTTTACACAATAAGAATTCAGATATAATCAAATTCCAATACAAATACGATTTGGTAAACCGCCCCGCCCCCTCCCCCTCCCAAAAAAATAAAATACTTTGTCATTTGACTTGCCTCCTCACAACAAGCGTGGGTTATGAAGAAGAATAATAATAGACAGGATGAAGAAGAGGTGTTCAATTTCTCGTTTCCTTTTCCCTTAAACAAGCCTAGGCCTTTTAATTTTTTTTATTATTTTCTTGGAAGATATTTTTCAGTTTGCTTGGCGAAAAAGGTAAGGGTTGACACTGTTCTAGTCAATGAAAAATTAAGTATTGTTTATAAAATATTAAAGAAAAATTAAGTTTGTTGATTACTTATAAATTAAGCCCATAACATATGAATAAAAAATTTAAGTTTTGTTTATATACCAAACATTACCAACATAAGTTGAAAAAAGAATAAAATTCACTCAATATGTATTTATTGCTTTTTATTCACTTTAATCCCTTTTTCATCTGTAGAGAAAATTTTCACCACCAAATATTAAGATAAGTATTGATAAGTTAAAATTAACTCTGTACTGATTAATTTAGTAAATATCTACTTGGAAAACAAGCTTCACTTTGTCTTGCATTATGAGCTCGTGTGTTACATTTTTGGCCATCAAAAAGTGACAGCTCATACAATAGATATTTTCATCAATGGTCATATAAATTACATCTCTATTTTGTACCCAAAAAAATAACATACATCTCTTATTTTTTTCAATGGATTTTAGTCCAAGAAAATATTGAAAAAAAAGTTAAGATAAAACAAAATAATGACCAAGAAAATATTGAAAAAAGTGTAAGTTAAAAATAACTAATAAAGATTTCGAATATAAATTTTGTGAATGAAATTTTTTAAAATAGATTTAATTCATGTTTGAAATTAGTAGCGAGGCTCAAATATAAATTATTAAATTGAAAAAAGGTAATGATAAATAAATATGGTCAAAATTGATATGGACTTAGAATCTATGGGTGTCTAACGGGTGGGTCGAACCGGGCTGGATAGGGAAAATTAGTAACTGTACGGGTTATGGTCCGGGCCGGTTACGGGTTGGGGCTTACCGGGTTTAACGGGTTCGGGTTTATCCGGATAAAAAATAACCGTAAGGGTTACGGGTATAAGGGACCGGGCCGGGTTAGTGTTTTTTTTAGTTTTTATTTTTTTTGTATTTTATATAACTATTGTAATTTATATTAATATAAAGTAAAAATATAAAGAATACAATGTAGATGGAAAAAAATTGCACTTATAAATTGTAAGTTCTACATTTATTTCAAAATTCAAACTTACAAATTGAAATGTTTACATTTAACAACAAGTAAATTAACGAAAAAGAGCAAATTCAAAGGTTTTGCATTACCTTAGACTCTAAAACCTTAAAAAATAAATAAAATAAAAATGAAATATAACTTTTAAACGGGGCTGGTTAACCGGTTCAACACTAATTTACGTTGACCGAGTTTGACCGGTCCGATTAACCAGTTGACAAAATATGAACGGACCAAATCCCCCTACCCCTTTAATCCAGCCCTACTCGGCCCCCTTATACCGGTCCGGACCGGTTCCGACTTTAACCGGTATGGGCCGGTCCGAAAACGGGCTGACCCGGCCCGTTAGACACCCCATACTTGAATCTGACCCCAAGTGGGAAAGAAATTGCCCCCACCACAAGATCTAAACCAGAATTTCTTTTTCTTTTTATTATTTCCTATTTTTTTCCTTTTCTTCTTCTTCATCTACGCCGCCTAGGTTTTAACCCAAAAAAAAAAAGAAAAAACATTATATCAAAAATAATTGTCCGAAGAAGCAAGAAAGAACCCAAAATAAAAAAATCCTTTTATGTAACAAAACAATGGTTTCTTCTTCTTGCTCTTCAGCAATCTCTCCTAAATGTTCGTCTTCGTTGCCATTCACCACCTCCTGCGCACGTTAGACAACGCCACCATACGCATATAAATCCTTTTAATTTCTCCTTTTGCATCGATATGTCAAGGTAATTTTTTTCTCTTTTCAATGTTTGATTGGTTTCTATTTTAAGGATTTTGACCTATTTGAATATTTACTTGATTACTTGATATTGTTCTGCTGCTTTCTTTAATTTAAATCCTAAATTAGTGAATATAAGTTTGAATGATGATAATTTTAAACCATAGTCAAAAGTAGAGGGGTAATTTTGGACCCTTTGCCCGAAGTCTAAGCTGGAGCTCCTTTAAGGTCAAGGCTAAATACGAGACGATTTGTTAACATTAAGGGCAAAGGCGGAGCTAGGCTTTTGAGTTTATGAGTTTTAGATTTTAGAAAAGGTAACTTATTGGGCTTTAGATGAATTATTTATACATACTAAGTGAGTTTTTAACACAAAATATAGGGTTTGAGTTAAAACTACTGGGTTCTACCGATCCTGTAATTCGAACGATAGCTCCCCCCTTGGACCCTAGTTAAAGGGTGTGATTGACCTAAGTATAACGGAGGGTAAAATTGAGATATTTCAGATAAATTTGGACCTTTTCCCTTCAGAAAATTCATCATAATTTGAGTGTTTCTATTATGGTTGTCAATCTATTGCAAGCTTCCTTCCTTATTTGGTTTGGATTTGGATTTACTTTGTGAAGTTTAAGGCAGATTACTTTTGGGCAAACGAATGAGGTAGATAAAGGGATTGTCATCACTGCAGGGCTGAGCTAGAACGCAGAATGCGGGTTCAGTCGAACCTAATAGTTTGGGTCCAAATCTTGCATTTGTCTTATGAAATTCATTGGATATGTATAAAGCATTAACTTAGAATCCAATAACTTAAACGGACTTGAACTCCGAACCCATAAGCTTCAAATCCTGGCTCCGCCTCTAGTCATCAGATAACCACATCAATCATTTGGTTATTTGGATGTTTTTGTAGTTCTGCTATATGGAGACCCAACTAGGTACTAGCTGAGGTAGTGAATTAGATGGAATTTTTTTTCTTCTTTCTAGATTCTTGTGGGCTTTGGCTTTAGAAGAAGCTTCCCTCTTTAATTATAGTATTCGTGTTTGAACTTTTTTAGCTTACTGAGCAGAAGTATGATAATGTAGAAATTATGTTAATACAATATCTTCACTACACATCAAGAAAATATGGTAATGTAGAAACGAAAGGTAGTAAATGAAAAGCAAAATCCTAAAGCTCAATGTTAATCTCATGATCTGGAACTCGTCTTTTCTTTTCCAGAAACCTTGATAACGAGTACACATCCTTAAACAACACAAGCATAAACAACATATGTTTGTCAACAACCCAGTGTTTTGCAGAAAGGATAGTTGGTTATTTATATTGTACTTAGTTTGCTAGTTTGCTTTTGAATGCCTTGGTCTTCTGTAATCACTGAATGCATTTTGTAACCTGTAATTGTACTTTTGATTGCTAATGCAGATTCTTTAGAATTGGTAGTATTAAAAGAATTGTTCAATCCCTTGAAAAAAGTCAGAGAAGTGTCTATTCAGGAGAGAAACACGGATTGCTTCTTAGGGTTGGGATATGTTCTTCTCGATACAGATATTATGGGCAATACACATCTTCCTCTAGAGGATATGCTTCATTTACTGGGTACAGATTGCAAAATGGTGTCTATAACAATTTTCACAAGATACAGTCAGCCACTTCATCAAGTAATTCTAAATTACATCACGCCCGACTTGCTTGGAAGAGGTTCTTGCTGAATTCTTTGTACAAGGGAAGAACTTTTGTTCCACTTAGTAGAGTTGCTCAAGCGGTTAGTTTGGCCTTGTGCCGCTCTGCCGTTGTTGTTCCTGGTATATTTGCCTTAACATGTAGAAAAAATGTAGCAGTCGCAGAAGCTCTGCCAGATATGGACCTTTCCCCGCCAAGGAATTCTTTTTATCTACGTGCACAAAATTGTCATGCTTTATTTACTCGAGTAATCCTTTCAGCATTTGAAGGTGCTATTCTTTTGGTGAGAGCTTTTTATTTGGCAATCCTGTTTTCTCCAAGCATAGCAATGGCTCCATTTGCAGAAGTTCTGGGACCTAGGTTCAGGAAAATATGGCTTCAGGTTGTTCACCGGACTCTTGAAAGAGCAGGTCCAGCATTTATAAAATGGGGCCAATGGGCGGCTACACGGCCAGATCTGTTCCCAAGAGACTTGTGTGCTGAGTTGTCAAAGCTTCACTCGAAAGCCCCTGAACATAGCTTTGCCTACACGAAAAAAGTTGTTGAAAAAGCTTTTGGTCGCAAGCTTTCGGAGATTTTTGATGAGTTTGAGCAGACCCCTGTAGCATCTGGAAGTATCGCTCAAGTGCATCGTGCTTCCTTGAAGTATAGATACCGTGGTCGAGAGATCAAACCTATAAAAGTGGCAGTGAAGGTTAGACACCCTGGAGTTGGTGAATCAATTCGAAGAGACTTTGAGATTATCAATGTCGTTGCAAAAATATCAGGGTTCATACCATCACTTAAGTGGCTTAGATTGGAGGAAAGTGTCCAGCAATTTGCTGTCTTTATGATGTCACAAGTTGACCTTGCAAGAGAAGCTGCCCATCTAAGTCGTTTTATTTATAATTTTCGGAGATGGAAAGACGTCTCTTTCCCTAAGCCTGTTTATCCTTTAGTACATCCTGCTGTGTTGGTGGAAACTTTTGAGGAAGGTGAAAGTGTCGCCCACTATGTTGATGAACTCGTGGGTCACGAACGACTTAAGAGTGCTCTTGCTCATATCGGGACTCATGCACTTCTCAAGATGCTTCTGGTAAGCTTTTCTCTGATCTGCTTTGTTCGAATTGCTTGTATTGACATCACTTTTTTATGGTTCATCATATAATAATTCATTTCTATTTCCTAAAATTCATCTTACTGCGATTATCGGCCAGTTACATTATTTTTTCAAAGCAAGGAGCTAGAATTTTAACTGTGATTGGATCCATCCACCAGATTTCTTGATGAGGATGGGGCTTATTAAACTATATGTGATCCCAAAAATAGGGTCTATGTCCAGTTAGATAAGCTGAGAAACGTTTACAGATTCAAACTTCCAATTTGATCCATCCTTCTTTTGTTTATACTCTATAGTATAATTGGATTTTGCTCAAAGTAACAATAAGATTCTCAATTACTCTTCACATGTGGAAGACTCTGTTCGAACATGACGTAAATCAAGATTATTTGATATTCCTTAGTATTATGGGTCCGTCTTTTTCTACATAAAACTGAGATGAGAGCATTGGACACAGATACAGGTCTACACACGCTTAGAGCAAGGATGTTATATGTTTGTGGCACGATAACCTATGTGGTTTTGCTTTGATGTCTTCATTCATTATGCATGTGCATATATAATTGGTTTTTCAAATTTATTCTCTTGTCCTTGTCTCCTGTTTCTTCTGCACAACATAGTCAACATCATTTTCCTTCACATCAAGAAGTTAACTTTCTTCCAATATGTTAAGGTGAAGAAGCAGCTTACTAATAAGTAATAACTGGCTTCACACTAATGCTCTGAATGTTGCTTTCAAATAAATGAAATCTAGGCTGTAACTTGTGTACTGGGAGGCGGCGACCTACTCGGTATTGAGAGCTGGCAGAGTGCCAAGATCTTTGCTATTTCGTAATATTATGTGAAAGCTTAGATGTTAATCCAAGTGACATTTCTGTGTGTCAGGGATTTTTCTGGACCTAAGATACACCTCTTTCTTTCAGGTTGACAACTTTATGCATGCTGACATGCATCCAGGAAATATTCTTGTCCGTGTACCACAGCATAAATCCTCTCGGAAACGTATATTCAAGTCAAAGCCCCATGTGATTTTCCTCGATGTAGGCATGACTGCTGAACTTTCTCAGAACGACAAGCTGAATTTGCTTGAATTCTTTAAGGCTGTTGCTCGTCGAGATGGTATGACTGCAGCTCAGTGCACTTTAAATCTGTCAAAGAAGCAGAACTGCCCTGATCCTGATGCCTTCATTAAGGTGAATTATTTATTCATTCAAAATTTCTTTTGGCCATTCTCAAAGACTAATTAGAAAACTTGGATATGGTTGTTTCTATTTACCCAGCGACTTTTGTTCGATGTAGCAATACCACTTAGAACTGTTATGCTGGTTGTTACTACATTTGGGAATTGGGCTGAATCTCTAATTTATGGGTGTGGAAATATGGTTCCCCTTTTCTCTATATGGATGAGCCTTTTAGGTGACAACATTGGGGAATTGGCCAGAATGTTCAACATTGATAGAAGACGATGCTACACTAATTAGAAGGAAAAAGTCAAAGGGAAGTTGTACGTCATCTAGGCAATTTTAAAAAGAGAAGTTGATACATATTGTAATGAGAAACTACGGATCTGGTCTTTTTTTTTTTTTTTTTTTGGGAGGGGGGGTGGGGGGGGGGAGGGGAGATTGTGTCCAAAGTTATTGAATAAAATCTATTGACCGCCAGAAATAAAAGCTCAAAATTACTTCTTTTTTTTTTTGCCAAAAACTCTTCATTTCCTCCTTCCCCATAGAATTTTGAATATTTCAAGAAAACTTTCGGTCTTTGTCATTGTCTGCCCTCACCCTAACAGATACAGACTAACCCACCCGAAATAAGTAAATGCCTTCTTTCTAACCTAACAGACTCCTCTCTAGTACTAATGCTTGAAGACGAAAGAGACCTTCCTTTGCTCCTATCAGCAGGATCTGCCAGCATTCCCTTGTGCAACGCCCCTTTCTTTTTTTAAGAGGTCAAATAGTTCATTTTCCGCTCGTAATATAGTTGGCTTATGTGCTATTCCAGTTTCCAAGAAGGGTTTTAATTCTTCTTTGAATGTCTAATTGTTTTGGGGATATCGAATCCCTAGATTTTTCTGCTCCCCTTCCCTTCAACCAGCCACTCTCTTAGTTATGAGAAAAATAACCTTCCTCCAGAATCAGAAGCATGGTTTTGATTGTTCTTGGTTAAGTGTTTTTAGTTCTCATATTTCTAGATATATATGATGGAACATTTTTATTCAATAATTCATAGAGGGTATAGCCTTTTTTGGTTAAGCATGCAGGTATAATGGCCCTTTTATGACCACTGCCAGTACCTTTGTATTGCTCAGATTTGGTAATATGAATATTTCCTGCCTTCGTTTTTGTTCCTGAATATATTTAGTCTTATATTGCTAAACAGGAAGTGAAAGAATCTTTCGACTTTTGGGGGACTCCAGAAGGAGATTTAGTCCATCCTGCGGACTGTATGATGCAACTACTTGAACAAGTTAGGCGTCACAGAGTTAACATTGACGGCAATGTGTGCACCGCTATGGTGACAACTTTAGTCTTGGAGGTAGTTTCTTCCGTTATCAATGCAGCTAATTATAATTGAACGTAAAATTCTGTGGGCGACAAAGGGAAACCTAATGAATACTATTGCTTACTTTACTTAACGCTGTTCATATTGTTGTAGGGTTGGCAGCGGAAACTTGATCCTGATTATAATATAATGCACACGCTACAGACGTTGCTTCTTAAAGCCGACTGGGCAAAGGATCTTTCCTATACAATTGAGCAGCTCATGGCTCCATGAAAGTCCCTCAGAAATCATTTGTTACTGCTAAAGAATTGCGTCGCGAATCATTATATACAACACACAAATGTATATTTAGCCGAAAAAGAACCAATATCATGTCTAGTTTAATTTTAACCACTTAGCTAGTAGCCTCATACCCGGCCTCACAAAATTTTGTTAGAAGTGAAAGATTTTGTACATTTTTATCCAATAATGCTGACCTCCAGAGCTTGACACTTGTGCGGCAACAATGGCGAAGAAAGTAAAATCTTCCTAAGTTATTCATTGATTTTTCTCTTTCGTTTTAGTTTTTTCTGGGGAAAAGAAGACTGAAGATATTAGATTTTGTTTTCATCACTACAATTTTCCCCTTAATGTATGTAATTCTTATAGTTTTTTTGTGCTTATTTTTCTATTAGAAGGGGAAAAAAAAAGAAAATTTTGAGTGAAGCTGTCTGTTGTTGATTGTTATGGTTAATTGGCATTATGAAAGCTATTGATATTGTACTGACTACTGACAATCAAATATTTAAGATGGTAGAGAGAAATAGTTTTTTTGTACCAGAATTTTGTATGTGAATCTCTTTTATACTTACATAATTAGAATTTTATTTCTAAATTAAGGCACTATTTGTTAAAATTTAAGACTAACAAGAAGTTGAATTTTTTTGATCGCTTCATGACATTTGTTTGAATTTGAAGTCAAATTTTCTTTTTAGGTTATTCTAAAAAGAATAACGCATTTTTATTTTTTAAAAATTCTTTAACTTTAAACATCTTATTTTATTTTTAATACTCATATAGACCGAAACTATTAAAATATATAGCGTTTAAGGGTATTTTTGGTATGTACGCAATAGGTTTTTCTTTCTTTCCTGCATTTCACGTCCAATCAAACATAACAATAAAAAAAGGGGAGTAATAATTTATGTACTCGGAAATGAATGGTTCTTAAATTAATACACACTTAAGAATTATGATTACAACAATTAAGAGTATACAATAAGCAATTAGACTCTGCCAATTTAATCTAACTCAAAATACATGGGGAAATCTTACAACTAACTGAAAAGAAAAATAACTAAATACAGATTCCCCTTTCTATATTCTTGCTAATAATCTGATTTATTCATCAGCTAGCACCTAAATTATCACTGTATACAATTAACCAAGGTGAAATAATTATCACCCAAATTATTAATTTTTATTTTATTTTACAAAAACCTATCTTCTACGAAAAAATGTCTTGCCCTCAGCATCTTCATTTACAATACGAAGAACTTGATTAGGAGGACTATCTCTCCAAATTTGAGGCTCTTTTAAATGATGTCCCATTTGTGCAAATTTATCTGCAGCTCGATTTCCCTCTCTAAAAATATGTGTTATAATACAACTTTTAATTTCAGGAATTAATAAATTTATATGACTAATTTGTTTTTGCACTTCTTTACATCTAACAACTCTTTTTGTTACAATAACATCAACCAAAGACTTAGAATCTCCTTCAAGCCACACATCATTCCAACCATTTTCAATTATTAGCTCGAGACCTCTGCTTAAGGCTGTCAATTCAGCAATTGTGCTATTGGTTTTTCCGATAGATTCAGCATAGCCTAGTAGAAATTCAGCCTCGTGGTTTCTGAAAATTCCTCCAATGCTTGATTTTCCTGTTTTACATTTGCATGATCCATCAAAATTTAACTTTGTCCACCCTATTTTTGGTTTTTCCCATGCTACTGGAATTAATCTTTCCTTGTGCCAATTCCTTAGTAGTCGTTGAAATGGCTTATGAATCACCCTTTCATATCCCAATATTCTAGAAATATACAACATCCTTTCCTCTCCTTTTTTTTAAATCGCGTATCCAGACCCCACCTGTAGGATTATTCTGAGTTGTTGTTGTTGTTGCTTTATCGCGTATCTTTTTGAGGTATCATTTGGAAGAAGTGAAGGTGGAAAAAATTAATCTCTAACGAAAAATATAGCTCCATGAGCGAAAGCTCCTGTCATGATGAATCTTGCGATTATTGAAGAAAATAATGCAGAATCATACTGGGTATGTTGTTGTTGTAATGCAGAATCAAAAGTGTTGACCCTAATTTATTGTCAAAAGAATGAACCCGCGGGAGCTCGTACAAGAATTATGGAGCAAAACACATGAGAGAGCAATATCAAGATATATACTTGGAGGATGATAAATGAGATTTTAATCAATAATGAAGTTTTTTACATGCATTTTTAATTTGCATTGAGGAGTTGGAGTGCAAAGAAAGGAAGGTAAATTATGCATTTTTCAGTCAACAAGGCAAGGCAACGATTGATACCAAGAATACGTAAAGAGAAAGATGAGCTTTTATTGAAAGAGTTTGCATGAATATTCTGTAAAAGCCATGCATCAGTCATATTGAGTGGACTTGTTTTCAACGAACTATTTTACCATTTACTTTTAACTGTCAAAAAACAGTTGATTCTCTGATGTAGAAAAAAAGCATCAAGAATATTCATTTTTGTGTTTATGGTGGCTATATATCACCATTCACCTATATTCGACCCTTAAAACTAGGAGATTTCTTACATTATCCAATTCATTTGGTATCCATACACAAGTAGCCGTTAGTGGGTTTATTGTTTACTTTTTTTTAGTCGGTATATATAGATTATATTTTGATTATACATATATTTTAAATGAAATATATATATTATACTAGTTATTTCAAGTTTAAGTCGTTGGGCGCACAGCTATTTAGGTTAATTCTTCAAAAATTGGACGCGTTAATTAAGGTGATAAATTAAAGAATGCAGCCAAAAAGTCTCACGCTTATTTAAAAAGGTAGTGGTAATTATTTTAAAGGAATAATTTTACTTATATTTTGGTAAATAGAGAGCTTCCTAGTTAAAATAGTATGGGCTAACCAGTTTTCGGGCTGATAATTGAAAAATAGCCAGCTTTTGCAAAGTCAATATTTTGATGCAACACGAAAAGTTCCAGCATAACATACTGGAGATTGGAGCATCTATGTATGAACTTCCAGCATATTATGCTGAAACTCCAGTACACGAAAAGTTTCAGCATAATATACTGGAGATTGGAGTACCTGTGTATGAACTTCCAGCATATAATGTTGGAACTCTAGCACATTATGAAATTCCAGTATGTTATGCTCGAAGTTAACATGTAAAATATTCGAACTCCAGCATATTATGCTGGAATATTTTCCGGATTTTGAATAATATTTTGTTCAGATTTATCTTTACATGAAAAGTGGCTAAATTTTAATTACTTTTAAACTGTGACTATTTTTCAATTACCACTTATAAATCTAGCTATTTTGAATTTCACACAGCTTCCTATGGTTCCCAATCCAGTGGTAACAAATAATAACGAGAAAGCAACAAAAGCTATTAGTAGATAACTTTATCCTTATGACGGTAATACTTCGAAATATATATGTTGAGTTTGAAAGAACTTGTAAGAAACGTTGGATCATATTAGATAATGAAAGTTTAGCACCAATAATTGCGGTGGAATGAATAAGATCCCTCCAACTTTAATTAGAGGTCTCGAGTTTGGGCTTTAGGAATAGAAAAAATAATGATAGGAAATGCTTCTCCTTTTAATAGGCCACATGTGACCAAAATTTGAATTACTACCGGCAGAAATTCGAATTATTTGGAGGGTATTATCACTTTTAGCTCATGCTAAAAATTATTTACATTTGATAACCAAAAAAGTGTATAAAATTTATATAATTTTTGTATATAACACACAAAATTTGTATATATACAAAAGATATACAAAATATACATTTTTCGACTATTATTTTGAGAGCGATATACAATGTTATTTTCCCTTAGATTGAGCTTAGGATTACTGAGGACATGGCCCTTGACAGGGAATTATGGAGGTCGAGCCAGTTAGGAGTTAGACTAAGAATGTCATTGGTCGTCTATTGATGCAGGGTTTTACCTGCTAGTTTTACTATACCAGCCATCTATTTCGTATTCCGTATTCTGTATTTCATATCTCTTATATTGCTGTTATTTTATTATGCATTTTTATGGTACTAATATATCGGCTCCTGTTGCTTTTTTTGAGCCGAGGGTCTCCTGGAAACAGCTTCTCTACCCTTCGGAATAGGGGTAAGGTCTGCGTACATATTATCCTCCCCAGACCCCACTTGTGAGATTATACTGGGTCGTTGTTGTTGTTGTTGTTGTTGTATGGAGCTTAAATGCGAATATCAAATACCAAGTAAAAATAAGGAAGTTCACTCACACATATATTGATGACCGCTTATCATGAACTAGGAAAAGATTTGGGCTTTATGGATCATCGAGGTCTCATTTGGGGTATCCCACGGTGTGAAATGGTTCCTCTTCAGGCCTTGGGCCCTATTACTTGGATAATGGTTGGGGATATTTGCACAAATAGGATCATTTAGTACCAGCGTTTATATAATAATCTCGTTAAGAATCTTTTTGAAAAATAGCTTTGTTATCATAATTTTTAAGCATACTGTCAGAATTTTTAAGTATGTTGCCAGAATTTTAAAGCATATTACCAGAATTTGAAGCATGCTGCCAGATTTTTGAAAAATGATGCCAGAACTGAAAATTCTGCCAAGGTGTTTTAAAATTCTGACGCCAAACTTTGAAATTATAATATAGGCTACTTTACCAAAAAAAAAAATTTATTAACAAGGTCAAAATATAAAGATGAATTTTCAGAAACTACTATTGTTTAGTGGCTATTAACTTTCTACATCTACCATATACATAACTACTTCCTATTCAGTTGTTACGGCAGTGTATTCTCGCTATTGTATTCATGAATACAGGAGCAAAAAGTGCCTACAATCAGAGCAGTCCAGCTGTACGCGCATGTATTCACATGTATTTGCGCTATGTATTCATGAATACAGTAACAACAATCACCTTAAAAATAGGTATGTCCAGCTGTCTAATAACGAAAATAATATCAATTAGCGTGATACACTCCTAATATAGCTCAACAAAATCAATTCTAATATACCTCATTATCAACCTAATTAATTAGAATGATTTTTCAGTTGTATATAACTTTTGTATTTATTGTGTTTCAATATTTTTTTACCGTTGCATTCAGAATTAGATTTAATGTTTGTATTTACTGTATTCGCTATTTTATATTCAGTATATTCAAATGTATTTATATTAACAGTATTTTAGTTATTCATAACACATGTTATTATTGTTGTATTCAGTATATTTCATTAGTTGTATTCACTGTATTTCTATTTGTATTCAGTATATTTTACTGTATTTTAAAATTAAATATATTCATTGTTTATATTCTGTTCTATTTTAATGTTTGTGTATTTCAATATTTATATCCTGTATTCAGTTGTATTAAAAAAATATAGATCTTCGAAATACATAAATACATGCAAAAAAATATATTTATACAAAAATACAATGTGTTTGAGTGAATTTGTACATAATACAATGTATTTGTATCATTATATGTGACTAAATAACAAAGAAGAGAAGAAAGTTCGTCGGAGATGCGTTTTCCGGCCAAGAAGAGAAGAAAGTTTGTTGGACCCGTATAACAAATTTATGATAACAGTTCATCACATTGCTCCTTTGCGTTCGAAAAATTCACTCTTTTCTGTTTCTTGGCTGTCTTCTATTCTATTCTAATGTCTCGTCAGCCATCAATACTAGAGCGTGTATTTTGAGTTGGTCGAAAGTCAGCCATCAATACTAAGGGTTGAGTTGCTGGAAGAGAAGAGAAGGAATGGAGAGAAAGAAGAAAAAATTTGAGAGAGAATCGAAGAGAGAGATTCTTCTTTCTCATCGGCCATCAAGGGGCTTGAGCTGCTCAAAGATAGAGATAAGGAAGCGATAGAGTAGGGAGAGAGAGAGAGTAGGAAGAGAGAGAGAGAAAGAAGAAAAAATCTAAAAGAGAATCTTGTGTTAATTGAAAAAAAAAAATATATAAGTAACGTATTTTATGCCTCAATGATAGTATATATCATAAATACCTATTTTACTATAAAATATAAAATGTATCTATAAAAGATAATATTTTAAAATAATTTTAATTTATAATAAATAGTGTGTAAGCCTTTGCTGAAGTAAAATTTTCAAATATAAACAATGATAAGATCAATCCAGCGTAATTTCCTGTAATGGTTGCACGACAAGGCCCAAATACATTGCATAAGGTAAGCATGGAGTCATGCAGCATCATGATTTATGTTGGGGAACTACGAGGAGTCTTTTTGGGGGCATTTTCATATAGACTCACTTTTGGGGCCAATATTGAAGTTATATTCGTATTGCACAAAATTTTATAAAATATATCTGTTCGGATTTAAAGTGGTTCTATCTTTTTAATACAACTTCAGAAATCAAATGAAGTTTTTCTATATTTCAAATGCAACTTCAGAAATTCGAATCTGAAGTAGTTCAATCTCGTCAATGCAATTTCAGAAATCAAATAAGAAGTTCTCTGTCTTTTAAATGCAACTTTAGAAATTCGAATCTTAAATAGTTCAATCTATTGAATACAACTTTAGAGTTCGAATCTTAAGTTCTGAAACATATATAAACTTGTTCTTTGAATTCAAAAATTCAATACGTACGATTCAAAGTCAAATCTACTCCAGACAAGCTCAAATTTAAAACAGAATTTTCAAATATCATAAAGAACAAATCTCAATTATTAAATTGTCAAAACAACAACAAATTTAACAAACCCATTTTACAACTAAGAATAAGCAGAAGAAACTCTTAACAGAAAGAAGAAGAAAACAACAACAAAGAAGAAGAGAAAAGTGTATGTATCTGATGTTATTCAAAAATTGAGTATCAATTAAACTTTTTATATACAGTAGGTGCAATTTCAATGGGTGACGCAAAACTGGGTGCCACATGAAAATTCCTCGTCTTTTTTGTTTACATTTCCCTCCTTTCGTGAAACTTTAAAATGTATAGTTTTAAATATAAAAAATTAGAATGTATATGCATGATATTAAAAATAAAATAAAAATTTAAAATTAAATTATTCTTAAATATAAAAAATGATAATATTTAGAACATAAAAGATAAAAAAAATAGTACCACATTAAATATATATTTATGATGTGATGTTTTCTCCATTACTATTAAACTTTTTAATTATTACGTTAACATTTTCTTCCAATATCGGTATTTTAACATATACGTATTAAACTTATTCCTTATTCAATCAAGTATTCATTATTCTAAAATATGACAGAAAAAAGTACAAATAAATCATCATTGCATAACCTTTATACATCAAAAGCTAAATGAACCATAAAAACGAATAAAAGACAAACAACTTGAAAGAGATCCAATAGAAGATTATGATTGTGCCATCTTTAGTGACGTTCATCGTTCGGATCGGATTGATTTTTTCCTAAAAAAAATCAAACTAAATAAGTCGTTTTTTCAAATATTAGAACTAAAACAAATCAATTAAGTCAGTTTTTCTCGATTCGGTTTATGTTGGTTTTTCGGTTTTTTCGGTTATTTGTCGTGTTTTTCTTAAATATAAGACATATACTACCAAACACATATTCCGGCGACCACATTTTCAATGTAACACTATCAAATTAATTGCCCTTTGAGAAATCTATTATTTACCAAAATATATTGATGATAATTGAATCAAATAGTGATGAATAATTTAAGGACTCAATTAAAATATGTTATTTTTAACACGAAATGGATTCTTACACTAAACAAAAGAAAACTACCAATCAAACTAGAATGTAAAGGTAAAGAACTATATTAAAAGTGTAAACTATTAACATTTACCATAAATTTTTTGAAATTTTGTATAACAATATACATATATATAGGTGTAATAATAAATTTGAAATAGCTACTCCTATAGTAGGTTTGGTTCGATTTTTTCTAATTAAAACCAAAACCAAACCAAATTTGATCGGTTTTTAAAATTCAAAACCAAAATCAAACCAAACCAAACCAAATCAAGAAGTATCGATTTTTTTGATCAACTTGGTTTGGTTTTCAGTTTGGTTCAGTTTTTCGGGTTTTTATGAACACCCCTGGACATCTTCATAGGGTGAAAGCGTGAACGTAAATCACTTACCGTTGAGTGTATGCCTCAACCTCCTGTCTCTTTTTTTTTTTTTTTTTTTTTGCTTTTTGAAAATAATTTGAAAATTAATATATTTTTCTTAAATTATTAGCTCAAGTTCTTCTAAATCAAAAGATTGAGAAATCTAATTGAGTGACTTTCTGAATGTTATATGTATAGTTAAGTGACCTTGTTGTTATAAATGAAAGAAAAATGACTTTGCTAGATAATTTCGGATAGTTGAGTGACCATCTGAGTAATGACTCTTAGAAAATTCATTAAATATGTATAAATATTCAATTGTAAACTCAATAACTATAACGAGTTATGAGTTCCACGGCAAGTTTAGAACTCATAAACTTTGAATTCTGGCTTCATATGTGCATATTGACCCATATTTTCTTCAATTTAAACCTTTTCTTTTGTTTCAGATTAGGAGAGGAAAGTAAAAAATATCAACATGACTTAAATTTTCCTTTTAGAGTGGTGCTTTTTGTAATGGTTTTGCTCAACATTTGGTTAGTGGTCGTTTAGACTTTACATGTAAATTATATTTAACCAGTAAACTTTAAATTTAGAAAATGATTTGAGTTAGTATAGTGTCTTAGTACTGTATTATTATAATTAATTGATCAGTACCTAAATATTGAAAAACTGTTTATGTGAAATGAAACAAAGATATTACTCCCTCCTGTTCAAAATAAGTGATTTTTTGGCTTTTTTCTTATGGTCCAAAATAAGTAATTTTTTCAGATATCAAAAATGAATTAATTATTTTTTTCTTACATTGCTCTTGGAGTAATTAATGTTGGAGTATATGTTAGGAGTGTTTATGTGAAGAGACAATAAAGGTTAATATGATCAATTTTATTACTAATTAATGTTAAAAGGTGAATTTCTTAATATATATGAAAATAACCAAAAAATTACTTATTTTAGATCGAAAAAAATAATTAATTAAGGAGTACGACCAAGAAAACATATGTACTTGACAGTCATTCAGTACTTTATTGCTTTATCTCGAATCAATGAAAAAGGTACGTTCTCTTTAGGACAACTTGCATGCAAAAAGAATTTTGGTAGGTCATGCGTGTGACTGAAGCTCTTACTATCCTACTACTATAAAGTTTCTAGGCCATTTTAGTGACTCTCCAAAAGCTCATGTGCGGTATAGAATATATAATATTTTAAAAAATATTATATATATATATATATATATATATATATAATTTTACCTAAATACACAATATAAGTATTAAACGAAGAGGGTTCAACCGATCATCACTTTTGCCGGTAGTAGCTTCGTTGCTGATGCATATATTATTATTTTTTTTGGTCGAGGTGAGTTATAACTTCAACCTTTATTTTATGATTTCGCCGTTAGCACTCCTAATTTAATTAAAAACATAAATGGTGAAAATATAACCATTTTACCTACATAGAGAGGTTAGGGGCGGACTCACATTAATTCAAGCGGGTTCAATTGAACCTGCTTCGCAAAAAAAATTCATTATTTTATGGGGAAAATATTTTCTTAACAACACAATATCAGATAATTATATTAAGTTGAACCCGCTTGACAGAAACAATAATTGGTCGAGTTGGGTCAAGCGGGTTCAGAAAGCAGGTGAGGTCGAATCTAGACTCTTACAGTTTGATGTTTTCCTGCTCTTTATTTTGCCAGAAGCATGTTAGAGTATAATTCATTTGAACTGTTTTGCTTACCTCCTCATTGTAACCCCTCACTATTCTTTTCTTAATTATTGTTTAATTTAGCTAATTTCACAGTTTCGAATTCTGATACTATTAAAATTATAACTCTATTTCAGTTTATATTTTTATTCTATTGTTATTATTTTTTTATAAATTGTTTATTATAATAAATATTTCAGCGGTTGTTAATTTGTTAGATTTTATCAATAAATAGAGTTGGTTGTTTTGGCATAGATTGAATTGATTTTGTAATGTAAAATTCAAAAAAAAAAGGTTCAATAAGTTGTCAAATTCGAAAAAGTAAATAGATATATTGTTCACTTTTATTATTTTTATTTTTTTAAGAGCCCAACAGAACAAAGAGGTCATGAAGCAAAATAAAGAGCAGAAGGAAAGATTATTGTTATGCCTTTGTTGGTTTTATTGTCAAATAATGTCGATGACTTTACTTTCTGCCTGAACCCGCTTGCACAAAATTCTGGGTCCGCCACTGGAGAAGTTCAATATTGAAATATATGTTATATAGGGGAGGATTGATGATTCAGATTTAAGACTTTACTCTTAATTAGAAGATTTTATGCTAATTGTCCTTAACCTATACTAGAGACCTGTGCGGTGCACCTGTTAGGTTTGTCCTGTAATTGAATTTCCAGACTCGGAACTGCTGGGGGCTTAGAAGACTATCGAGTTGTCTTTAACATGAGTCCCAATTGAAGGCGACAACTAATAAAATTCAGGTCGGATTCAGAGGCGGATCTAGGATTTCTAGAAGGGAAAAGGCTAAAATTGTTCCTCTACTTTGGATAATTAGCCACGTTTATACCCGTTTTTACGTTCCGTCTAAAATTGTCCCTACCATTAACTGTTAGAAGAATAAGAGAATGAAGATGTGATTGAGAGAATTTTTTGTATATTTTGATTGAGTGAAATCTGTACAGAACTTGTCCTTATATACAAATAAACTAACTATGCCACTTGGCCTATGACTATTAACTATTCTATAACAAAGTTATTGGATAGAAACAGAAAGAATAATTTATCTACAATAATCAAGAAATCTGCACGTGTTGTCTTGTCTTCTTCTATAGCAGGCCCAAGAGGTTTCAGACGAATTTGGGCCCAATAAAAATAGATCAACAATCAACAGCACAAGCACTTTGAGCCCAAAGAACACCTGGAGCCCAATTGTGAAAAGAGTTCAAATCCCAAATCTCTTATACATCTGCTTTGTTTGGACAGAAGACATTCACCTCGTTTGTGTCCGTCTTCTTCCTCACAATTTCAGCTTCCTTTGCTTTCCAATTCTTCATGGAATCACCATTAACTTCTGAAATTTGTGAAGTTTTGATTCCAACTCCCCCCTCAAGTTGGAGAGATATGAAACAACCCCCAACTTGCCCAAAACAGTCTTGTGGATCGTTCCAGAAAGGGGTTTTGTGAAAGCATCGACAATCTGAGAAGATGAGGGAACAAAGGATAAAGAGATGAGACTAATAAGGTATTGTTGTCACACAAAGTGACAGTCAAGGTCGACATGCTTGGTGCATTCATGAAATACTGGATTTTTGACAATGTGGATAGCGGTCTGACTGTCAGAGTGAAGAGGTACAGGAATAGAAGGAGTAAGAGAAAGGTCTTCAAGAAGACGGAGAAGCCATGTGAGTTCTGCGACGACTCGGCGCATAGAACGGTTGTCACGACCCAAACCTATGGGCCGCGACGGGCACCCGGTACCTTACTCAACCGAGTACCAACATAACGTATCGTTCTTATTACATCATCATATACACATGACATATGGGCCTAATAGGCCAACATGATCCTTTATAAACTCAAAACATAGGCCGACAAGGCCGTGCAATCTTTCACATACAAGACATATATCTACAAGCCTCTAAGAATACATAAATGTAATAAAGGTCGGGATAGAGTCCCGCCATACCAAACAATACATGTCTAAATTATACTAACCAAACGAGCAACTCCGAAGCATATGGAGTGCACCAACATCTTTTGCTGAGCTGATAGCCTACTTGGAGGGCTCTCGACCTGTCTATCGGGACCTACGGGCATGAAACACAGCGTCCCTAGGCAAAAGGGACATCAGTACGAATAATGTACCGAGTATGTAAGGTACATAAGTAAGTACATCAGAGACATGGAAGAAATATAGAGTACATGACTCAACCTGCAAGTATGAATAACTTTGTAAATCATAAATTACTTTTAGCGTCATGCATGTGCGTATGAATGTCATGTCGTGCGTACGTACATGTTTCATAACATCATCAGCCTCTGAGGGAATTCCATTATATCATACCGGCCACTGTGGGCAAAATCATCATCGTATACCAGCTGATCAGGTGGTGGTGCGTATATAACGCCATAACCTCTCCCATATCCCATATACATATATTTACATATATACGCGTATATAACGCCGTTTGAGTACATACATATATATGCGTATATAACGCCATTTGAATCATATTTCAGCCAATGTGGGCAACATCATCATCATATACCAGCTGATCAGGTGGTGATGCGTATATAACGCCGTAACCTTTTCCCATATCCCATATACATATATTTACATATATATGCGTATATAACGCCTATCTGGTCATGGGTCAATGCATATGAATGCAGTACATAAAAAGTACGTCAATAAAATCATTCGGAATGTCATAAGACCATTTTGCCTCTGAGTAACATTATAAAGTAAACTCTTTTCAACTTTCGTATTTTTCTGAGATCCATGAACAGATGATAAGATATTATAACACACGGAAATTCAAGAACACAGATATCTCTAATACTTCTATGAATAGAGTCAATCATGGAATTTGTGCATTTGCAAGTTCCGTTCGTATCGTATGGATCATGCCAAAAGAAAGAAGGGATAGCTTTAACATACCTGAGCCGATTCTCTTGTCAATCCCTCTAATATACGTTAATTTCAACAAATCAAGAAATGGAGAGATCGGAGTAGGAAAAAATTCATATGATATTCTTGCGAAAGATTGCACCATACTCCTTTAGAATCGCAAAATCCCGTTGCCTTAATATTACGTACTCTCGTATAAATTTTATGGCTTTCATCCGATAGCTTAGCAAACATAAGCACCTCACTTTTATACAATTTTCACAACTCCTTTTAATTCCAATTTCTTGCAGCGACCCAAACTATAATCTGGCAGCTTGAATTTATCGTGAACGTCATTAGGACTAAAACTAATGAAGGTGATATTAATTTCTTTGAGAAACTAAAGAAGAGAATCAGCGTTAGGACTAATGAATGTGATATTAGTTTCTTTGAGAAACTAAAGAAGAGAATTTGGGACTTGAACTTGTTTATCCAAGGACAAACTTTTGATATCTTACAGATTTGTCACGTATATGAAACTTAATTTGACACATTTCCTTCCAAATTATGAGTCACTTCATAAATTTCCAAGGGCTGCCACGTTTTTAAGCAATAGTTTTTATCCAAAGACTTTAATTAATCCAACCCAATTATTAATTAACTAGGTAATGCTCCATTACCAATAATTAACCAATTACCCACATAATTAAGAATTATTTCCACTTACTTAAAATACTACTTACTTTTGACATAACTTATACACCTTACTATCATGGTCATGTAGTACCTTGTATGATACTAGTTTATAAATATCGGATATTTTAGATCGGCCGTATTTTACCCCAAAATGCCAAACTTTGACGAAAATTCATTTTCTTTGACTTGCTTCCCATTTCACCTTCACGAATTTACTCATCACTTGTGAAATAGCATAATCCTTATCTCCAAATAATCTTTTACTTGGGATGATGTCAATTACCTTACGATAATTTCAACGTACAATACTATAGGGTGAAATATTGTTGTGACTTAATTTTGCGAAGAGTAACATTATCGTAATATAATACAGCAGGGCATAACGTCATCGTAATATTATACCGCAGGGCATAACATCATTGTAATATTATACTGCAGGATGTAACATCATCGTAATATTACAGGGTGTAACAACGGTACTCTACCTCAGCGGAGGAAAGGGACACCAAAGATTGCTTCTTGGACTTCCAAGAAATGGGAGAAGAACCAAGGGAAATGTAATAGCCACTGATAGACCGGCGAGTGTTCGGACATCGGCCCCAATCGGAGTCACAAAAATCAACAAGCTTGAAGGAGGGATTAGATGAGAGAAAAGCCCTAAACCAGGGTCCAAAAAAAGGTAACGTAAACAACGTAAAGCAGCATCAAAATGAGGACGACGAGGTAATTGCATGAATTGATTGAGGTGTTGCACAACAAATGACAAATCAGGACGGGTGTGAGTTAGATAATTGAGTTTGCCCAAAAGTTTGCGATAGATGAAAGGATCTGGTAGAAGATCACCTTCATTCATACGCAAGTGGAAACAAGGATCAAGAGGAGAAGAAGCTGGTTTGGAGTCCAAACAGCCAAATTCAGAAAGAAGATCCAAGGTAAATTTCCTTTGAGTTAATATGATTCCTTGTGTTTCCCCGATGATTTCAATACCCAAAAAATAATGTGCTTGACCTAAATCCTTGATTTTGATCTTAGAGTCTAGAAACACCTTAAGAGAATTAAGTTCTGTAGGGTCATCTCCTGTTAGTAAAATATCATCGACATAAACAGCAATTATGGTAGTGTTGCCTGCTGATTTCTTGAAAAAGAGTGAGTAATCGTTGAGCGAATGAGAGTAACCTTTGAAATTTAGAGCAGCTATAAGCCTGGCATACCACTGCCTAGAGCCTTGACGCAAACCATAAAGAGATTTGCACAGTTTGCAAACATGAGCAGGGGTGGGAGGGGTAAGTCCAGCTGGAAACTTCATGTAAACTTCCTCCTATAAATCATCATGGAGGAAAGCATTGTTGACATTCAATTGGTAAACACCCCACTGCTTCTTAACTGCCACTGTAAATAAACATCTGATGGTTGTCATCTTAACAACTGGGGAGTAGGTCTCATTGAAATCAATCCCTTCCCTTTGTATGTCACCCTTGATGACTAACCGAGCTTTAAACCTCTATACTGAACCATCCTGCTTGTATTTCACCTTATAAACCCACTTACATAGCAAGGCTTTCCTGTCCTTAGGTAGTTGCACAACATCCCAAGTTTTGTTTGCCTCTAAAGCTGCAAGTTCTTGGTTCATGGCTTCCTGCCAACCAGGATGAAGGGAAGCTTGGGAAAATGAGGTAGGTTCAGAAATATGGGAAGTGGTGTTTAGGATATTTTGGTTGGTGGAAGATAGGGCAGAAAAGGATAAGATAGAAGGAGACATAAAGGAAGCAAAACAGTGGGTAGTCAGATTAGTTAAAACAACTGAATTGCAGATGTAGTTATCCAAATAAGAGGGTAGATGATGTTCTCTGGTGGATCTTCTGAGAGCAGGTTGAGAAGGTAGAGTGGTGGGAAATAGGGATGAATCAGATTGAGCAGGAGGAAGTAGGGAAGGGGGAGAGTTATAGGCTGAAGTAGGTGAAGTAGAAATGGGAAAAGTAAAGGGTAAGGGAGTAGACTGAAGAGGGGATGGTGGTAAAGAGGCAATTCTAGAAGAAATAGGTCTAGATGTTAGAGATGGGGAAGGTATAGAGTAGGGAGGTACAGGTGATGCTTGATCAGGAGTGTCAATGGAATGGGAAGACAGTTTGACTGGAAATATAGGTGACAGGGGCTTGATAGAGGTATAGGCAAAGATGTGTTCATGGAAAACAACATCCCTTGAAACAAAGACCTTGTGAGTTTGTAGATCAAGAAGCTTATATCCCTTCTTGCCAGAAGGATACCCCAAAAACACACACTTAATTGATCTGGGCTCTAGCTTGGATTTGTGTGTAGGTAGTTTTGAAGTATAGCATAAGCAACCAAAGGCTCTTAATGTACAATAGTTAGGAGGTTGAACAAATAAGACTTCATAAGGGGTCTTCATCTTTAGAACCTCAGAGGGAAATCTGTTAATTAAAAAGGTTGTTGTCAATAAGCAATCCCCCCAAAACTTGACTGGAAGGTTAGATTGAAAGAGTAATGCCTTGCAGGTTTCAAGTAAATGTCTGTGCTTCCTCTCAACAACCCCATTTTGTTGGGGAGAGGAAACATAAGTTGTTTGATGAAGAATACCTTGGGAAGCAAAGAACTGTGTGGTACTGGAAATGGATCACAACTCAAGGGCATTATCTGATCTTATAACCTTTACTTTAGTGTGAAATTGTCTCTCAGTTATGGTTAAGAATTATTTGAGCATTGTGAAAGCATTAGACTTAGTTTTGAGAAGAAATGTCCATGTGCCTCTAGTATAATCATCTACTATAGTAAGAAAGTATTTGTAACCATCATAAGTGTGTGTTTTGTAAGGTCCCCAAGTGTCGACATGAATAAGATCAAAAATCTGTTTAGTTGTTATAGAACTAGAGGGGAAAGGTAATTTGACTTGCCTAGCTTTAGCACAAATATCACATGGCTGAAAATTAGAAGGAGAAGAAGAATAAGAAATAGAAGAGATGCATTTCATATTAAAAAAGGGTATATGTCCCAGTCTATTATGACATAAACTTACATCTTTAGAAATAGATGCTAAACATGTGCTAGAATTGAAAACTGCTCTACTAGACTTTTGACTACAAATAGAATGGATAAAAGCCTTGATTAAATTAGGCATAACTACTCTAGGCTTGAGAAACTTGGATGGACCAACTTGGCTTGAGTGGACTGAATTGAAGACATAGATCCCTCTAGTGACTTTACCAAGCACCACTAGACTCTTCAGTGAAGGGGCTTGCAATGTTGCACCAAAACAGGAGAAAAGCAAAAGTGAATGAAATTGCAAACACAACTTGTGTACGGACAACAAGTTGTAATTAAAACATGGCACAAACAAAACATGATGAAGGGTAAAGCCAGGTAGAATGGTTACTGATCCTGTCTGATAAACCAACACTTTAGCCGAATTAGGAAGCTTTACATAGACTGGCTTAGGAAGGAGTTTGACATTAAATAGAAGCTGCAAATCAGAAGTCATGTGCTCAGAAGCACCTGAATCTAAAATCCAAGAAATAGATTAAAGATAAACAATGATATATGTTTTAGAAGAGTAAGAGGAATGAGGTATACCAGCACAATTAGTAGACACTGTCTCCTTATCTGTCTGCTCAATTTGAGAACCAACTTTCACTTGTTGAAGCAACTGGTAAAGGCTGTGAAACTGATCTTGTGTCATGGGTTGGTCTCCTGCACTATTTGGCTGAGTATCTGATGTTCATGGATATTGTTGCATTTCTCTTTGCTCTGTTGAATCTTTTGGATTTGATAAACTTAAAATCTGAGGGAAAACCAATCAATCTATAACAGTTTTCAATAGTATGATTTTGCTTCTTGCAATAGTTGCAAAGCTGAGTTCCCTTCTTTGTTTCCATGTTGAACTTCTTAGCAGGTGTGACTTTCTGTCCTCCATAGTACTATTGAGCTACAACAAAGGCACTTTCAGCTGGATGATGAGAGATCTGTACTTCTTTTTGCTTCTCATCTATGATAAGCAAGGAGTAGGCATGATTCAGCAAAGGCAAAGGAGATAGCAGAAGTAGATTGCTTCTAGCTGCTGCATAAGTATCATTCAGTCCCATAAGGAACTGAATGAGTCTGTTATCCAGTTGAGATTTGTAGTTTTTGAGTTTACCACCACAACTGCAGTCACAGGTACAATGTTGGCATATATCCAGACTGTCCAATTCATCCTACAGCTTTTCAGCGTAGTATAGTATCCTGCTATATCCAAATTTCCTTGTGTTGACTCACTGATCTCCTTTTGTATGTGATAAAGTTGTGGTCCACTACTCTGACCAAACCTTTCTTCAAGCTCATCCCAGATTTCCTTGGCAGTCTTGGTGTACAGAACACTCTCTGCTATTTCCTTGGAAAGAGAGTTTAATAGCCAAGAAATGACCATGTCATTACAACGGGTCCAAGACTTGAAGTCATTAGAAGAGATTTTGGGCTGAAGAAATGTTCCATCAATGAATCCTACTTTGTTCTTGGTAGACAAAGCTATGAGCATTCTCCTTCTCCAACCCCCATATCTTCTTCCATCAAAAGGAGAGTTAACAAGAAGCATTCTAGGTGAATCAGAAGGGTGGAGGTAAAAGGAATATGAGGAGTCAAGAAGTGCAGAAGCAGTTGTTCCCATCTGAGGAGAACTGGTTGCTATGACAGATGCTGAAGGGAGCTCGACTTGGTCTCCCATGGTTGATTAGGATATAACAAAAAAATGGATTGAAGAAGGATCGAGCACTAAAGCTCTGATACCATGTTAGAAGAATAAGAAAATGAAGATATGATTGAGAGAATTTTCTGTATATTTTGATTGAGTGAAATCTGTACAGAACTTGTCCTTATATAGAAATAAACTAACTATGCCACTTGGCCTATGACTATTAACTATTCTATAACAAAGTTATTGGATAGAAACATAAAGAATAATTTATCTACAATAACCAAGAAATCTGCACGCGTTGTCTTGTCTTCTTCTATAGTAGGCCCAAGAGGCTTCACACAAATTTGGGCCCAATAAAAATAGATCAACAATCAGCAGTACAAGCACTTTGAGCCCAAAGAACACCTGGAGCCCCATTGTGAAAAGAGTCCAAATCCCAAATCTCTTATATATCTGCTTTGTTTGGATAGAAGGCATTCACCTCGTTTGTGTCCGTCTTCTTCCTCGCAATTTTAGCTTCCTTCGCTTTCCAATTCTTCATGGAATCACCATTAAGTTCTGAAATTTGTGAAGCTTCGATTCCAACATTAACATAGTAAATAAAATTATCCCTAACCCTAACAGATGTCCAACGTAGCACCTGGGACCCCATAATAATTTGTCAACTAAGCAAATATGAAACCATTTTAAAAACCCGCCCGACCAACTGTTATAGAACTCAAATTTTTTAAAATCCAATGGAAAATTAGTATTAAACCTGGTGCAATTTGCTTCGCCATAGTTGAAGCTTGAAGAGTTTCAAATCTGAAAATTTCTGTTAGAAGCTATCTTCAATTGATTTGTAGTAGTTTGAAAATTATTAGAATCAATCGGGTGAGAATCGTTTCTGGAATTTTTGATCTGTTTTGGGCTGAATAGAATAAAGAATCTGACATTGGAATGATGAAACTATTCAAAGCTGCAACTTGTTAAATAGAATTGGTTAAATATTTGTGCTTTGAATCTGGAAAGTTGGAGCTCTGGTGAAGACTTTCTTGTCATTTCATTTTGCTAGAAAGTTTCCTTGGATTTCTGATTTTGAATGGAATTGTGCTAAGAGAACGATGTAATGGAAAAAGATGAAAATAAAAAGAATAAAGAATAAATAGTTGAGGGGAGTGGGTCGGTATGGGTTTGTAAAGAGAAATGAGTATAAACAGGAAGGGAGAGGTCAAAAAATGGGCATGGGTCAAAAAATAATTAAAAATTGTATGGGGTAGCCACTATTTAAAGTGGTCTTTATTTTTTATCCAGCATTTTTAATGCTGAGCAAAAGTAGCCACTAGTTTATTATAATTAATATGAAAGTGCGTTGTTATCCTTTCCTTCCCAAGCGGAAATACAGTGGTATCACAAGTGGTTAGATACGCCATTTTCAGATTCTCTTTCTAGGCTATTCTCCCTGCATATTCTTTCTGGGTTATTCTCTTTGCATATTATTCTTCCATTCCCAACCTCTATTTTCTTTCTTTTTCGTTATCGTCTTCTTCCTGTATATTTTGCTTTGTCTTTGTCGTTGAAAAGTGACTCATTTTTTATGATCTCAGAAAAGTTATGCCAGAGTATGTAGTTAATGGAGAATGGGAGATTGAGTCAAAGGAAAATACAAGGCCTACTCCTCGAACATTGGTCCTTAACTTCGAGTTCCAATTTCAAAAGTTAAGGAGACTTGATTCTGAACTTAGAATTACAAGTTCAAAAGTTAAGGACAATTGGTCCTGAACTTAGACTAACAAGCTCAAAAGTTAAGGACAATTGGTCCTGAACTTACAGTTACAAGTTCACAAGTTAAGGACAATAGGTCCTGAAGTCTTGAACTTATACTAACAAGCTCAAAAATTAAGGACAATAGGTCCTGAACTTAGGCTAAGAAGCCCAAAGGTTAAGGACAATATGTCCTGAACTTATACTAACAAGCTCAAAAGTTATGGATAATAGGTCTTGAACTTAGACTAACAAGCTCAAAAGATAAGGACATTTGGTCCTGAACTTACAGTTACAAGTTCAAAAGTTAAGGACACTTGGTCCTAAACTTAGACTAACAAGCTCAAAAGTTAAGAACAATAGGTCCTGAACTTAGACTTACAAGTTCAAAAGTTAAGGATAAATAGTCCTTAACTTAGAGTTACAAGCACAAAACTTAAGGACAGGTGGTCCTGAACTTCGAGTTCCAAGTTCAAAAGTTAAGGACATGTAGTCCTGAAGTCCTGAACTTAGAGTTGCAAGTTCAAAAGTTAAGGACATGTAGTCCTAAACTTAGAGTTTGCAAGTTCAAAAGTTAAGGACACTTGGTCCTGAACTTTATGAGCAGAAGGGTGTTTTCGTTCGGGCAGGTAAAGTTTATTAAAGCAGTGGCTAAAGAATAAAGACATTTTAACAGTGACTTAAAAGTAAATACATGTGTTATTAGTAGCTAACCGTACACTTTACCCAAAAAATGAGCAACAATTCTAGTTGGTATTTGCCCAGTTGGTACATTAAGTGAGGGTTCCTACTGCCACGTTGGAAATCTATTAGAGTTAGGGACGATTTTGTATACTTTACTTATGGTAGGCATATATTTGGACCGAAAGTAGAAACAGGTATTAACGTGACTAATTTGCGATAGTATATAGGGGCAATTTTGGCCTTTTTCCCTTTCTTGAATATCGGTGCACCACTAATGAAAGGAGAAGTAAAAAGTGTTTAGTGCAAATTGATCGTTGTTTCTTTGAGTAAATAATTAAATATTGAACCAAATGCACCATTCAATATTTATGGAGCATGGGTACCAACTAATTCTAAAAAATACATGCATAAAATACCTAGACGGAAAGACCATGGATTTACGTGCTCCATAATTGAGACTATAAATTCGCCTCTGGTCGTATTCATTTAGTACATAAGTGAAAAATATATCTTTATTACGTAATCAAAAGGCCAATGGTAAAACGACAAGACATCACAAATGTATCAGTATAACCAAGGATTATAGTGTAATAGATAGGATTCTTCATTCTTAATTATAAGTCTTGGTTTAATCACTAAGAAATTCAGAGGCAAATGACACAACATGCTATGACTATTGTCAGAAATTTTTAGTCAAATCTTTGTAACCATCACCACTCACAAATCCAGGCGTATTACCATAATTTTTTAGCGTAGTGACTAAAAATTCTAGTAATCATCAAAATTCTGGTGCAGAATCACCAAAATTTTTCTGTATTGTTAGTTGAAAATTGTAGTGATCAT